>NC_057797.1:82593924-82893924 GCF_018294505.1 Triticum aestivum
CTTTGTTGAATTAAATAAAATACTTAGGCAACTCCTAAAATCACCAAACTACTCCTGGTCCATAGTTGGATTATTTCCAACATGAAACATTTTAGTTTGGAGATATTTGAGCATTTAAATATTTTATATAATTTTAAATGCCCAAATTCAAATATTTATGATTTAATTCAAAAACCCTAGGATGGCCTAGGAAAATGTGCACCACTTTTGGCAGAGGTTCTGAACCAAGACAAAAATGATGGGCATTTTAGAAGGGCATTTCAGGTTCATTGAAAAAGTTTTTAGTAAACCCTAATTGGATTCAGAGGGGACTGGGGGTTCTGTCATCCCCATTTCAGGTTTCTGATGAAAGAGTAAACATGATGCAACACTCTAATGCATGGCTAACTAGGATGTGACAACTCACCCCCACTCAAAAGAATCTCGTCCCGAGATTTGGGTTCCTCCGGAAAGAAGGCAGGATACTCAAGTCGAAGACGATCCTCCCTTTCCCAAGTTGCTTCATCCTCAGAATGGTGCGACCATTGTACTTTGAGAAACTTGATATTATGACGTCGAGTGGTACGCTCGGCCTGATCGAGGATACGAATGGGGTACTCTCGGTATGTAAGATTATCTTGGAGATCAAGCGTTTCGTGGTCCACTCCACGGATAGGATCCGAGAAGCAACGCCTGAGTTGAGAAACGTGGAAGACATCGTGGACTCTGGAGAGGTGCGGAGGTAGTTCCAACTGGTAGGCAACTTCTCCTCGTTTAGCGAGAATGCGAAAAGGTCCAATGTAACGAGGAGCCAATTTGCCTTTGATACCGAAACGATGGGTTCCCTTCAGAGGAGTAACCCGAAGGTAAGCTTTCTCGTCAACCTCGAAAGTCATAGCCTTATGTTTTCGGTCATATTGACTCTTTTGACGAGATTGGGCTGTTTTCAACTTTTCACGAACGATGCGAACTTGCTCTTCTGCTTCCTGAATCATATCCGGGCCAAAGAATTGTCTTTCCCCGGTTTCTGACTAGTTAAGGGGTGTTCGACACCATCGTCCATAGAGAACTTCAAAAGGGGCTTTACCCAAGCTAGATTGATAGCTGTTGTTGTAAGCGAATTCGGCAAATGGAAGGCACTTCTCCCAATCCATTCCGAATGAGATAACAGAGGCTCGAAGCATGTCTTCTAGAATCTGGTTGACGCGTTCCACTTGACCACTCGACTGAGGGTGGAAAGCGGTGCTAAAGGAGAGACGGGTTCCCATAGCATTTTGGAAACTTTCCCAAAATCGAGAGATGAAAATACTTCCTCGATCCGAGTTAATTTCCAAAGGAACACCATGGAGAGACACTATTCGGGAGATGTATAAGTCTGCCAGCTGACTAGCGGTTATACTCTCACGAACAGGTAGGAAATGGGCTACTTTGGAAAGACGATCGACAACGACGAAAATAGCATTATTCCCTCTCTTGGTCCTGGGAAAACTGGTAATGAAATCCATACCAATTTTATCCCATTTCCATTCAGGAATAGTTAAGGGTTGAAGGGTGCCAGCAGGCCGTTGATGCTCTGCTTTTACACGACGACAGACGTCGCAATTAGCAATATACTGAGCAATTTCTCTCTTCATCCTAGTCCACCAGAACCTCTGGCGTAGGTCCTGATACATCTTGGTACTACCCGGATGAATGGTGAGAGGAGATTCATGAGCCTCCTTAAGGATCAACTGTCGTAGATGCTGATTCTTGGGAACCACTAAACGGTTCTCGAAGTACACAACACCATGATCATTTGTGGAGAAACAACTAGCACCTCCGCTAGCAATGTTCTCCTTGATCTTAGCTATTCCCTTATCTCGCTTCTGGGCAGCGATGATTTGATCCGTAAGAGTAGGTTTCGCCACCAAGGTGGAAAGAAATCCTTGAGGAACAAGGTGAAGGTTAAGCTTCCGAAATTCCTCATGGAGAAACGGTTGACTTTGTTGTAACATCAGGTTGTTACAATAAGATTTACGACTTAGTGCATCAGCCATGACGTTGGCTTTCCCTGGGGTGTAAGTTATTCCTAAGTCGAAATCTGTGATCAACTCGACCCAACGTCTTTGCCTGAGATTCAAATCCGGTTGGGTGAAGATGTACTTCAGACTTTGGTGATCAGTGAATATTTCGCAATGATTACCGAGGAGGTAATGTCGCCAGGTTTTAAGTGCATAGACTACAGCTGCAAGCTCTAGATCATGAGTAGGATAATTCTCCTCATGTGGGTGCAATTGCCGTGAGGCGTAAGCAATTACATGTCGATCTTGCATGAGAATACAGCCTAGTCCTTGTCGCGAGGCGTCGCAGTAGATAACAAAGTCCTTAGAGAAGTCTGGCGGTACCAGAACGGGAGCAGAAGTCAGGCGTCTTTTCAGTTCCTGAAAGCTGTGCTCACATTGTGGAGTCCATTCAAACTTTTTATCCTTCTTAAGGAGTTCAGTTAGAGGTTTAGCAACTTTGGAGAAGTTCTCGACAAAGCGACGACAATAGCTCGCTAGACCAAGGAAACTCCGAACTTGCTTGACCGATTCAGGTGGAGTCCAGTTAAGGACGGCTTGAACTCGCTCAGGGTTAACAGCAATACCTTTACCAGATATTACATGACCCAGATAGGTCACTTCTGACAACCAAAATTCACATTTGGAAAACTTGGCATAAAGGCGGTGCTCTCGAAGTTTCTTCAACACTAGCCTTAGATGTTCGGCATGTTCTTCCTCGTTCTTGGAGTAGATGAGTATATCATCTAGGTAAACCATGACGAATTTATCCAAATACTCCATGAAGATTGAGTTCATTAACCGAGAAAAGGTGGCTGGAGCATTGGTTAAACCGAAGGACATGACGGTGTACTCGTATTGGCCATAACGAGTAACAAAGGCCGTTTTAGGGATGTCCCCGTTTCTAATTTTGATTTGATGGTAGCCCAACCTCAAATCCATTTTGGAGAAGACTGAGGATCCAGCGAGCTGATCATACAGATCGTTGATCCTAGGGAGCGGATATTTGTTCTTGATTGTGACCAAATTGACCGGTCGGTAATCTACAACCATCCGGTCCGTACCATCCTTCTTCTTGACGAAGAGGACGGGGCAAGCCCAAGGAGATGAACTAGGTCGGATGAAACCCTTTTTCAAGGACTCATCGAGTTGTTTCTTAAGCTCGGCTAGTTCTAGTGGTGCCATCTTATAGGGTCTTCTAGCAATCGGGACGGTTCCTGGAATGAGGTCTATTACGAACTCAACATCCCTGTCAGGTGGAACACCTGGCAATTCCTCTGGGAAGACATCCGGGAAGTCACGGACTACCGGAACGTCCTCAAGGTCTGGCAAAGGGCTGGCGTTAAGAGAATATAATTGTCGCTTGGCTAATCGGGTCAAGACATTGACTATCTTCCCCGAAGGATGAGTGAGTTGAACAGTCCTAGAGAAGCAATCAATTTTGGCATGATGAGCTGACATCCAGTCCATACCCAAAATGATATTAATATCTGAAAATTTGAGAGCTATCAAAGATGCAAGGAAAACAAGTCTGTCGACTTGGATTTCATTTCCATAACTTACCCTGGAGGTCTGCCATCTAGAACCGGGAGTAGAAATTTCCATAGTGGATGGCATGTTACAGAATGCGGTGTTATGCAAACGAGCATAGTTCTCGGATATAAATGAATGAGAGGCTCCTGTATCGAAAAGAACAGATGCCGGGTGGCAATTAATAAGGAGCGTACCGAGAACGACGTTGGGATCCTCTTGAGCTTCTTCGGCAGAGATACAGTTGACATGGCCACGTGTAGCGGTGGCCGGCTTGGCGTGGAACACTTTCCCTGTCGGCTTGCCACGGCCAACAGCTTTAGCAGATTGGTTGGGGTTGGTCTGGGGACACTCACGCATATAGTGACCAGATTCCCCACACTTGAAACAAGTCACGGAACTGGTACGTGGAGGAGCATTGTTGGTTGGACCACCATAGGGCTTGGCTGGTGCAGACTGTTGAACGGGGCGAGGCGCCTGGAAAGATGGCCTCGGTGTGAACCTGGGTGGCAGGGCGGTGTTGGGCACCCACACGCGGCGCTTCTGAGGACCAGCACCGGATGAGGAACCCATGTCACGGCCATGCTTGCGTGTTGCATCATAATCAGTCTGACCAGTTTCAGCACTGATGGCCTTGTTAACAAGTTTCTGAAAAGATGTGCACTCATGCAGACGGAGGTCGCGGCGAAGCTCAGGACTAAGCCCCTTACGGAACCTTGCTTGCTTCTTGGCATCAGTAGAAACTTCCTCGGTTGCATATCGTGCGAGGTTACCAAACTCCCTGCTGTAAGCATCCACAGAGAGTCGGCCCTGAGTGAAACTGCAAAGTTCCTCACGTTTACGGTCCATGAGACCCTCCGGAATGTGATGTTCACGGAAAGCCTCGCTGAATTCAGCCCAAGTAGTGACATGGCCCGTTGGGCGCATAGCTCCATAATTCTCCCACCATAGACTGGCGGGGCCTTCAAGATGATATGCAGCAAAGGTGACCTTGTCAGCCTCCTCTACCAGCGCGGAACGCAGTTTGTGAGAAATACTGCGAAGCCAGTCATCAGCGTCGAGAGGCTCGACGGAGTGGTGGAACGTGGGTGGATGTAACTTGATGAAATCACTGAGTGACACCACGTTAGTCCTCTGATGGTGTGCCGTGTTTTGTTCAATACGCTCCAACAAACGGTTGGTCTCCCGCTTGTTTCTTTCGGCTTCCATCATAACCTCGGCTAGGGAAGGAGGATGAGACAGATTTGCATTCCTGACTTCACTGCCTTCAGCCTGCTCTTGAGGAGCAGGGTTAGTGCGCGTGTTGACCATCCTAGGTAAACAAGACAATGATTTAGTCAGGATGATAAAATTCCGACATAGGATACAGAATGTAAGGAATAACTCGAAATGCAAGATGATCATCCGTATGACATGGTAGATACAGAAACTGCTTCTTTATTCCATCGTCATACACACCATACAGGGTTTAGCACAAGACCAAACAAGGTACTATTACGGTGAAAAGAGGATTACATCTCATCGGAGGCATTCCAAACTCCTATACATTATTTTTCTACACCTCCGGAAGGCGATACAAACTAGGTCATATCCCACGAGTCACGCAGGACGATAGACGACACAGCTAACACGAACTAGTGATACTACCACTAACTCAGACCGATCCGTAGTAGTCCTCGTAGAAGTCACCTCCATAGCCTGGAAGCTCAACATGATCATCCGGAAACAGACGATCTCGCGGAGCTTGTGGACCATAGGGGCTAGGATGAGGTCTTGGACCAACAGACGGTGGCCTGCGGGGACCGCGAGGTGGGGTGATGCCTCCTACATCACGCCAACCCATCACGTCTGGCAAAGCAGATCTCACAGGATAGAGATCGCGCATATCCGAATATCCAGCTTGCACCGCCGGTGCAAACCGAGTCAATGTGGCCCAGTGGTCAGCACGGGTATTGAAGAGCTCTAACCTCAAGGCCCGATTTTCACGGTCCTTATCCTCGAGCATCTCAGCAGTGGTGCGAGTCCGTGAATCCTCCTGGGTGGGGTCAGCATAGATAGCCTGGAGATACCCTTGTGCTCCCGGAAGTGATCCTGGCATATACCGGAAATCAGAGTCCCGAAATAGACCAGATCTGACTCGCATGATGGTCATCATAGAGTAGGCGGCGTCCTGCACAGCCATCTCAATAGTAACCCCGAGTCCATAGGAGCAGTGAAGGGGCTCGGTGGACCCAGGATAAGATGGAAATATCCTGACAGTGCAGAGATACTGGCTTTGATTAAAGTCTCGGTATTGCTCTTCGACCGTGTACTCAGGATACCAACGGTATCCAGCCTCAGTCATTACCCTGACCAACATGGCGGTATGGCCGGGTACATCTAGGCATCGAGTCAGGCGAACCACTTGATTGAGGTCGCGAGTGGCCATCTGAAAGCACAATCATAATGCAAAGGCATTAGAATTTCTAGCAAAATTTCGGCAGCATAACAGCTGTAAATGCTCAAGAAGGATTTTGAGACATTTGACAAAGGATTTCATACACACTCAACATCATTATATCAAAGTTCTGAGTCCATCCTAACAACATAGTGTGGTAGTAGAACTGAACTAGGCTTGTATTCATCAAACCTATAAGGTACTACTGATTAGTAACACGTGATCCTGATAGAGAGAATAGATCTTAATTCCTTAACCCCCGGTGGAAGAATAGACTGACTCAGATTAGAATGTCATAAGATAAAGGAGTAAAAAGAGCCTACAGGCTTGGCTTGGAGAATTTCTAGACTCAACATCGACCGGTTTGGCTTGGAGAACCTACAGGCAGTCCGGCTCTGATGCCAACGCTGTCAGGACCCCGACTCGATGTCACATCGATCTAGCTTGTAACACCTCATATCACTTTGCGGCCTCACGCACGGTAACCCCACGGGTGTCGCCTTACCTTTGACCGGGACCGTTTGCGCCTTTTGGCTCACGTATATGATAGTGTCGCTAGCATCCATATGATAAAGAGCCCGGGCTGACATGACTAGTCGTAAACCCAAAGTGGCACAGGCTTACAGGGACAGGCATCCATGACCCAGCAACGAACGTGTCGGTCATCAGCAAGTGGGTCCGGGCTGTAGCACTGGGCTAGCAGGACTCCGGTAAACCGGGCTGTAGCGGGCTAACAGGACTTCGGTACTCAATGCGTGACATTTCCCCGAAGGGACAGACACAGGAACGAAGAAGGACACATGCCGGCCAGCCTAAGTGTTCCCGAGCAGTAGCAAGCTACCATGGCTCAGAGATAACACTAGGAGACATTTCCCGGTAAGAGAGGCTACTAAGGACAAACAACTAGATAGTCAGATCCCACACATACCAAGCATTTCAAACATACACACAATATGCTCGATATGTGCAAATACAACAAGGCATCACAACATGACTCTATGACACAAGCACTTTATTTAAGGCTCAGAGAGCCATACATAACATACACAACGGTACGGGTCACACGACCCAGCATTCAAGTCATACAGTCATACAAACCAGCAGCGGAAGTAACTTGTCTGAGTACAGACAACTAGTAAAATAAAAGGGGCTTGGAAAGCCTAGCTATACTACGAGGTCCTTCACAAGCTCAGGATCACCACCTGGGCCTTAGCCTACTCATTGATGTCAACGCCTACGTAGAACCCATTAGAAGGGGTTGCAGCGTCTTCTGTAAAAATGTAAATTATAGCAACATGAGTACAAAGGTACTCAGCAAGACTTACATCAGATCCTACATACATGCATATTATCAAGAAGGGTTGGTGGAGTTGTTGCAGCAAGCCAGCTTTGACTCTTGGCTAGGCTAACCTACGAGACTCCAACTCGAAATGGTTTTGCACACACGAGTCCACTACTCACCAATTCAATACACTACCGAGGATCCACCTCCGTCTTCCTACAGAAGAGCCATCCTCGGCACTCACACTTATCTTGAGGCTTTTAGTAGTTTCCATTTACTTGTCTATGAACTGTATAGGCAACCAAGTAGTCCTTTACCGCGGACGCGGCTATTCGAATAGATCATGATAACCCTGCAGGGGTGTACTTCTTCATACATGTTTCCACCACTTAGCGTCTGCACACGACATGTGCTCGGCAGACTTCAAGCGAAAGCCAACGTGGGTGTAGACCACGACCTACCTAAACACTTAAGCCTCTAGTCCAGGTTTATCGCCTATCCAGGTTCCATCTGCAGGGAGTCCGGCCGGGGTTTCCCATACGGCCCCGAACGATGTGAACAGGGTTCCCGAGATACCTAACGGGTATTCGGTACACCCGGCCACGTACCTACCGCATCACAGCCCACCCCTACGGTCAGCGCTGTCCACGGCCTCCAGTAGGCTACAAACACCAGAAACTACTTGCAACTCCTGGACAGAGAGCTAGGGTGAATAAGAAGTCGAGTAGGGTCATATTTCAGGGCCCAATGCATGGTAGTAGCTGTATCTTAAATCACACATACAGATCTTAGTGCTTAAAGTCGGCTTCAATGAAACAACCCACCATGTACTCCTACATGGCCTCTCATCGATACCTTTACCAAATCGTGTTCACCACACCACTCTTATTACCGACATAATCATTTCACTCTAGCCCATCACCCGGATGAACCAGACCTGACACGACTCTAAGCATAGCAGACATAGCAAGGTAGGAACAACACATACATATGGCTCAATCAACTCCTACACATGCTAGTGGGTTTCATCTAGTTACTGTGGCAATGACAGGTCATGCAGAGGAAGTGGGTTCAACTACCGTAGCACACAGTAGTTTGAAACGTGTTGTCTTAATGCAGTAAAAGAGAGTAGGAGCGAGAACATGGGATTGTATCGATATGATCAAATGGTTGGTTGCTTGCCTGATGGTTCGATGCACTGATACGATTCTTCGTTAGGGTAATCACGGTACTCCTCGGAGGCAGAACCTGCCGCAAGAACACCGATACACAACCATCACCAAACAATGTGCAACAATATGATGCATGCATGAAGCATGGCAATATGAGTGTATTGGGCTAATGCAACTAAGACCATAAGGGTTTGTACCAATTTGAATCAAAGATTCAAATTTCAAACTCAAACATGGCCTTTTAAAGTGCTTTTCCTTGTTCTGCATTAAAGATCAGGTTAACTTGTTTAATCATGCATGAAAATAGTACAGATGGATAGATTGGATTTTTCTGATCATTTTTCATATATAATTTGTCTGATTTGGAGTTACAGAATAAAAGTTATGAATTTTTGAAGTTTAAACTATATTCTGGAATTTCCTATATTAGATTAATTCCGCAAAATCAATTATTGCGTCAGCCTGACATCAGTGTGACGTCAGCAGGTCAACGGAACACGTCCGGGTCAAACCTGACAGTGGGTCCCGCATGTCAGGGTGATTAAATTAATTAAAGTTTAATTAAAACTAAACCTGTTTAATTAACAGGGCTGGGCCCCACCTGTCATAGACTCAGGGGAGTCAACCAGGGCCCACCCGTGGTCAAACCCAGGTCGGCTGCACCAGCGTTTAGCCGCCGGCGAGCCCGACGCGGCGGCGGAAGTGGTTTTGGCCGTTTCGGCCACCAAATGGGTCGCGGAGACCACCGGAGTGGAGCTGAGGACGAGCCGCAGCTCTTGGTGGAGTCCGTTGGGGTCGGGGTGGCCGGAGTTGGCGCCAGCGACGACTTTGGCGGCCACCGGGGTTCGGCCGAAGACGAACTTGACGCTAGAGGGGTCGGCGAGGCTCGGGGAGTGGCTAGCTAGGTGCTAAGTGACACGGTGAGTATGATGGACACCGTGGAGTGGCCGGAGGATGACCGGGAGCACGTCAGCGACGAGCTCCACGGCGGTGGGTGCGGTTAAGCTCCGGGAGGTCGCTACACGGCTCGGGAGCAAGAACGGAAGGGAGGGGGAGATGGCTAAGCTCACAGTGAGTGCGACGAAGCCCTTGGTGTGGCCGGAGATGGACCGGAGCGACGACGGCGTTGAAGGGGATCTCCGGCGACGGCGGTTCGGGCGAGGTCGTTGCGGTGGACTCGGGCGTTGTGAGCGCTCGGGGCTCGGCTTGCTCGATGAAGTGGACAGCGGCGGAGCTCCTGGACACGATGAGAGGACGCACGGGCGGCGGGGAGCACGGCTACGACGTAGGCACGGCGGTGGTGGCGTCGGTCATGGCGGGGGAGCGCGAGGGGGAGGAGCTGGAGAGGAGAGGGGGTGTCTGGGGGGTTCAGGGGAGAGAGGGAGGCCGGTCCACGACGTCACCGGGCGAGGGGAGCGGCGAGGCGGCGAGCAGGTGCATGGCGCGCGCTGCGGTCGCTGCCGAGCACCTGCCTGCCTGCCTGGCCGGCAAGCAGCTCGCTGGAGCGGCGCTGGGCTGGGCTGGCAGGTGGGCCGGGAGCAGGCGCCAGGTAAGCTTTTTCCATTTCTTTCTGTTTTCTGTTTTTTAATACTTCTGCAACTTTGTTGAATTAAATAAAATACTTAGGCAACTCCTAAAATCACCAAACTACTCCTGGTCCATAGTTGGATTATTTCCAACATGAAACATTTTAGTTTGGAGATATTTGAGCATTTAAATATTTTATATAATTTTAAATGCCCAAATTCAAATATTTATGATTTAATTCAAAAACCCTAGGATGGCCTAGGAAAATGTGCACCACTTTTGGCAGAGGTTCTGAACCAAGACAAAAATGATGGGCATTTTAGAAGGGCATTTCAGGTTCATTGAAAAAGTTTTTAGTAAACCCTAATTGGATTCAGAGGGGACTGGGGGTTCTGTCATCCCCATTTCAGGTTTCTGATGAAAGAGTAAACATGATGCAACACTCTAATGCATGTCTAACTAGGATGTGACACAAGGAAAGAATCATTCATGATGAAACATGCATAATGGAAGGAACACGATATATACTACATAGTAGTTGGCATATCTTACAAAAGGGATCATGCATAGAGTTCGGCACACAGAGTTCAGTACACAGACTAAGAACATCATAGGCGACACGCAGACTCGCGGTGAATGCAACTAACACTAACAAGCAAGCCTACATCAGTACCAGGAGGAACTGTGGAGGTAGGTGTAGCCTGATAGCCGGTAGTGACGCGAAGGTAAGTACTCCACGTGAGTAGCCTGGAGTCCGTGGATACTTTGGTGCGGAACCCGACGCGCGGGTGGCAGAAGAGGACCAAGTGCGGGAGAGTAGCCTCCCACATCTGGCCAGCCGACGCCCTGGGGCATCACAGTCCTAGCAGGGTAGATCACATAACGTGACAGATCACCAGATCGGACAGAGGGGTGCAACAGCGTCAGAGCGCGGTACAAGTGCTGACAGGTGGTGTACAACTCATGGCGAAGAGCTCGGTTAGCTCTATCCAGCCGATCAACATGCAGAACCAGGTTCTGATGATAGAAAGGCTCTCGGGTGACAGCGGAGTAGGTAGCAGTGTAGTATCCCTCCGCACCAACATCGGATGCGATAGAAATGTGCCTGAAAGGGGAGGTGTCCAACTCCCGATACTCTCCACGAAGATGTGTCAGAGCAGCATAAGCAGCATCGTGGACCACCATGTCGATAGTCACTCCAACACCATGAGCAGTGTGCAGCACGGTAGTGGAGTCATACTCCCGAGAGTAGAGGTGGACGATGGCACGGTACTGCTCCAGGTTAATGTCCTGGTACTCCTCGTAGATAGTGTACTCAGGGTGCCAGCGATAACCCAGATAGGTCATCATCTCAACCAACACAGCAGGTGATTCTGAGGCACCAATGGCTGTTGTGTGGCGCACGACCTGTCTCGTGGGTTCCATCTAAAAACAAAGATGTTTTAAAGGAGTCAAATGACAGTGTGGATAATGTTCAAAATACTACTCTAAGGAATAACTAGGGCTTATCCAACTTTGGGGTGAACGTGGTCACGGGATCCTAATGTTAGAGTTAGTAAATTCGTTTAACTCGAGTAGAAGAGAGTTCAGAGTCCCAGAGTAAGGGTCGAGGAGTAAAAGATCCTAATACCACCCAAATGGCGACGTGGGCCCGTAAGGCACACATCCATGTTAGTAAAAGTTTTTTTAATGTCTAGACTCGACTTCGGCCAAGGAGTGTGGAAGGGGGATTCCTATAGGCAGTCGGCTCTGATACCAACTTGTGACGCCCCCCGATTCAATCGTACACTAATCATACACGCAAACGTGTACGATCAAGATCAGGGACTCACGGGAAGATATCACAACACAACTCTACAAATAAAAACAAGTCATACAAGCATCATATCACAAGCCAGGGGCCTCGAGGGCTCGAATACAGAGCTCGGTCATAGACGAGTCAGCGGAAGCAACAATATCTGAGTACAGACATAAGTTAAACAAGTTTGCTTTAAGAAGGCTAGCACAAACTGGGATACAGATCGAAAGAGGCGCAAGCCTCCTGCCTGGGATCCTCCTTTTAAACGGTTTTGATCCAACGTGATATTATCAACAGTAACTGTGGTGACGTGGCACCATTAGCGTGGGATTACTGTAGCTTAATTACCCGGGCGTTACACCCCCTCCACCATAATCCACCTCGGTCATATCGTCGTAGTGCTTAGGCGAAGCCCTGCGCCGGTAGCTTTGTCATCACGCCGTCGTGCTGACGAAGCTCTCCTCGAAGCACTACTGGATCGTGAGTTCGTGGGACGTTATCGAGCTGAACGTGTGCAGATCGGTGTCGTACATTCGGTGCAAGGATCGGTCGATCGTGAAGACGTACGACTACATCAACTGCGTTGTCATAACGCTTCCGCTTACGGTCTACGAGGGTACTTAGACAACACTCTCGCCTCTCGTTGCTATGCATCACCATGATCTTGCGTGCGCGTAGATTTTTTTTAAAATTACTGCGTTCCCCAACAGTGCACTTGTCTCATCTACAGCCTCTATGTTAACTAAAAGTGCACGAACATCTACCAAATTGCGCTCTATCAATATATCGATGTACTCTTCTTCCCAATACCAAAACTTGCATCCATTCTACACAATAAAATTTGAAGTTAGCATAACTAGTCAAATCTAAAGTACAAACCGAAGCTAAAAAGAGCACATACCCCATTGTTTAAGCACTTGATGAACACCCATCCGGGATGTTCCGGCGTTATAGACACGCAGCGCACAACCTTCTTTGGGCAGTGGTCGCACTTAATGAGTGGCAGTGGCACGCCAACGAGCTTCTGGGCTAGCACCGAGCCCGGCCAACCGCCATTCGTGTATCTGTCGGCGGACCACCGACGGTGTAAATCCGAGCGGCTAGAGGAGGAGCCACTGCTTGCATGTGGCCTTGCGGCCCTACCAGGTCCATCCGGCCCCGGTTCCCGGCCAGTCCATGGCGCGGCGCGACCTCCCACAGCCGGGCGAGCTCAAGACCGACCGGATCCGTCCAAAATCCGGCCGACGGGTGCGCAAATCAGGTGTCCATGGTTGGATAGCTCGAGGGTGCCGAGGGTAAGGGGTTGTGTGAGCGCGCGTCCGAGCTGCACAGCTGCAATGGCAGCGGCGGCGGCGGTGAGAGAAGAGTGGGGAAGAGTGGATGGTGTGTGGCTGGAAGGAGGGCGGATAGAAAAAGGCACCCCTTTGCCATCGATGGGCGGGCCAGGGGAGGGCACACACAAACGGCCCGCGCGTTCGCGTGTTGTCCGTTTCACGTCAAAAGCGACGCAAATTTGGGCTGGGGATGGGTCGAAAACGGACATAAGTCCGTTTGCGCCCGCGCGCTGGGCCATCTAGTTTGTCTGTTTTACTCCAAACAGACGCACGCGGACAAAATAAAGTCATGCGGTGGAGTTGGCATAAGCGCGTGCATTGTACTGAGTAGATGTAGGAGTAGGCAAGTGCCTAGCGTTGCATGTTGTTGGTTCCGAGAGAGTGAGGCCGTGTTGGTAAACGTTTGCTGCCGTGTTAGAGTTGTGTCGAATATTGTGTACAAGGTAGGTTACAGTTGGACTTGTAGTTGTATTGTGTTTAGATAGGATATGGAGTCGTGTTCTAGTAGGACACTTGTATCCTAGGCCTCTCATATATAGCGGGAGTGGACCCATGATGTAACCTATGCAAACATAATAGCACAGACGCGCAAGGGGGAGCCGGCGGCGTGTGCCGGCGCCTGGGTGGCCGGTGTGCGGTATTGTGACGGTGTCACGGGGAGGAGCACCCGTAGTCAAGCCCCGAGGATGTAGCCATATCGGTGAACCTCATTAACAAATCTCGGTGTCGTGCTCATGTGATTGCTTGGTCCTCGGATGATCAACGGTATGCCTCAGATTTATTCTAACAAGTGGTATCATGAGCTAGGTTGTTCGGAGGCTGTGATGTTGATTTGGAAGAGGAGGATGAGAGAAGATCATGGCTGCGGAAGTTGTCACGGTGACGTCTGTCGACAAGAAACAGGCAGCGGAATCGATCGGTCGTTTTGTCCACGGAAGCAATCGGAAATAGGTGAGATCTCGACATACAGCAGGAACCGCAACAGGAGCAGAATTATCGGCGAGATTTCCAAGTCGCTGTCGGAGCGGCGACGGCGGAACGTGCAAGCAGCGGAGTCTTCAGAAGATCGATCGCTGGATTGGTTTGGTAGAGGCAGCAGGCCGAACAAGCTGCGGGGGCGCGAGGGCCAAGCGAGGCCCAAGTGCGGGCGTGGCACTGAGGGCGTGTGGCCTAGTAAAGCACGTGGCTGCTAAAGGAGTGCGTGTGCGGCAGCCAGGAAAGCGATGCGGTCTGCTACGGCACTTGGGAGGCTGTTTGGTACGTGGCCGGCTCAAGGAGTGGCCGATTGATGCTGCTGGTGTGACCCCAAAGAGCGAGGATTTGTTGAGAACAAAATAGGCTACACACAAGAGACTTAGGTGCTATCAGTTGGAAAAGCTAATGGACCAAGAGCCTACAGATGCATGTGGTGGAGTTTGGAGATTTTTCCATTGATCTTCGCAGTGAAGTGCATACGGGAAGGCTTATATGGTGGAGTTTGGCTTTATTTATTTGTACATGGTTGTGTACGAGGATGGTAGTGTGAGGGTCAATGGTGTGCGTGGCAAGGATAACGACATGTGTATAAGCCTCGTGGAGTTTGGAGCATGTCGTGCAGTCGGATATGTTCGGCTGGGTCGGACTGGACAGTCTAACGGATCGACGCAAGTCGGTTGGTATAGAAGACGGTGGTGGAATCAGCAAGGACGACATAGGAGCGTGATGCTGATGGTGGCCGACTTCTGGGCATGGAAACACGTGGCGCAGGCCTGAGGGCTTGTGCGACTTTGACAAGACTATGATGCAGAGTTGACTCAAGGTAGTGTACACATAAGAGCTTGAAGTCGACAGGGCGCGGGGTAGCATAGCGCAGCTACATGGAGTCATGTTGAAGGTGGAGCTGGAGTATAGCGGAAGACTTCACTCTGTGCTGATGGAGGGGCTACGGCGTAAGTTAATGGAGAGTCGAAGCCTATTTCAGCGGGATAGCGAGAGACACGTGGTTTCAGACTGGGTACCAATGGTCTGTTGGAGACGTGATACTCGGCATCGCTCGGTGATGATCGGTGGTTCTCTGCAGTGGGGGTTTAGGCAGTGGGGGCTAGCTACCCGGGAGACTCGACTAGGACAGCAGAGGCTCGACGTTGTGATAGCGACGAGGCGTGCGCACTAGTAGAAAAAGGGTCAAACGTGAAGCACATTAGTGCCGGTTTGTATTTGAGCCAGCACTAATGTATACATTAGTGCCGGTTCCAACGGCTAGCCGGGCCGCTTTCATTAGTACCGGTTCGTGGCGAACCTTTAGCACCGGTTCGTGCCACGAACCAGTACTAATGAGAGTGGTGGCAGGATGTTGTTAGACTGGGGCCCCTCCAGCCCCTTTAGTACCGATTCTTGGCACGAACCAGTACTAAAGGTCGTCCTACATAAACCCTTCATCCACCCGAGCTCGCTCTGTTCTTCCCCTTTCCCCTCTCCTCTCTGTTCTTCCCCTCTTCCTCTCGATCTCATCACACATTTTGCCCAAAATTTGTCAAGATTTGAAGGCCCCCATCCATTCAAATGATCACAAAGGTTAGCAACTTTGTCCTTTCATCTCTCATTGCTAGATTAGCTCTTGCAATGCTTTTTATAGTGATTAATTTGTGAGTTTAGTAATTTGGGAGGATATATATATGTGCTAGTATTTGATTTGTATGCAATTTTTTCTCGGAGGTATGTGAACCGGAAATTCTAACCGACCCTATTGTCGAGAGGTTAAATTTAGTTGAAATCGAAAACAAGTACTTGAAAGAAAATTTGAAAAGAATTGAGGGGGAGAAGATGGAATTGGAGTTGCATGTTGTCGATGTCGTCGATGATCACAAGATCAAGATGGAGAAAATGCGCTTGAAGATTAGAAAGATTAGAAAATATGCCATCGATAGTGAGGCTTGGTATCATTATGTTGTTGGATCCATTGTTACCTTAGTTGCGATCTTGATCGTATTTGTTGTTGCATTTAAATGCTTTAGCTAGAGAGTTATTTGTTTGCTGCATTTAAGTGTTGTATGAACTTTATGTATGAACTTGTATTAATTTGGTCTATTCGGTGTTGTGTAATGAAGATGAGCCGGCAATGGATGTACGATGACCGATGCTCTCCCCAGTTTGTTGAGGGCGTGCATACTTTTCTGCTTGCGGCCGAGGCAAACAAGCGGGCGGATGGTTTTATGCTTTGTCCATGTGCTCGCTATAAGAATGGTCACAATTACTCTACGTCAAGAACCATTCACGTCCACCTGTTTAAGTCCGGTTTCATGCCCCACTATAATGTTTGGATCAAGCACGGAGAAAGAGGGGTTATGATGGAAGCCAATGAAGAAGAAGAGGACGACGACAGCTATCCTGGCCATGGGTTCCCTGAATACGATGATACAACAATGGGGGAAGAAGCTGAGCCGGTAATGCAGGAAGAAGCTGAGCCGGCAAGGGAAGAAGCTGAAGAAGAGGCATCAGATGAGCCCGTTGATGATCTAGGTTGGGCCATTGCCGATGCAAAGAGAAACTGCACAAGTGATTTGGAGAAGAAGAAGTTGCAACGCATGTTAGAGGATCACAAAAAATTGTTGTACCCGAATTGCGTAGGTGACAAGAAAAAGCTGGGCACCACACTGGAATTGCTGCAATGGAAGGCAGAGAATGGTGTATCTGACAAGGGATTTGGAAAGTTGCTGGTAATGATAAAGGATATGCTTCCAAAGGACAATGAATTGCCCGAGAGTACGTACGAAGCAAAGAAGGTTGTCTGCCCTCTAGGGTTAGAGGTGCAGAAGATACATGCATGCCCTAATGATTGCATCCTCTACCGCGGTGAGTACGAGGATTTGAACGCTTGCCCGGTATGTGGTGCATTGCGCTATAAGATCAGCCGCGATGACCCTGGTGATGTCGAGGGCGAGCGCCCCAGGAAGAAGATTCCTGCCAAGGTGATGCGGTATGCTCCTATAATACTACGGTTGAAACGTTTGTTCCAAAACAAAGAGCATGCCAAGGTGATGCGATGGCACAGAGAAGACCGTAAGAAAGACGGAAAGTTGAGAGTACCCGCTAATGGGTCGCAGTGGAGAAAAATCGAAAGAAAGTACAGGAAGGAGTTTGCAGATGACGCAAGGAGCGTATGGTTTGGTCTAAGCGCAGATGGCATTAATCCTTTTGGGGAGCAGAGCAGCAACCATAGCACCTGGCCTGTGACTCTATGTTTGTATAACCTTCCTCCTTGGTTGTGCATGAAGCGGAAGTTCATTATGATGCCAGTGCTCATCCAAGGCCCTAAGCAACCCGGCAACGACATTGATGTGTACCTAAGGCCATTAGTTGAAGAACTCTTACAACTGTGGAATGGAACAGGTGTACGTGCGTGGGATGAGCACATGGGGGAAGAATTTGACCTAAAGGCGTTGCTGTTCGTGACCATCAATGATTGGCGTGCTCTCAGTAACCTTTCAGGACAGACAAACAAGGGATACCGCGCATGCACGCACTGTTTGGACAATACCGACAGTATATATTTGGCTAATTGTAAGAAGAATGTGTACCTGGGACATCGTCGATTTCTTCCGAGCAGGCATCCCGTAAGAAAGAAAGGCAAGCATTTCAAAGGTGAGGCGGATCACCGGACGAAGCCTCGCCACCGTACTGGTGCTGATGTACATGATATGGTCAAGGATTTGAAGGTGGTCTTTGGAAAGGGTCCTGGTGGACAACCTATTCCGAATGACGCTGACGGACGCGCACCCATGTGGACGAAGAAATCTATATTTTGGGACCTGCCCTATTGGAAAGACCTAGAGGTCCGCTCCGCAATCGATGTGATGCACGTGACGAAGAATCTTTGTGTGACCCTGCTTGGCTTCTTGGGCGTGTATGGGAAGACAAAAGATACACCTGAGGCACGAGAGGACCAGCAACGTATGCACGGAAAAGATGGCATACATCAGGGTCATGCAAGCTACGCTCTTACCAAAGAAGAGAAGGAAATCTTCTTTGAATGCCTGCTCAGTATTAAGGTACCGTCTGGCTTCTCGTCGAATATAAAGGGAATAATAAACATGGCAGAGAAAAAGTTCTAGAACCTAAAGTCTCATGACTGCCACGTGATTATGAAGCAACTGCTTCGGGTTGCATTGAGGGGGCTTCTACCGGAAAACGTTCGATTAGCCATTGTGAAGCTATGTGCATTTCTCAATGCAATCTCTCAGAAGGTAATCGATCTAGAAATCATACCAAGGTTAGAGAATGATTTGGTGCAATGTCTTGTCAGTTTCGAGTTGGTGTTCCCACCATCCTTCTTCAACATCATGACGCACGTCCTAGTTCACCTATGCGAAGAGATTAACATTTTGGGTCCTGTATTTCTACACAATATGTTCCCCTTTGAGAGGTTCATGGGAGTCTTAAAGAAATATGTTCATAACCGTGCTAGGCCAGAAGGAAGCATCTCCAAGGGCCGTCAAAATGAGGAGGTCATTGAGTTTTGTATTGACTTTATTCCTGACCTTAAGCCGATTGGTGTTCCTGAATCGCGGCATAAGGGCAGACTGGATGGAGAAGGCACGCTAGGAGGGGAACAAATAATATGTATGGACGGACATTCTCTCACTGAAGCACACTACACAGTTCTACAGAATTCCGCCTTGGTGGCTCCGTATATGGATGAACACAAGAATTTTCTACGCTCCAAACACCCGGAGCGGTCTGATGACTGGATTACACGTGAACAAACCAGGAGTTTCGCCAGCTGGTTGCAGACACGTACCATGCATGACACCTCTATTGAAGATGACCTGTACTTGATGTCCCAGTTACCATCTTCGAATATAATGACTTTCAAAGGGTACGAGATAAATGGTAATACATTTTACACGATCGCCCAAGATAAGAAGAGCACCAACCAAAACAGTGGTGTCCGCTTTGATGCAGAAACCAAGACGGGAAAGGAAACATATTATGGTTATATACAGGACATATGGGAACTTGACTATCGACGTGGTTTGAAGGTCCCTTTATTTCGGTGCAAATGGGTCAATATGACACGAGGCGGGGTAACGGAAGACCCGCAGTACGGAATGACAACAGTGGATCTCAACAATCTTGCGTATGCAGACAAGCCATTCGTCCTAGCCAATGATGTGGCACAGGTTTTCTATGTGAAGGACATGTCTACCAAGCCAAGAAAAAGAAAAGATAAGGAAGCGAATGCATCGTACGATGAGTCAAAGCGGCACATAGTTCTTTCTGGAAAGAGAAACATCGTGGGAGTGGATGACAAGACAGATAAGTCAGAAGATTATGAAAAGTTTGATGAAATTGCTCCATTCACAGTGAATATTGACCCGAGCATCCCGTTAAATGATGAAGATTTTCCATGGTTACGGCGCAAAGGGACACACGCGAAGAAAAAGTTTCACACCCAAAGATCTGGGATGTGATCGGCTTCACTATCATCACTTTCTTCTGTGTTTCACACCCAGAAGGGAATCTTGTAATAGTTAGGGTAGTTAATTATGTGTTTTGGCATTTGAAACGCGAAGAAATTTTATGTGCAAACAAATTCTTTCATGCCTTTACTGATTTTTAAAGTTAAGTTATTCACAAACTAGTGATTCACACTAATTTCAAATAATTCAAAATTTAAACTATTCAAATTTGAAAACTACGGGCACTAACAGAAAGTTTGTAATTTTTTGTACCTAAAGCAAAAATATTCACAAAAAAACTCTAAATACACAAAAAAACAACTCAAAAATAAATAAAGCAAAAAAAATTAAAAAAAAGCCCGCCTACTAGGCCAGAGCGGCCTGCATACGACTAGAAACCCAACCTGTTGTTGTTGGGCCAGGATGCAGGCCCGTAAAGGCCCAGTAGGCCAACAGGGCAGCACAGAACATGTAGGCCCAGTAGGCCTGCTTTGGAGAGGAGCTCGAGAGAGCTACCGCACGGGGGTTTATAAACCAGTGTGGTCACCCCTCGGCTAGCGAGGTGGGACTAAACTTGCGCACCGCACCTGCGCCAGCGCATCCCCTTTAGTACCGGGTCGTGGCACCAACCGGTACTAAAGGGGGAGCCTTTAGTACCGGTTGGAGCCACCACCCGGTACTAAAGGGGGTCGCTTCCCGCCGCTTGGCCTGGCCAAAACAGGCCTTTAGTACAGGTTGGTGGCTCCAACTGGTACTAAAGGCCCCTCCTATATAAACAACACTTACGAAAATTTCAGTTTCTCATCTGCTTCTTCTCCTCTGCACCGTCGCCCGCCGCCCCCGTACGTCTCCATCCCTCGTCGCCGTCCCGTCCCCGTCGTCACCGCCGCCCCGTCCCGGCCCGTCCCGCGTCGTCCCCATCCCCGTCGTCGCCGCCCCGTACGTCCCTGTCGTTGTCGCCGCCCCGGCCCGTACGTCCCCGTCCCCATCATCGTTGCCCCGTGCCTGTCCCCGTCGTCGTCATCCCCGTCGTCGCCGCGCCCGTCGCCGTCCCCGTCGCCGCCCCCCGTTGCCTCTCGCCTCGCCGGTGAGCGCGCACACACACACACATACATTTTTTGTTTTTAGTTATACAAATAGTTAGAAATTTTTCTGTTTTTTAGAAATTGTTAGAAATTTTTCTATTTTTTAGAAATAGTTCGAAATGTTAGAATTGTTAGAATAGTTAGAAATGTTAGAATTGTTAGAATAGTTAGAAATGTTAGAATTGTTAGAATTTTTTTTGTTTTTTAGTTATAGAAATAGTTATAAAAAATTAGAATTGTTAGAAGTTTTTCTGGTTTTTAGAAATTGTTAGAAATTTTTCTGTTTTTTAGAAATAGTTAGAAATGTTAGAATTGTTAAAATAGTTAGAATTGTTAGAATAGTTAGAATTGTTAGAAATTTTTCTGTTTTTAGTTATAGAAATAGTTATAAAAAGTTAGAATTGTTAGAAATTTTTCTGTTTTTTAGTTATAGAAATAGTTATAAAAAAGTTAGAAATTTTTATTTTTTTTAGTTCTAGAAATATTAGAAATGTTATAGAAATGTTAGTTATATAGAAATGTTAGAAATTTTAGTTATCAAAATCCAATCATTAAAAAAATGTTACTTTTTGCGGGCATATAGCTAGTATTTGTTCTCGACGATGCCCGGCCCGCATCCTCGCCGTCGACCCGTCCGCGATGACGTCCGACTGACCCATGTCCGGGACTAGGCTCCGCCGGGCTGGCACTGGGAGGTGCTGCCTGGAGGGGCGCGCCGCTTGATGAGGAACCCGGCCCCGGGTCCCGTCGTCGACCCTGATCTCATTTGGTGGCATTCGCGTGGGCCAGTTTCGGTGCGGAGGGAGCCGGCCCCACCGGAGGTGGTACGTCGCCGTGTCAGGGAGGAGGACGAGCACGTCCATCGCTACATGGTTGCGTTAGAGGGCGGCAGGTTCTCCAATACCTGGCAGTTTCTTCAGGGATCTCACTTCAGCTATGATCCTGTGAGGGTTCCTTCTCTTTGGGTGTCCACCGCCCGCGCCGCATGAACCGCGAGTGTCCTAGATTCTTCTGTAGTATTCGATCTTTATTAGCTACCTAGCCAGTGATGTACTCGATATATAATATTCAAGATGATGTATTCGAGATTATATATTATTCGAGACGATGTATTCGAGATTATATCTATTATTCGAGACGATGTATTCGAGATTATATCTATTATTCGAGACGATGTATTCGAGATTATATCTATTATTCGAGACGATGTATTCGAGATTATATCTATTATTTGAGACGATGTATTCGAGATTATATCTATTATTCGAGACGATGTAATTTGAATACTAAATTGTTTTATATTTCTTTTGGCATAGTTAAATAAAAGCTATGGCGGACAATACCGACAGAGAGGGAGAACAGACCATGTTCGATATAATACGCGGGCCAGATGATGATCAGAGTGAAGAAGATTATGACGGCTCCGAATTTCTAAACAACACCGGAGAGGGTGATATGATATTCGATCGCGACGACCGAATTGATGAAGTCATGAACTACGATTATGATAACACCGGAGAGGTATATATATTTATATAAGCAGGCATCTGGTAATCATCACATGTTTTAGATGAGTTGAAGATATATTAACGAATCGATCTTTCTTCTTTCAGCCATCCGGATCGAGCAAATCTTCAAGCAACAGGACGAAACGAGGCCCGAACAAAAAGTTGAAGGAGGGCGTAAAGTATAATATCGAGGCAATCAAACCTAATGGCGAACCATTAGCGCCTAAGAAGATTGCGGACAAGTTCGTTCGTCAGTGCGGAGTTCTTGTGAAGGACCAACTCCCGATCTCCCTTCAAGAATGGAGAGAGCCAGCAAAGCCACGTCCAGATCTTACTTTTGTCGACGACAGACAAAAAAGTCTGCTTTGGGATACTCTCATGGAACATTTCACCCTACCAGATCATTTCACAAAAGCAGATGTGCAGAAAGTCAAGGACGCTGCTCTTAGGAAGATGGCGGTTGCATTCAAGAACCACAAGAATCGTGAATGGGACAAGTACGTCAAGGGAGGAAGGAAGACTCCAGTATTCGAGGGAACACTAGAGAATCAAAGTGCTCATTGGGACGATTTCGTGAAATTTAAGGATTCAGAATTATCTAAGGAACGGTCAAGAATAAACAAGGCCAATGCCGCAAAAAAGGATAAGTTCCATAAGCTGGGGCCAGGTGGCTATGCGGTGGGAATGCCTAAGTGGGATAAGTCTGAGAAAGAGATGTTGGATGCAAGTGTCACTCCAGAAACATTGAGCTGGCCCCCCAGGTGCAGGACTTGGTTCTATGCGCATGGGGCGGAGTTGGACCCGAAGACAGGCAAAGTTTCCAAGAAGGCATGTCTGGACGGAGCCGAAGATAAGCTACTTGTTGCAATAGAAGAGGCTCGATCCGGGTTGTTCGAGCCCAACAGAGAGAACGACGAGCTTACGCGTGCCCTGGGAAATCCTGAACACCCGGGAAGAACACGAGGCATGGGCGCTATTCCGTGGTATGAGGGGTTTTCGGACTGGAACGCCGACTACAGAACCCGTGCGAGAAAGAAGATTGCGGAGGAGAAGAAGAGGAAGATGGAGGAGGAGCAGAGGAAGCTCGACTATGAATGCTTCAAGGCCTAGAATCAGCGCACGCGGACTTGGCAATCAAATTCCAGCGGCAGCAGGAGCAGGTCGACTCACTTAGCCAGCAAAGGGGGTCTCAGCAGCTGCAGCAGCTAGCGGATGATCCAGCATTGGATACCACCGCCCCATCCATGCCGAGAAGCAGCGTGGGTTCCGCCCCGTTTGACGCAATGCTGGATAGATACCCCGTGGATGACATCGCGGAGAACACTAACTGCGAGCTACACTTCAAAATTAAGAACATATCCTTGAAGGTGGCGGACGGTGTTGCTTATACAAATTCCCCCGATGCAACCTTCCATTGCAACCCGATTCCAGCAGGCTATGCTCGTGTTGTGGTTGATGAGGTGGTGGACCAATATTCAGGGCTAGAGCTTGACATTCCTGGAGGTGACGAGGAGCACACACTCGGAGATGCCAAACATCGTATCATCCTATGGAGAAAGGATTGCATCATCTTTCGAAGGTCACCGACATCGCGTCACCCGACTCCTCGTCGAAGTCCGCCACCGAGTCAGCAGACTCCCGCTCCTCCAAGTCCACCAACGCGTGAGGCCACTCCTCCTCCTCCAAGTCCGGCAAAGTGTCAGGCCACTCCTCCTCCAAGTCCGACACAGCGTCAGACGTCCACTCCTCCTCCAAGTCCGGCACAACCTCAGGCCACTGCAAGTCCGGCATAGCTTCAAGCCACTCCTCCTTGTCCAACTCAGCCCCGTCAGCCGTCTCCGCCGCCTCAGCAATCGCAGAAGAGACACCCCGCAGCTATGGTGCGTAGCGGTACGAGTCGAGGTCATAGTACAGGAAGTACAGGCAGAGGCAAGCGATATAAATATGGTCCAAACCTCACTACTCCTCTCCCTGAGAGGGCTTACGACAGGACCGAGGAGCAAACCAATGCCATAGTGCGGGCAGAAGTCGACGCCCATTTTGGACCGAAACCGCCACCGCCGCCAAGGGAGAAAGTGCCTGTGGAAGTAGTTGACCACTTCATTCGTATGGCTCAACCACCAGCTCCTAAGCCTGTTGACACAGACTATGAGCGCCACATCAGGAAGTTACATCGACAACGTCTACAGAAGGAGGCGAGCTCGAGCTCGAGCAAACAACAAGCAGCTGTCAAAAATGCGAGAAAACCGTTGCCCAGCTGGGAGAACAGGCGGCGCAATCGATCCCCCCGCTTGTTGTGCCGCCAACAACACGTGACAGTACGCGCGTCCAATATTATTATGGCCAAACAGTTTACGTTCCCGAGGTAGGCGATGTGGTAATAACCCAGGAGCATATAATGCAGGCTAAAACTCTCAAAATCACTGTTGGACAACTCCTCGAGATCGAGGACATGCCTGTGCTTACAGAGGAGGAAATAAAACGGAAATATGCCCGGGGCCAACCTTTGGTCAAGCCAGAAGAGGTCAAGAAGCTCCCAACGAGAATGTATGAATTGCATCAATGGTACATGGACATTACCAAGAGATCCGATCGAGAGTCCCTCATGGTGCAAGTCAAGAAGGATCATTACTACCATGAGAAACCTATGACCGTTGAGTATTCTGAACTGTTTCAGTTATACAATCAAGACGCACTCGACAAATCTATCATCAGTGGCTATTGTCTGTAAGCGATTTCTTTCTGTAATTTAAGTTTCAAGCTAGCTATAGTGATCCTTTTGATCAATCATTACCGGTAATTATCCTCACTATATTCTTTTCTGTGGTATTATGCAGGATGAAGATGTATGAAATGAGAAAAGGTGGACGCTATGGCATTGGGTTCATTGACCCAAACACCGTTAATGAATACACATGGACAATAAACAAGCATCATGAAAAGTAGGTAGAGGACAACATGCTAGAGTTCTTGAAGCGCCTCAAATACAATGAAGATATACTACTTCCTTACAACTTCCAGTGAGTCACACTTTCTTGTACTACAAATTCTCTGTTTTTGCCTACTAGCTAGCTACATGTTTTTGATTACATATGCCCGCTTAATTAAGACATGCAAATGTGTGTGCATGCAGATTTCACTGGATCTTGTGTATCATTAAAGTTGACGCTGGAACAGCTCAAATACTGGACTCACTACTCAAAGCAAATAGTGACTATAACATCTTGTTTGGGATAGTCAACAGGTAATTTCAATCATTATTAACTATATATCTCAGCCTATTTAGTTCGTCATTTCATGATATGAACTATTTAATAACCCTTTATTCATTTTCTTTGTCGGCGGGCAGGGATTGGCAAAGGTTCATCAGCGTCACGGAAGGCGAATGGAAACGACAGCTGAAATGGTTTCGACCCAAGGTAAGTAATTAAGTAGTACTAGCTAGCTAGCTGCCATCTCTTTAATTATCATACTTGATTAATTATTATCTGATCAAATTAAATTCCATTCTCGTAATAAAGGCCCTGAAGCAGGCGCAGGAGACTAATCTGTGTGCATTCTGCGTTTGCGAGAACATTCGCATGATGGTGTCCGAAAGGAGCAGATCTCAAAGACAGGAATGGGTACGCTTGTCAGAACACTATTCACAATTTTTACACCATTATCGATATCTAGTCACACAACTAATACACATGCATATTGATCTCCTTCTTAACAGTTCAAAGAGGTGCGGGACAAGCTCCTAGAAACGGAGCGCGTAGAAGCACTTCAAGAGGAAATAGCGGGATTTTTGCTCGACCAGGTCATAAATCCGAAGGGAGAATACTATTACCCGCTACCGTCCCCATCGACCAGGTCATGAACCACTTCCAATTGTCATCGTGCTCCGAAGGCACCAATTAGGCTAATGCCACTGGCTCCGAAGGCAACATGCATATGTAGGAGAAATTGTATATAACTATACATGTGTGTATGTGTGAATTAATATGGTGGTTTGTGAGACACTGATGATATATATATGATTGGTTCTACTAGAAATTCTATTTATATATACATACATATATATATATATATATATATATATATATATATATATATATATATATATGCATAACATGTACAATGTGTAGTATCGTAAAATACCAGCAAACGAAAAAGAATTAAAATGGAAAACACAAAATTAAATGAAAAAGAAATCATAAAACCAAAACCCCCCCAAACATTTTAGTACCGGTTGGTGTTACCAACCGGTACTAAAGGGCTCCCGGCTCCCGGAGCTGGCTCGTGCCACGTGGTTGCCCTTTAGCACCGGTTCGTGCTGAACCGGTACTAAAGTGGGGGGCCTTTAGTGACCACACTTTAGTGCCGGTTATAGAACCGGCACTAAAGGGCCTTATGAACCGCTGCTATTGCTCGGTTCTGCACTAGTGGCGGTAAGCACGGGACACAGCAACAGGCCAAGGCACTGGTGGTCAGACGTGTGGTCAGACAAATTGTGGAGGGGTGCTGAAGCAGTGTTGACGAGTACCGGATTCAAGTTGGTGAATGGGTCTATTGGTGCCGGAAGATGGACAGGAGTTGACCATGGAGAATCTGTGAAAGTGACGGAAAGTCTGAAATTGTCAAAAACGGAGAGAATACATGGCCGTATATTCTGTGGTGTTCGGTGCACATGGCAAAGTGCGGGTGACAAGTACAGAAGGAGGTGGAGTGCTATAGTTGTGGGACATGTCAGAGACTGTCCGGGGAAAAGGGTGAGACAACTGTGAATTTGACTCAAAGTGACACAGGGCGACGGTGAAATTCCTTCAAGTTTCAGACAGACGGTCATGAAAGAGCGGTGATGTTGAGTTCAGGTAACTCTTATATGTGACACCCAATATGTGAGTTGTTCATTTTCATGCAGATTAATGATCAGTGTGTGATGGCATTGAGCGGATACTCCAGAAGTTGGGAGCACAAAGTAGAGTAACGAGGAACTTAATTTTTGCTCGAGTGTTGACTGTGATGAAGACGAGAAGGGACTATAGTTGCAGGTGGAGTCATATGGAGTCTTTGGAGTAGCAGCGGTGCTCATGGGATAAGCTCAAGTCTAATGTACATGGAAGTTTGACGCATTGACGAATTCAAGATGGTGGAGAATATTCGCCTAGGTGGAGTTTGTTAGAGTTGTGTTGAATATTGTGTACAAGGTAGGTTACAGTTAGACTTGTAGTTGTATTGTGTTTAGATAGGATATGGAGTCGTGTCCTAGTAGGACACTTGTATCCTAGGCCTGTCATATATAGCGGGAGTAGACCCACGATGTAACTTATGCCAACATAATAGCACAGACGCGCAAGGGGGAGCTGGCGGCGTGTGCCGGCGCCCGGGTGGCCGGTGTGCGGTATTGTGACGGTGTCACGGGGAGGAGCGCCCGTAGTCAAGCCCCGGGGATGTAGCCATATCGATGAACCTCGTTAACAAATCTCGG
This sequence comes from Triticum aestivum, assembly GCF_018294505.1. NCBI lineage: Eukaryota > Viridiplantae > Streptophyta > Magnoliopsida > Poales > Poaceae > Triticum > Triticum aestivum. Next base: position 82,621,526 of record NC_057797.1, read on the forward strand.
TGTCGTGTTCGTGTGATTGATTGATCCTCGGATGATCAACGGTATGCCTCAGATTTATTCTAACATGCCGGTCGACCGGCTAGCGATTGCGCCGGTCGTTGCACGCGCATCTACCTCTCACGCAGCCACATGCTCAATTAGGCCCACACCATCGCCCGTGTCTCTTGGTTGCCTTATCTTCTCACGCGTTTTCTCCACACAGGGGCATCTTCCACCTCCCGCAAGCACCATTCCCTTCTCTCTCTCTCTCTCTCTCTCTCTCTCTCTCTCTCTCTCTCTCTCTGCAGTGCAACACGGGCGTGTTGTTGTTGCTCGCGCGCATCTTGTCCCTGGCAGCAAGGTTGTCGGCGTCTGCTCCTCTCCGGCCGCTGGGTGCCCGCGCAACGAGCTTTTCCGTGGCGAACGTGAGCAGCTCCCGAAGCCGTGCGACCCGGCTGCGTCCGAGGATGCTGGAACCGTACAGTCCCGGTGCTGTGACCCATGAGCACCCGTGCTTCTGCCGGCTGCGTTTGCTGCCCTCTCCCAACCCGCCTGCTACAACGACGCACCCGACGGCGGTGTTGCAACCAACACCAGCCGGAGTTGGAGATGACGTCCATAGGTGTTGCAACCGGCACCGCACGATGCTGGAGTGAGGTGTTGTTGGCATGGCAACTAGTCAAGTGTGCTTCAACCGGCATCGGAAAAAGCTTCAACTATGAAAATAAGCTACAACCGGCGCAGAAGAAAAGCTTCAAACATTGAAAAAAAGCTTCAACCGGCGTCGAGAAAAGCTTCAACCGTTGTGAAAAAAAGTTTCGATCGGAATGGGAAAAAGCTTCAGAAATGCTTCATCCGATGTGGAAAAAAGCTTCGACTGGTGTGAAAAAAAGCTTACACTGTGAAACTTCGAAAACCGGCGCCGACTAGAGACGCCGGAAAGCTACGGGAGGACGGCGAAAGCTGCAACGAGAGCTACAAGCGTCTATGGAAAAAGCTTCAACTGACCTGAGGATGCTACAGGCATGGCTGAGGATTCTGGAGCCAGCTGCGAGCATGCTACAACTAGGTCTAACTAGAAACTGGCCAGCAGGGATGCTACAAACCACGACCAGATTTGTGCTGGAGCCGACTATGGGGAAGCTGCAACCATGCATGGATTGGATGTGCTGGAAGCCTGGAACCAATATGTGGGGATGCTACGACCATGAATTGGATTTTGCTAGAGCCGGATACAGGGGGAGACCAAGAGTACTGCGACCACGGTTGGCATAGCTACGAGGTGGAGTGCATGGTACTGGAGCGTGGGGGGACGACAAGCTGCTGGCAGCGTTGATGGCCGGAATTCAGCATGTCGCGACAACGGTTGGGAGATAGTGCACTGTACGAGGCGATTTTTGCTACAGGTCACAAGGAGCGTGCTGAATCAACGGCGACCGCGACCGGCGGCGAGGGCGGCCAGCTGCTACCGGTGGCGGGGGGTGTGGCCGAGGCATGCGAGGGAACTGTTTCTCGTTGACAGGCTCAAGCTGCCACAGACGTGGGGGGTAAGCGAACACGGGCGAGTAAAAGGAAGAGATCTGGGTCGCTCAATCTCAAACGATCCTACAATCCGACCGGCCTAACTTTGGGCCGGCGCACCGGCGCCTAATAGTGCCCGGCCGCGTTTGGTTCGAAGCAACCCGTCCGATCGGAACGACGTAGGCGCCGGCGATTAAATGATTTATTTATTTATTTATTGCGGGGGAATGATTTATTTATTTAATCGGTCACATGGCATGGGTCAGTGCATTTTGAGGATGAAGGGCGTGTACGTTTGTGAATTGCGTGCACGCTTTGCGTGTTGTCAATGCACGCACGAGGCCCACGCACACCACTGCCTGCCGTCTTGTGCAAGCACGACGGTTGATCATTGGGTTGGGTTGGATTGGATCAGAACGCCGTTCCGGCGCCATGTCCACATGATTTTCTTCTCTGGTTCGGCTGCCGTCCCCGCGATTAGTGGAGCGCGCGAGCCCGTGCCGTCGCGGCCACAGGATGCCGGTTGTACTCTCACACGTCCCGATCCGTAGCATCACGCACGACTCCGGAGCCTGGACCTCCAAATTAATAACTTGTGTGGTGCGTCATTCCAGCAGTCGCTACCGTGCGGCCGTGTCCAACGACGGCTCGCCACGCACGCACCAACGCCGGTCGAGCCGCCGCGCCATCCCGACGCCGCTTGTACTCCATGCGGCCCGGGTGCGCCGTCGCCCTGGGTCGTCGTGGTCGCGTCCGTCGGGTGCGGTGCGGCGACACTAGCTCTCGGCCGAGGAATCCCTGCAGGGGTGAGTTCTGGCGTGCATGGGCGCGGATAAGGTCGCGCGTGCAAGCCGGCCCATGGCGTGTGCACAAGCGTGCAATCCGGTCATTGTCTCAGAACTAGTGCCCGTTGGCGGGGCGGATAAAGCATGGCGCTCACTTCTTCGACCGTAGTTCACATTCAAATATTAGCGTTGCCTAAAGTTAAGCTTTATATATTTTTAACAAAATTGTAGAAAATATATTAACATATACACCATTGAGTATATATCATTAAATTCATCATTACATATGTTTTCACATCATATAAATTTGTTAATGTAAATGATCATATTGTTTTCTACTCCATCCGTCCAATAATGTAAGACTTTTTTGACACTACACAAGTGTCAAAAGACGTCTTACATTATGGACCGGAGGGAGTACAAACTTTGTGAAATTTTACAAAATTTAACTTCAAACAAAACTAATATGAGGAGTAAATAAAAACGAAAGGGGTAGTACACTGTAGAGTAAATTGTGAATGGGATTAAAAAGTTCAGTTTCCGAAAGGAAAACCCAACAAAATCAACTGACTAAGCAGCCGGTCTTGTTTTGCAGTGGTGCGAATGAATCAGCACAACGCTCCGAATAAGGCGATGTCTAACTGCTTACGCGCGCAACGCGTATCCCCTCCCTCCGTTCTCGCTCGGATCCACACAACTGGTCCAACCGGGGCCCATGCGGGCGCTGCGTGCATGCAGATTGCAGAGTAGACTATCTATGCATGCAGACGTAGGTTCGCTTTTCCCATGGGGTGACCTGTTTCTTCTATAAAATACTACTCTTTGTTTCTTGCTGCTCCCCTTTCTTCCCTCATTTTTTATTTTCTTTGTGTTTTAAGCAAAATCGCTGTAGATTTTTATTAACACCCTACTTGAACTTTAACTTCAAATTACAAAGAACTTTTTATAACCATTTCATAAATTACTGGACTTCACTAGAAACAATGAAGAACTTTTCATTTTAATTGGAAAGTGCTAAATAAATAGAATCGGGAGTTGAAGAACTTTATAAATAGTGGATCTGCACTTTGTTAGAAACATTGAAGAACTTTGCTAGAAAAAGTATCAGGGACCGAAGAACTTTATAAACAACGTGTTTGAACTTTAATAAAAAAATTATGAAACTGTTTGAGCCATGCCCGATTTTTTTTCTTGGACTCACAATTTAATTTGAAATATATCAATATTGGACTTGTTTCGTAGAGTTGGCCATGAGAAACACAAATACATAAACGGATTTAAATTTGCAAAGTTAATTTCAAAGTTATGCACCATGTTTGTTTAATGTGTAATTTAGTTTAGAAGAGAGATAGCATGTGCTAGCACCAGCATGCACATGGGCCCCAAAGGAATCTAGCGCATGTGACCCAACTTTTCAGGTGATGACCCGTATCCCTATGCATGCATGGTGATGGCTGTGATTCAAGTTGTGCACGCATAGGGTTAGACAAAATTCACGTCCACAACGCTCCAGCCTATCGAGTGACCAAATCTAGGAAAGTAGTAGTAGTACGAATATATAGTGCGTACACAATCAGATGCACGGTAAGAAAACAGTAAAAAAAAGGCGCACATTTTCAAAAAAAAAAGAAACACAAGTTAAATAGAATGTTCGTCCCTCAAAAAAAGAAAAAGAATGTTAAGTTCAAGAAAAAGAAAAAAAGAAAAGAATGTTCTTTCCCATCACGGCGCATCAAGGGGAAACCAGTGGCTCTATGTTTTCGCCAAAGGAAAAACCATTGGCTCCGTGGTGGCGACCGGTTTAATATACTTATCGAAATAAAAACTGCATCCAGGGCCGGTCCGGGTGGGGGGGCGCCCCGGGCCCCCCGAACGAGAGGGAGCCCCAAGTATTACGGCCTCCACGAAAGTTAAGCTACGGGATGAGTTGAGAAGATGTGATAGGAAATCAAAATGAGAGGGGACCATCGCTGAAAATGAGAAGTGGAGAGGATTTGTGGGAAGACGGGTCTGTACGTCTAACCTGTAGATGACAGCCGTAAGTCTAGCATTTTTGTGTTTTCTCTTTGCGCTGCCTTGCCAAGTCTAGTCCAATTAATCTACGTCAAAACAAGCGCAGGCCACAAGCGCAACCCATGATGCGACTGAGATTGCTCCCAGTCTGGTGATGCGAACGATGGCTGAATTCCTGGTCTTTTTTCTCGTGTACCTTGTGCGCCGCCTCAACCTCCCGAGTCCCAGATCTGAGAAAAGATTGGACGCCGGATCACAGTCACGGATCGTGCGCGCCCGCCGGCCACAGCCAGTACGCGACGCCGACGGCGCAAATCCCGGACAATTAGGGAGAAGAAGAACCAGAAGAATTAGCAATGAGTTACTTGCTCCAGGATGATTACGTGCAATCAGAGAATCAGCAACGAGTTACTAGCTGGATGTTATATTCAATGGACCAGGTAAATCATACTACAAAAACTATATATATATATATATATATATATATATATATATATATATATATATATATATATATATATAGTGTTACTATTCATCATCCAGGGTGCAGAATAAGTATTTTTTCATCCGAGGTAATCTTAGGATCATTTCATAATTAAATTACGTTTAGAATTCAAATAATTACATTCCTAATGATTCACTACGTAAAATTTGACATAAAAAATAAAAATATAGGTCATAAGACAAAAAAATTTGTAGTTTATGTGTATTTTAAACTATGTTTTTACGTTTGCAATTTTACATAACATAAAATTACGTTTAGAATTCAAACCCGGGCCCCCCGAACGAGAGGGAGCCCCAAGTATTACGGCCTCCACGAAAGTTAAGCTACGGGATGAGTTGTGAAGATGTGATAGGAAATCAAAATGAGAAGGGACCACCGCTGAAAATGAGAAGTGGAGAGGATTTGTGGGAAGACGAGTCTGTACGTCTAACCTGTAGATGACAGCCGTAAGTCTAGCATTTTTGTGTTTTCTCTTTGCGCTGCCTTGCCAAGTCTAGTCCAATTAATCTACGTCAAAATAAACGCAGGCCACAAGCGCAACCCATGATGCGACTGAGATTGCTCCCAGTCTGGTGATGCGAACGATGGCTGAATTCCTGGTCTTTTTTCTCGTGTACCTTGTGCGCCGCCTCGACCTCCCGAGTCCCAGATCTAAGAAGAGATTGGACGCCGGATCACAGTCACGGGTCGTGCGCGCCCGTCGGCCACAGCCAGTACGCGACGCCGACGGCGCAAATCCAGGACAATTAGGGAGAAGAAGAACCAGAAGAATTAGCAATGAGTTACTTGCTCCAGGATGATTACGTGCAACCAGAGAATCAGCAACGAGTTACTAGCTGGATGTTATATTCAATGGACCAGGTAAATCATACTATAAAACTTTATATATATATATATATATATATATATATATATATATATATATATATAGTGTTACTATTCATCATTCAGGGTGCAGAATAAGTATTTTTTCATCCGAGGTAATCTTAGGATCATTTCATAATTAAATTACGATTAGAATTCAAATAATTACATTCCTAATGATTCACTACGTAAAATTTGACATCAGAAAATAAAAATATAGGTCACAAGACAAAAAAATTTGTAATTTATGTGTATTTTAGACTATGTTTTTACGTTTGTAATTTTACATAACATAAAATTACGTTTAGAATTCAAACCCGGGCCCCCCGAACGAGAGGGAGCCCCAAGTATTACGGCCTCCACGAAAGTTAAGCTACGGGATGAGTTGTGAAGATGTGATAGGAAATCAAAATGAGAGGGGACCACCGCTGAAAATGAGAAGTGGAGAGGATTTGTGGGAAGACGAGTCTATACGTCTAACCTGCAGATGACAGCCGTAAGTCTAGCATTTTTGTGTTTTCTCTTTGCGCTGCCTTGCCAAGTCTAGTCCAATTAATCTACGTCAAAACAAGCGCAGGCCACAAGCGCAACCCATGATGCGACTGAGATTGCTCCCAGTCTGGTGATGCGAACGATGGCTGAATTCCTGGTCTTTTTTCTCGTGTACCTTGTGCGCCGCCTCGACCTCCCGAGTCCCAGATCTGAGAAGAGATTGGACACCGGATCACAGTCACGGATCGTGCGCGCCCGCCGGCCACAGCCAGTACACGACGCCAACGACGCAAATCCAGGACAATTAGGGAGAAGAACAACCAAAAGAATTAGCAATGAGTTACTTGCTCCAGGATGATTACGTGCAACCAGAGAATCAACAACGAGTTACTAGCTGGATGTTATATTCAATGGACCAGGTAAATCATACTACAAAAGTTTATATATATATATATAGTGTTACTATTCATTATCCAGGGTGCAGAATAAGTATTTTTTCATCCGAGGTAATCTTACGATCATTTCATAATTAAATTACGTTTAGAATTCAAATAATTACATTCCTAATGATTCACTACGTAAAATTTGACATAAAAAAATAAAAATATAGGTCATAAGACAAAAAAAATTGTAGTTTATGTGTATTTTAGACTATGTTTTTACGTTTGTAATTTTACATAACATAAAATATTTTTTACGGCGATTATATATTTTCTTATGGTCTCTTTTTACGTCGAAAATAAGATAAAACTTACGGAACGTAAAATTACGGTGCATTGATGCTAAAATAGAGGGGGGTGAAGAATAACTATTCCTCAACCAAGGTGACGAATAGCGTATATCCTTTTGTTTGCAGTTAAGTTGATACTGTTAGAATTATGTCGAATATTATTGTACAAGGTATGTTACAGTTGGACTTGGTTTAGACCGCGGGGGAGCCGGCGGCGTGTGCCGGCACCCGGGCGGCCGGGGTGCGGTATTGTGACGGTGTCATGGGGAGGAGCGCCCGTAGTCATGCCCCGGGGATGTAGCCATATCGGTGAACCTCGTTAACAAATCTCGGTGTCGTGTTTGTGTGATTGCTTGGTCCTCGGTAGAACGACGAAGCACCTCGAATTTATTCTAACAAGTGGTATCATAAGCAAGGTTCGATTTGAGGCTGTGGTGTTAATCTAGAGGAGGAGAAAAGTTTGACATGGATCGGTATAGTCTGTACGTACTGCAGCTGCAGGAAGGCGATCAGAGAAGTCGACGAGTACTAGAAGGGATCGGAAGCAAGCGGCGGCGTAGACGTGCGGCGATCGAGCGTATAGGCAGCAGTGGCGGCGCACCGCGCACGGGCTGGAAGGCAGCAGATCGGGCGATCGATGGCTGCGGAGGCCAGCGTGGGCAGCGGCCCAGGTGGCGGAAGCCGCAAGGCTGCAGGCGTTGGATCAAGTCGCATACGCCAGGCAAGGTGCAAAAGGCGTATTCGTGGAAGGTCTTCGTCATGGTAGACCGGGTCGGTACAGGTCGATCCGGCGAGTCCGTGTGCAGGTGTCCGCACGTGAAGGCGGTCCAAAGGCTGCCGTGGCTCGGGACGTGAGCATGCTGGAGACTATACGAACTGAACATGAGGTTTGTTGAAAAAAGAAATGAATTGCCAAGGCCACGTGTGCGTACAGGGGCAGTTTGACTGGATCCGATTTGGTCCTTGTTTCTGCTACAAGGTGCACCGAGAAGCCAAAAGACAAAGAGATAAGGAAAATTGTGCAGGTTGCATGAAAGTTTTTTGGAGTCGTTTGTTGTGAAGGCTTGGAACACGTGGACAGGTTATGGAGGCACGCGGACAAGCGCGTCATGAGGATCATGTTTAACAGGGCGTCGAGTAATGCATGAAGACGGCGGTGATTTCAGCGACGACGACATAGTAGCGTGGGAACACGTGGTGCAGGCTTGAGGGCTTGTGCGGCTTCGACAGACTATTGCGTAGGGTTGACTCAAGACGGTGCACATGAGAGTTTGGAGTCGACAGGGCGCGGGAGGGTGGCACGTACAACCACCATGGAGTCATGTTGAAGGTGGAGCTGGAGTCTGACGGATGACTACACTCTGTGCTGATGGAGGGGCTACGGCGTAAGTTAACGGAGAGTCGAAGCCTATTTCAGCGGATAGCGAGAGACACGTGGTTTCAGACTGGGTACTAGTGGTCTGATGGAGGCGTGATACTCGGCATCGGTCGGTGATGATTGATGGTTCTCTGCAGTGGGGGTTGAGCCAGTGTGGGCTAGCTACCCAGAAGACTCGACCAGGACAGCAGAAACTCGACGCAGTGATAGCGGCGAGGCGTGCGATAAGCACGGGACACAATGACAAACCAAGGCACTGGCGGTCAGGCATGTGGTCAGACAAATTGTGCAGGGGTGCTGAAGCAGTGTTGACGAATACCAGATTCAAGTTGGTAATTGGGTCTATCGGTGCCGGAAGATGGACATGAGTTGACCATGGAGAATCTGTGAAAGTGACGGAAAGTCTGAAATTGTCAAAAGCGAAGAGAGTACATGGCCGTATATTATGTGGTGTCCAATGCACATGACAAAGTGCGGGTGACAAGTACAGAAGGAGGTTGAGTGCTATAGCTATGGGACATGTCACATACTATCCGGGGAAAAGGGTGAGACAACTGTGAATTTGACTCAAAGTGACACAGGGCGACAGTGAAATTCCTTCAAGTTTCAAACAGACTGTCATGAAAGATCGGTGATGTTGAGTTCAGGTAACTCTTATATGTGACACCCAATATGTGAGTTGTTCATTTTCACGCAGATTAATGATCAGTGTGTGATGGCGTTGAGCGGATACTCCGGAAATTGGGAGCACAAAGTAGAGTAACAAGGAACTTAATTTTTGCTCGAGTGTTGATTGTGATAAAGACGAGAAGGGGCTACAGTTGCAGGTGGAGTCACATTGAGTCTGGGAGTAGCAGCGGTGCTCATGGTGTATCTCAAGCCCAATGTACATGAAGGTTTGACGCACGGACGAATTCAAGGTGGTGGAGAATATTCGCCAAGGTGGAGTTTGTTAGAATTATGTCGAATATTATTATACAAGGTAGGTTACAGTTGGATTTGGTTTGGACTGTGCGTAGACAGGGTAGGAGTTGTGTCCTAATAGGACACTTGTATCCTAGGTCTCTCATATATATCAGAGGTAGACATACGATATAACCTATGCCAACATAATAGCACCGGCACGCGGGGGAGCCGGCGGCGTGTGCCGGCACCCGGGCGGCCGGGATGCGGTATTGTGACGGTGTCATGGGGAAGAGCGCCCGTAGTCATGCCCCAGGGATGTAGCCATATCGGTGAACCTTGTTAACAAATCTCAGTGTCGTGTTTGTGTGATTGCTTCTTCGGTAGATCGACGAAGCGCCTCGAATTTATTCTAACAGATACAAATAACTTAACCATCTATCAACACGTATTTTTGTTTGGTTATATGGATTAACAATAGTTCACCCTTTCTGCGGATAGAGAACACATACAATTTGGATAAAGTTATAGTTGAGGTCGAGCGCACTGCACTCCTCTATCCCATCAATAACTTTACTATCTACAATTTGTTGCCAGGTATAATCAATGATGATCAAATCGTACTTCGCTGTTAGGAATATATTACCTTAGATTGTCATTTGTGTGTTTGACTGAAAATCACTAAGATTTTATTGAGTTGAGCTAGTGCCATTTAGCTTTGCATTAGTTTTAAATTATTAACTATTTCCTTTAAATTTGACATGAATGTTATTCTTATATGCATTTTGAGTGTTTATTTCTGGCATTTCATATACACATACTCCCTCTTTTCTGATTTATATGGCCTAATTCAAAAATCTCACCAACTAAAAATGGCAATATATCGGTTACTATTTCAATTGTCATATTACAGGGTTCCAGGGTTTTTAGTTTCGGCCCGGACCCCCAAAACCCAGGACCGGCCCTGTCTGCATCCAGGACCGTACCTATCTTGGTGCGCTTTTCTTCGGAACATACGCTAAGGTGAAATAATAGCTAAAATAACATGGGCACAGTCACTCGGCTCCCACGTCAATTGGTAATAATCACGCGGAAACAAACAAAACGAACGAACGCGGGCACTCGAAGCCAGTGCGAATTGACAAAAGCTAGTTGCATTTGAGTAAGCAGTAAACATGCACCAGGATTTTTGCAACGACCTACGCTGGCTAGCTCCTGCGCCGAGTCGCCGATTCTTCATTTTTATCCTTTCCATCTTTCGCGGGAGATTCTTGGGCTGTTCAATCACGCCGCGGTGGAAGACGCGTCGGCGAGCGCCACGCGTAGTACGTTATTAACAAATCTAATAAAAAACGGAATCGATCCCAGTTGGTCGTGTCACAGTTCGAATACCAAAGTCTTTCTTCTTCTGATAAGAAGGGGAAGAAATATCGCAAGTGAAATGACGGATGATTTGTCCGGGGAAGAAGGGCATGCTTCTTCGCACAATTTTTAATGTGCGGCAAACTTGTTATTTTTGCGTCGCGTCGTACGCATAGACATGGCCCAATGCATGTGCCTAGTGCCTACAAAACACAAAGGGAGAAGAAACCACCGGCTCTATCTATGTTCTCGGCCTGGAAAACCATCGGCTCCGTGGTGGTGACTGGTTTAAACTTTTACCGAAATAGAAACGGTTTGTGTCTACGACCGTGGCCCTCTTGCATTTTCCACTACTCCAGTACTGTAGTAAGCAGTACGTAGCGTGTCTGCATGCACTTTTCTATCGTAACATTAACATACATACGGAAAAGCTGAAATTAATTGCTTAAAATAACACGCGTCCAGTCACTCGGCCCCAAACTCACCGGCTTGCACGTCACTCACTTGGTAATTACGCAGAAACATACAAACGCGAGCGCTTGTAAGGACACGCCATGGAAACATGCATTATTTTTCCAACGACCCACGGTAGCTAGCTCCTGCGCCGGGTCGCCGATTCTTCGTTTTTTCTTTTCTTTTGCTTCTTAACTGTTCGTGGGAGATTCTTGGGCTGTTCAATCATGCCGTGGTGCATGCGGTGGTGGAAGCTGCGTCGGTGAGCGCCGGCCCACACGTACGTACTCCTAATTAACCACCGGGGATCTATTCCAGGTAGTCGCGTCAGACTCCAGATACTACCAGTCTGGTAAAAAGGAGGAAAAGATCGTAACTGAAATCATGGATGGCTTGTTTTGCTTAGCCTGAAACGTGTCTCGCGCACGGCATGTCCCGCAACATCGCTGTCCAAATTTTAATGTGCCGGAGGCTTGTCGACGCAATGATTAAGCACAGAGGCCTCAGAGACATCCATTCTCATGATGAGAACTGACTCCAGAAAATATCTGTGAACGGACTAATAACGGAGCCCAAGGTGCGACGATAATAAGATCTGCAGTGTATTTATTCTTCTCTCGTCGTCACGATACGTACGCGTGTGCACAGGACAAAAACAAAATAATTCTAAAACTACCAGCTCCTATTTTGTGTCGCCCTAGCCTTGTACGTAGCTAGTTCAAACCATGCATGCGTGCCCTGCAGCAGGACCTTCGTAGCTAATTCGACAATCTAAGGTCCCAAGCTACCGTTGTGTGTTTTCCGTGCACACTTGCGTGTTGTCAACGCACACACGAGGCCGACGCGCACACCGTCTTCCGACTTGCGCAAGCATGATGGTTGATCGTTGGATTGGATTGCATCGGACCGCCGTTCGCCGGGCCGTGGCCACGTGATTTTTTCTCTGGCTCAGCTGCCGTCCCGCGATTTTGTGGAGCGCGCGTGCCCGCGACGTCACGGCCACACGATGCCGGTCGTAGTCTCCAAAATCAGATGCCCTTAGAAAAATAATTCATGTGGCTTGGCTCTCCGAAGTTAAAGTTGTGTGCTGCTCGAATTCATCTGTCGCTACCGTGCTGCCCTATCCAGCGACGAGTCGCCACGCACGCACCAACACCGGCCGAGCCGCCGTGCCGACGCCCGACGCCGAGTTCCACATCCGGCCGGCCGGTGTCGCCGTACGTGCGCCTGCGCTCCATGTCGTGGCGGTCGCGTCCGTGCGGTGCGGTGGCCGTGGAATCTGTTCCGCCGTGCTCGCGGATAAGGCCGCGCGCGCAAGCCGGAATGCATGGCGCTAACGTGCCGAGCCCATGCAGACGCGGGGTCAATCCGATCATTTGTCTCGGAACTCGTGCCTTTTCACGGGACGGATAGAGCATGGCGTGTACTATTCTTTTTTTTTGGACGTCATGGCGCTCACTATTCGACCATATAACTACAGCGTAAATTACGAAAGGGATTAAAAAAAGTTCTCGTTTCGCATTTTCGAAGTTTTGGTCAAAGTATCGAAAGTGCTACGTAGTGCCTACAGATTAAGATACACGGTAAATATGGTAAACAAAAGGTGCACATCTTCTCGGGAAGAGAGAGAGGGATGCAGATTAAGAGAGTGTTTGTTTGTAGGGACTTATCGGTTTAGGGACTTAAAAAAGTCCCTATAAGTCTCATCTAAACCAAACATGAGGGACTGATAGGAATTTAAAGTGAGCATTTGAGACTTATAAAATAAGACTCTCAAGGAGAGTTTTATAGGGACTTATAGTTGTAATATGGTCTTATAGGGACTTATAAGTCTCAAAAACCAAACAGGTAGGGACTTTTTATAAATTTAAGACTTATAAGTTGGGACTAAAAAAATCATAAGACTTATGAACCAAACAAATCAAATGGCCAAGCGCTCGTGGACAAAACACGAAGGAGAAACCACCGGCTCTATGTTCTGGCCAGGGAAAAACCATTGGCTCTATGGTGCGGTGGCGACCGTTTTGAACTTTACCGAAATGAAAATCGGTTGTGTCTACGTCCACGGCCTGTCTGCATGCACCTTTCATCGGAACATACGCTAAACAATGGCTTAAAATAACACGGGCACAGTCACTCGGTTCCAGGCTCGCTGTCAGGTTCGTGCTAAGCTGGAGACAAACACACAAATCAGGTTCTGTGCCGGAGTTCCGTTGATCTCGTCCCAATGGACGAAGTCGAGGAAGATCGAAGCTCAAACGAACATCTCGAAGATGAAGCGTTACCATCCATTGAAACACTGGTTCTGCGAGAAAATAAACCCTAACCTAAACTTACAAGCCAAAGCCGAGGAATTGGAACCCCCTCCCTCCCTCCAGGCCGGCTGAGCAGTAGGTAGATCCATGGGCTTGCCGCGGAAGCTTGGAGGGGATGAGTGCCCTAGCCGTCATAGATACGAGAGGGAAAGAGAAACCCTAACGGTGAAGTGTAGGTCTAGCGCTTCTTAATCTCATCCTTGATATGCCGGAAGCTTGTCGGTGCAATAATAATTACAATACCGAAGAAACCGTATAAATTTTATCTGAACGTGCAAAGTTTCATTAAGTTTACAAAAGAAAAAGAACTAGCAACACCAATGATATCAAACTAGCTAGTACGGCTCAAATTCATATTTCAGTGTCAACATTGACAAATACTATTACAAAAATTATGGGAGACGTCTTATACCAAATTTATTGCTTCCAAACAACTTGGAATATACTCCACTAGAATTAGTTTTCTCTCTCTCTCTCCAGAAACCTTGCATTGTACAATAAATTTCAAAAATATTTTATAAGCGGACTAAACGGAGCCTAAGGTGCAACGATGACAGATCTATTATTTTTTCCCCTTTCGTCACGATATTTGTAGCTCCTGCATGTGCGTACAAAAACAAAACACTAAAACCATCGGCCCTATTTTGTTGCGAGGGAAGAACCCACTGGCTCTGTGTTCTCAGCTAATAGCACCACCAAAACAAAAACGCTTTGTGTCCACATCTACCTTTGTTGAGTAAAATATATAGAATAATCTAACCGTAGCTGCACTGCACCAACCTGACTCGCGCTTCAGTTGTACTCCCTCCGTTTTAAAATAAATGACCCAACTTTATATGAACCTGACCTGGAGGGAGTAAGCAGTAGCAGGCAAAGCGCCACGCATCTCACCGATTCCGTCGCCATCATGGTCTTGCGTGCGGCGAGCTTTCGCCGATTTTATTTAGGAAGGCTGCCGTAACCTGGAACGGATTCTCGCGGCATGTGCGCCGGCATCGGCTGGACGCAAGGAGCAAATATCATACGCCGAAACGACGGCGGATTCGCCTGCCGAGCCCGAAACGTGTCCCGTGGAGGCCATGTTCGGATTTAGTGCGAGATCATGCTTCTTCTCTGCGCGACTTCGCTGTCAGCTTGGGAGTTTTGTTTGATGCCTCGCAGGATTGCCGAATAATGCACACCGGTTACGCCGTTACAGCGAGGCCACGGAGAGCTCGGTCGGCCGGGGCCTGTTTGGAGGCATCATTCGAGGTCCATGCATTTATATTTGATTTGAATCGTTTTTTTGTTGTTGGGAAATTATGTTTGGAGCGGTTGGAAGGTCTTGAGAAAGAAATCCACACGCTACCGATGCCTTATCTAGTTTGGTCCTGCAAATACGCAGTCGCTTGAGAATTTTGTTACAACTTTGGCACGAGAAAAGGGTGACTTTAATTATATTATTATTGTTATAGTTTGTATAGGTTGTACATGAGTTGACTTATTTTGCGACATCATCTATTGAGCTAAATTGGAATGATTATATAGTTAGACGCTACGGAAATTGCCACAAGTTGTCGTCTTCTCTTTCCTCATCCACGAGGAAGAAAAATCCCACGCTTTTCTCCTCCTTCCGTCGGCGCCGCTGCCGGTCCGCCCATCTCCCATGGTCATGGAGGTGCGGAGGATCTTGGCCCCCTTAGTCGGGAGGGACCCCGTTCTTGTCCTTGTCAGGTTGGGATTGTGTGACCGCGACGATGTCCTTCGGTACAAATAATATCTCCCACGTTCTATCCCTGTTCAGATGGTGCGTCTAGCATCGCTAGAAAGCGTGTGGGGGTGTGTATCCGTCGGATCTCGCGGGATTTGATCGGTGTTGGTCTTTGGTGGATCTGTTTGGATCCGGTCATCATTCATCTCTGTTTGGGTGTTTACAAATTCGATCCTTTCGATCTACAATTTTCTTCATCTGCAATGGTTGCTGCTCTGATGCGCTGGTCCTATAGGGCTTTGGCACGACGACTTTCAGATTGTCTACTACAAGATTTGCTCGGCTCCTACGAGGGAGGGGCGATGATGGTGACGCGTCCTCTGCTTGCTTTATAGCTTGTAGTCATCGCTAGATGGTTCATAAACCTGGTTGTAATTTTTATTATCTTTGGTGTTCTTTGTACTGCCACAATTGAAGGTGAATAGATTTGAAATTTCTAAAAAAAAATACTTTGCCTCCTCTACGAACCCTAGATTGTTGCCACCGCTCCGCCCGTTTCCCGCCCGCAAGGTCCCGTCCTCCTCCTGTTGCTGCTCCGTTGGCGGGAGGAGGTGGGGACACCAGACTGCGTTGCACCGCTATAGTTAGGTTTGTCAGGGTTGGATTTCGTTCACTAGCTACGACAATGTGATGAGAATAGCGACGCTGTGCATATTAAGAACAATGTTTTCCCAACTTCTGATCTATCTTGTTAGCGGAGGTCTTATGAACTTAGTAGAGGACGGCATGCCATCGTGTAGTCAATACTCATCTAGATTGGTGGATATGGTTTGTGCTATTGGTGAAATAGACAAAGACGCTTCATGTATTGGTCCTCTAGCTGGCTCCTTCTCTGACCGATAACGGTCGACCAACTTTGGCGTCGTCGGGGGGCTTGTGAGGTTAGGTCTACCGGGACCTTTCTAGCCGAATATGGGATGGTCGTCCAACCCTCTCCGCCACATTCTTCTACGAGACAATGATTTGTTTCCTGTTTTAGATGTCTTTTGGCGTCACGTGAAGACTTCCTAGCCGCTGCATCAACAATGTTGTTCTGACTTCGACAATGTTACGAAAGTGTAGAGGCGGTGTCGAGTATGGCCCACGACACAACACGTATGAGTGTACAGGAGGAGGAGGACGGTGTCCATGTCCTCAAGTCCCCGTGTGCAATTTCTAATTTATATAAAGATGAATTTGAAGGGTTGGTTGAATCGTTGGTCATTTCGTAAAAAAAAAAGAATAAAAACATCACGTATGTTCCAGATTATATAATGTTTTAAATCTTTTAATACGGACTGCATATAGACTAAATTGACTGAACAAACACTAAAATATATCTATATACATCAGATTGAGAAGAAAAAAGTTACTCTGTTCATTCACAAATATAAATATAATGTATTTTGGATATTTCAATATAGACTGCATAATGACTGAAGCGTGAATAGACATATTAAAATGCGTCTATATACACTGGAACCAAAAAATTCAAAACATTTTATAATTCAAAGCATATAAAAAGTGATCACAAGTAATACCTGTGTGTGTAAAATGCAATGAAATTTTGTGACGCCCAAAAGAGTCCCTGAAGCCCGAGGAAAGGAGGAGGTGAAGGCAGCCACAGGAAGCAAATAGCCATCACGGTCGCGTCACCGGCCGCCGCTCGTCTCCCTCCCTCCGCCTGCCTATAAACACCGCGCACCCACACACGGCCACACCGCATCACACCCACACACACGCACGCACGCACGCCACAGGAGAGACCGACCGCGCGCGCTCGCACGCTCCGGCACGGCACGGCGGAGCCGCCACCACCACCTGAGACTCTGGCGCCGGGACCCACCTGCCACCCGAGACCCGCCACCCCGCCAGCTCGTTGACAATGGCGGTGGCGCGGCTGCGCTCGGCCGCCGCGGCCCGGCTCCAGCCGGCGCTCGCGGGCCGGCGGCGCCTCGGGACGGCAGCCGCGGCGGAGGCCCCGGAGGCGGTCGTCGGGGCGGGCAGCGCGCGGTGGGAGCCGATGGGCGCGCGGGAGTACTACGACTACCGGCGGGCCATCTACGGCGACATCACGCATAAGGCCATCCTCGTCGACGCCGCCGGCACCCTCCTCGCCCCCACCGAGCCCATGGCCCAGGTCGGCCTACGCCCTTCCCCCCATATACACCGCACCTCCAATTCATGTTCCTCTGTTTGCTCCGCTCGATTCGGTTGGCCGTTCCCATGGCTGACGGAGGCCTGCATGTTTTCTCTGCGGTGCACACGCTGAGACAATGCGTGGCGTTTGGATCGATCTGATCCGTACTCCCGTGGCCCGTTCCGTTCGTGTGTGTTCATAGATTTGGGTTGTGAGAACCTGGACAGATTTGTTCCTGCTGTTCATTTCTGGGTTCTGTGGATTTACTTCGCCATGCATGACGAATTACTGATAAAAAATCTCCCTTTCCTCTGTTAATCGGGCATGCATGCGGTTTGATTAACATGGCTTGTGTTCTGAATGTTAATACTTGTGTTCTGAATGTTTAATACAGGTGTACAGAACAGTAGGCGAAAAGTATGGGGTGAAGTACTCGGAGGATGAGATCTTGATGAGGTACCGGCAGGCATATGCGCAGCCATGGGGCAGATCGCGGCTTAGGTATGACATTTACCTTTGGACTGTCCTGCTGTTTCAAATGCGAGTTTGGATTTGATTTCGCTATACGGGTATCTTACTAAGATGGCTCTGTCTGATTTTGTTGTTGTGCACTCGTATTGAAATGAATAAATAGCATTTAGGACGGGGATATTCTTGCCATGAATGCCCTTGTTCAATTTAAACAAGGATATACATCAGGAAAACTGTGGACTAACTTGTCTTTCACTTCCTTGAACTTGTCCTTTTTAATCAATTGGATTGAAATACCGCCTCTTCAAAATTGAGAGTGACGTGCAGATATGAAACAATTTCAACCGGAGTTAATTATCCCTCAACCTGAGTTAAGCTGCGAGCTAAGAAACATTTGTTAGAAGTAGAATTCCATAAGTAAAGTTCTCACCAGGACGCAGAGGGAGGGATATTTGCAAGAACAGCTGTGAGGATTCTATAATCCTCAATGTTCAGATTGAGATCCAGGAACTGGAATGGTCCCAAGTTCTATCTGGTGCTTGATGCAATTACCTTCTCAGATATGGCTGAGATACTTTTATTTGTCTTTGGTGGTGCTAAAAGAACAATTGTGGGGTAGGAATATTGATTCTTAAGTTTCACATAGTATTCAGAAAGTAGAGAGTTTATTCTTATGCTAGAATTCGATTCTTAAGTTTCTGGCATATTCACAGTTAGTTTTAGCTGGTTTGTGTGCTTTACGAGCACTGAGTATCCTTGGGTGCGTTTTTCATAATACTTATCAGGAGACAAATCTGAATGGAATCGCACGAAACTGATTTTCGCAACATATATATGGACCACAGTGATAGGTAGTACTGGTGATTTGATTCTTCTGTTTCTTATCAGCCTTAATTCCTTGGAACCTGGAGCTATCATGTCACAGAATAATAATAAAATACGAGCTTGCCTTTTAGTACAAATTTGCGATTCATCCAGTCAAACATTTCATGTTAACATTTCATGTTAACATTTCAAACCTGTTAAAAAATATGCTGCTGCATGGACTAATGTTTCTCAATATCTTCAGGTATGTTGATGATGGGAGGCCCTTTTGGCAACATATAGTTAGTTCTTCTACAGGCTGCTCAGATTTAGAGTACTTTGAGGAACTTTATCATTACTATACAACTGAGAAGGTAAGAGAAAATCTGTAAATCAAAATGATTTGAAACATCCTATTGTATGTTTGACCTCACAAATTGTTTTATGTTTGCTAGGCCTGGCAGCTCATTGACCCTGACGCTAAATATGTTTTCGAAGCATTGAGAAGGGCTGGTGTGAGAACAGCTGTTGTATCCAACTTTGACACCCGTCTCCGCCCACTTTTACAGGCCCTGAATTGTGATCACTGGTTCGATGCAGTTGCTGTATCTGCTGAGGTGGGTTTCCATTTACAGATGAGCTGCTTTAACTGAGCTTGTTAACTGAACCTTGACCCTGTAGCTACTGTCCTTCGTATCTATAAGTTTGACCTTCAGTTTTCCTATTAATGTTCGCCATTAAACCCTTGTTCTCTGTTTTTTTCTGCTAAAAGGTTGCAGCAGAAAAGCCAAACCCAACAATATTCCTGAAGGCCTGCGAGTTGTTGGACGTGAAGCCTGAAGAGGCTGTGCATATTGGGGACGACCGTCGGAATGATTTGTGGGGAGCTAGGGACGCAGGCTGCGATGCCTGGCTCTGGGGCAGTGATGTTCACTCCTTCAAGGAAGTAAGCTTTCTGTCTTGTCTGCTCCAAAACTGAACTAGAAATCAATTATTGTCCTTATAGCAAACATGGCATCTAGGAGTGGCATTTCGCTGTCAGTGTAGTTGGGATTAATTATACACCTCAAATAAAGATCTGGCAGCTGTATGCTGTTACCAAGATCAGTTCATTAGGAGCAACTGTTGTATTACAGATTACTCGGTTAGGGGCACCCTGGTAACTGTTCTATTTTGAAGAATCTCTTTAGTCTTCTTCTGCCGACGAAAGTGGGCAGCGTCCCTTTTCATATCAGCTGCAATCTTCAGAAATTATATGGTTGCTCACATCTGCACATCTGTATCGCAGGTCGCAGAAAGGATCGGAGTCAGTGTGGGTATGGGCAACAATATGTGATTCGCCACGCCTGCTTGTAAGCAGACTCTACTACGCCTCTGGTGGTCATGACGGATCGCCACCGTTCCCTTCTTCCTGTCGAGTATGCTCGCCGAGGCCCCTGAGCTTCAATAAAAAGGCTGGGAGGTGGTGCTTAGTTTCCCTCCTCTGTACATAGTGCCGACCCTTCTTTGCTCAGGTGTGTGTGTGGCTGTCCGGCCGCTGTACATATTTTCCAGGGAAGTGAGAACTGATGGCAGTGTCTCTTTGTGTCAGGCCTTAATTTCCAAAGTCTATATTGTAGCAACAATGTACGTATGTAATTAAGCGAACTCGATTTACCCTTTAAATAGTTCCTGCCGTGTGCTCTGAAATCTGTGCTTCACGAGAATGACCCCTGCATTTTGTACATTGGATTTGGTAAAAATTTCTGAGGGTATTGCCTCCATAGAGTCTGTTTCATCACTACGTGTGAATGCTTCCTAGGTACCCAGCCCCCTTTGAACTGTAGAAAAATATATTTTGAAGTCAAACTGCAGAAAAGCAGCGGTGAAAACAAACTTTTCTTTTGAAGGCAAAACATAGCTTTATAGATTAACTACGGCCGGGCATTTCACCCGAAACGCAAACAGCCACAGTGGGCGGTACATTAGAGTTCCACTTCATACAACCATTTGGTAAACTTCTACTGCCAATTTGAGCAAGCTCATGCGCTACAGAATTCATAGCCCGAATACAAGCAGCCACACTCCACTTGGAGAACCACACCTTGAGTTGGAACTTGATATCTTCAATAACTACTGCATTTGGTGTGGCGTCTGCCTTCCGGATATCAACTGCATTAGCAAGCAGCTCTGAATCTATCTCAAAGACAACTCTAGTGAACCCAAGATCAGCTGTTGTCGCTACCGCCGCAGCCATGGCGCTGACCTCCGCTCCAAAAGCATCCTGATGTGTTCCTGCCGACCAGCGCGAGCGACAATTACCCATCCAGCATTGTCTCCAGCGACAACTCCCCAGCCCCCGAAAGAATTCCCAGGGATAAAAGCCCCATCGAGATTGAATTTGATCATGTCGTTGTCCGACGGTTGCCACTTCCCAGGACGCCCTTTAACCATCGCAGGCACGAAGATCTGCTCGTACTTGTCGAATGTGGGGTTCCGGCAAACCCTTAAGGTTCGAACACTGGGATGCGCGCGAAGTCTTTTCCTCCCACCGATCTACGCCCTAACTCGCTAAAATCTTGCGGAGGAACTCGACGAACTTGCAACACAGAAAGACACAAAATTTATACTGGTTCGAGCCACCGTCGTGATGTAATACCTACTCCAGTGTGGTGGTAGTGGATTGCCTTTTGGGCAGATGATGAACAATACAAGAGGAATAACAGCCTGCTTGTGTTGAGGTGTTCTTGTGCTTGGCTAACTTGTGTGGGTGAGTGCTGGATGAACTGCTCTACTGTGGTGGCTAGCTATACTTATATAGGACCTGGTCCTCTCCCTAAATATTGAGCGGGAAGGGAGCCAACAACGACGGGCAAATTTGAAGGAGGGACGGGTAGTACAAGCCATCCTGACAAAGGTGGTCTCCGCCTGCGAAAAGCTCTGGTGGTGACGCCGTCTTGGACTCCACGATGACCTTCGTCTTGCCGTCCTTCTGGTCTTGGTCTTGTTGCACCGATATGGCAACCTTTGCTTGATGCCTCGGTACCCCTCGCCTGCGCTGGCCTCCTTAGCACCAAAAAGAAAACAAGGACGCTGCGCGCGCTGGCGCCCGCCTGGTGTCGATCATCATGGTTCACGTCACGAGAGCCTCGTGAGGTTCGCCTCGCCTTGATATCTCCGCTCCTCGTGAGCCTGCCCGACTAGGCCACTCCAGAGAAGGTCTCATGTCGTCCACCTCGCGAGGCTTGGCCCCTCCCGAGGATCTTGGATGCCGTGTTGATGAAGATGGACCGTACGGCCTGCTGGCTTAGCCACGTCGCGGGCCGCAGGCAGGCAAGTCTGGGGACCCCCGTTCCCAGAACGCTGACAGTAGCCCCCGGGCCCAAGGTGCGCTTGGCTTGGCTTCGCGGAGAAGCCAAGGGTCAAACACGGAGCACCACGGGCCCCCAAAAGGCTGCGGCCTCGGTCGACGCGTGGCGGTTGATTGGACGTGGACGTCTCCGCTTCCCCACGCTGCCTCGGCAACTGCACGACTTGACAACTCCCTGCGACATGTAAGGAAAACCATCATTACCTGCGATCGTGGGAGGTGCCGGTTGGCCTTCTCTTGCTATAAATGGGGAGGGGGGCTGAGCCTCCGTTGCCCATCTCTTCCTTGCTCGATTGCTTCTTCCTGCTTGCTCCACTGCTAACATCAATGGCGCCTATCAGAAGGTTCTCCACCGAAGAAAAGGGGAAGGCCCCCCGAGATGACCCAGAGCCATTTCCGCCAAAGAAAAGGTCGATCCACCACCGCGACGAAGCGGCGATGCAGGTGGTGACGAGGCCTTGGTGCGAGCGGCCTCCCCCAGGGTATCCTCTACCCCTGTATGTCCAAGCTGAGGGCTCAGGAGGGCGGAGCGACGAGCAGTGCCGCCCGCGCCGCGCCCGGGGTCGCCGTGCCGCGGCGACGCGCGCCGTCGCCCTCGGAATCCACGCCGCGGACTCCTCGCGCGAGCTGGTGCTGTGGGCGCCAATGCCCCCAAGCTCTTGGATCCGCTTCCCGCGGTTCTTCTCCAACGTGATGCCGCCGAGGGGGCCTCTCGAGCTCTGGTTGCAGCACACCGACCGCGGCGCTCTGGCGACTGGAGCAGAGATCGAAGCGGTCCCAACCGGCAAGATCTTCATGACTCGTGGCTGGGGAGAGATTGTGTGGGTCTGCCGCGCGAGGGGCGCCCTCGCGATCCACCTTGAGTACGACGACGTCTCCATGCTCTTCTTCAAGGTCTTCGATGCCGAGGGCCGCCGCCTGGAGTGCTGCTCCGGAGAGGAGCGTGAGGCTGACGCGCGTTCCGCTCACGGCCACTCTAGCAGTAGCAGCCCTTGGGAGTCCAGCAGCTCTCCTGAGCTCTACGAGACTCCAGAGACGAGCAACGACAACTACGTGCCCCCGAGTTCTCGCCGCGCTCGGAGCAGTGCCGCCGCGTCTGGCCGTCGCCGCCGCTGATCTGGATGGGGTTGGTGTCGGCCTCCCGTGGCCCACTGTTGATGATGGCGTCTGCCACAGGAGGGTGTAGATAGGGCCCTTCTTAGTTTTAGCTTTCATTCCCCGCGAAGAATCATGAAGCGCCCCGTGGGGGCATATAAGGGTCTATAATGTCTTTTGTGCTTATCTTCCCTGTTATGAAGATTTGGTGAATGCGCGTCCCGTTAAGGCTCGATCCCCCCTTTCTTTCCTCGCGATAGCTTGTTGCTCTACGCCGGCAGGTCCCGGTCCCCAGGCAAGCTACAACCATCGCTAGTATGCCAGGTCGCGTGCCGTGGTCAAGGCCAGGAGGTGTGCGGCCCGAGGTCCAGTAAGAGCCCCTGAGGCGCGATGCTCAGGAGGTCCCCCTTAGCGCTCAAGCAACCACGGTAAGGGAACAAAGGGAGTTAACGTGGCCGTGACGGGGTTGCGGCAAGGCGTGAGTGACCATAAGGCTCAGACATTTAGCTGATCCGAGGGCGAGACTTATCTTGTGAACTTCGTGGCAATTCCTGACGTTGAGCTAGGGCCGCGCGCCAACTTGTGTGGCATAGCCAGGCCGGCCCATACGGGTTTCCCTCCTCCCATGCTCTCCTTAGTGCTCTGCGTCCTCAGGCCCCGGCCCTCGAGCGAGCTCAGCCGCCACTGGTATGCCAGGTCGCGATGCCGTGGCAAGGCTATTGGAAATATGCCCTAGAGGCAATAATAAAATGGTTATTATTATATTTCTTTGTTCATGATAATTGTCTATTATTCATGCTATAATTGTGTTATCCGGAAATCATAATACATGTGTGAATACATAGACCACAACACGTCCCTAGTGAGCCTCTCCGATCAAAAGATAGTCATGGTTTCTTGACTATGGACATTGGATGTCATTGATAATGGGATCACATCATTAGGAGAATGATGTGACGGACAAGACCCAATCCTAAGCATAGCTCAAAGATCGTGTAGTTCGTTTGCTGTAGCTTTTCCGAATGTCAAGTATCATTTCCTTAGACCATGAGATTGTGCAACTCCCGGATACCGTAGGAGTGCTTTGGGTGTGCCAAACGTCACAATGTAACTAGGTGACTATAAAGGTACACTACAGGTATATCCGAAAGTGTCTATTGGGTTGGCACGAATCGAGACTGGGATTTGTCACTCCGTATGACGGAGAGGTATCTCTGGGCCCACTCGGTAATGCATCATCATAATGAGCTCAATGTGACCAAGTGGTTGATCACGGGATCATGCATTATGGTACGAGTAAAGTGACTTGCCGGTAACGAGATAGAACGAGGTATTGGGATACCGACAATCGAGTCTCGGGCAAGTAACGTACCGATTGATAGAGGGAATTGTATATGGATTGATTGAATCCTCGACATCGTGGTTCATCCGATGAGATTATCATGGAGCATGTGGGAGCCAACATGGGTATCCAGATCCCGCAGTTGGTTATTGACCGGAGAGGAATCTCGGTCATGTCTGCATGTCTCCCGAACCCGTAGGGTCTACACACTTAAGGTTCGGTGACGCTAGGGTTGTAGAGATATTAGTATGCAGTAATCCAAAAGTTGTTCGGAGTCCCGGATGAGATCCCGGATGTCACGAGGAGTTCCAGAATGGTCCGGAGGTAAAGATTTACATATAGGAAGTGCAGTTTCGGCCATCGGGAAGGTTTCGGGGGTCGCCGGTATTGTACCGGGACCACTGGAAGGGTCCCGGGGGTCCACCGGGTGGGGCCACCTATCCCGGAGGGCCCCATGGGCTGAAGTGGGAGGGGAACCAGCCCCTGGTGGGCTGGTGCACCCCCCCTTGGGCCTCCCCTGCGCCTAGGGTTGGGAAACCCTAGGGGTGGGGGCGCCCCCCACTTGGCTTGGGGGGGAAGCCACCCCTTGGCCGCCGCCCCCTTGGAGATTGCTTCTCCAGGGCCGGTGCCCCCCAAGGCCCCTATATAAAGAGGGGGGTGGGGAGGGAGGGCAGCCGCACACCCTTGCTCTTGGCGCCTCCCTCTCCCTCCGTAACACCTCTCCTTTCCCCTTGCGCTTGGCGAAGCCCTGCCGGGATCCTGCTGCATCCACCACCACGTCGTGCTGCTGGATCTTCATCAACCTCTCCTTCCCCTGTGCTGTATCAAGTTGGAGGATACGTCTTCCCAACCATACGTGTGTTGAACGCGGAGGTGCCGTCCATTCGGCACTAGGTCATCAGTGATTTGGATCACGTCGAGTACGACTCCATCAACCCCGTTCTCTTGAACGCTTCCGCGCGCGATCTACAAGGGTATGTAGATGCACTCCTCTCTCCCTCGTTGCTAGATGACTCCATAGATTGATCTTGGTGATGCGTAGAAAATTTTAAAATTCTGCTACGTTCCCCGACAGTGGCATCATGAGCTAGGTCTATGCGTAGTGTCTATGCACGAGTAGAACACAAAGCAGTTGTGGGCGTCGATATTGTCAATTATCTTGCCGTTACTAGTCTTATATTGATTCGGCAGCATTGTGGGATGAAGCGGCCCAGACCGACCTTACACGTACGCTTACGTGAGACTGGTTCCACCGATTGACATGCACTAGTTGCATAAGGTGGCTGGCGGGTGTCTATCTCTCCCACTTTAGTCGGATCGGATTCGATGAACATGGTCCTTATGAAGGGTAAATAGAAATTGGCAATTCACGTTGTGGTTTTGGTGTAGGTAAGAAATGTTCTTGCTAGAAACCTATAGCAGCCACGTAAAACTTGCAACAACAATTAGAGGACGTCTAACTTGTTTTTGCAGCAAGTGTTTTGTGATGTGATATGGCCAAAGGATGTGATGAATAATATATGTGATGTATGAGATGATCATGTTCTTGTAATAGGAATCACGACTTGCATGTCGATGAGTATGACAACCGGCATGAGCCATAGGAGTTGTCTTTATTTATTTATGACCTGCGTGTCAACATAAACGTCATGTAATTACTTTACTTTATTGCTAAAGCGTTAGCCATAGTAGTAGAAGTAATAGATGACAAGACAACTTCAAGAAGACACGATGATGGAGATCACGATGATGGAGATCATGGAGTCATGCCGGTGACAACGATGATCATGGAGCCCCAAAGATGGAGATCAAAAGGAGCAAATGATATTGGCCATATCATGTCACTATTTGATTGCATGTGATGTTTATCATGTTTTACATCTTATTTGCTTAGAACGACGGTAGCTTAAATAAGATGATCCCTCGTAATAATTTCTAGAAAGTGTTCCCCCTAACTGTGCACCGTTGCGAAGGTTCATTGTTTCGAAGCACCACGTGATGATCGGGTGTGATAGATTCCAACGTTCGAATACAACGGGTGTAAGCCAGATTTACACACGCAATACACTTAGGTTGACTTGACGAGCCTAGCATGTACAGACATGGCCTCGGAACACGGAAGACCGAAAGGTCGAGCATGAGTCGTATAGAAGATACGATCAACATGAAGATGTTCACCGATGTTGACTAGTCCGTCTCACGTGATGATCGGACATGGCCTAGTTAACTCGGATCATGTTTCACTTAGATGACTGGAGGGATGTCTATCTGAGTGTGAGTTCATTGAGTAATTTGATTAGATGAACTTAATTATCATGAACTTAGTCTAAAATCTTTACAATATGTCTTGTAGATCAAATGGCCCACGTTGTCCTCAACTTCAACGCATTCCTAGAGAAAACCAAGCTGAAAGATGATGGCAGCAACTATACGGACTGGGTCCGGAACCTGAGGATCATCCTCATAGCTGCCAAGAAAGATTATGTCTTAGAAGCACCGCTAGGTGACGCACCATCCCAGAAAACCAAGACATTATGAATGCTTGGCAGTCACGTGCTGATGATTACTCCCTCGTTCAGTGCGGCATGCTTTACAGCTTAGAACCGGGGCTCCAAAAGCGTTTTGAGAGACACGGAGCATATGAGATGTTCGAAGAGCTGAAAATGGTTTTCCAAACTCATGCCCGGGTCAAGAGATATGAAGTCTCCGACAAGTTCTTCAGTTGTAAGATGGAGGAAAATAGTTCTGTCAGTGAGCACATACTCAAAATGTCTGGGTTGCATAACCGCTTGACTCAGCTGGGAGTTAATCTCCCGGATGACGCGGTCATTGACAGAATTCTTCAGTCGCTTCCACCGAGCTACAAGAGCTTTGTGATGAACTTCAATATGCAGGGGATGGAAAAGACCATTCCTGAGGTGTATTCAATGCTGAAATCAGCAGAGGTGGAAATCAAAAAGGAACATCAAGTGTTGATGGTGAATAAAACCACTAAGTTCAAGAAAGTCAAGGGTAAAAAGAACTTCAAGAAGGACAGCAAGGGAGTTGCCGCGCCCAGTAAGCAAGCTTCCGGGAAGAAGCCAAAGAATGGACCCAAGCCCGAGACTGAGTGTTTTTATTGTAAGGGAAGTGGTCACTGGAAGCGAAACTGCCCCAAATACTTAGCGGACAAGAAGGCCGGCAACACTAAAGGTATATGTGATATACATGTAATTGATGTGTACCTTACCAATACTCGTAGTAGCTCCTGGGTATTTGATACCGGTGCGGTTGCTCACATTTGTAACTCAAAGCAGGAGCTACGGAATAAGCGGAGACTGGCGAAGGACGAGGTGATGATGCGCGTCGGGAATGGTTCCAAGGTTGATGTGATCGCCGTCGGCACGCTACCTCTACATTTACCTACAGGATTAGTTTTGAACCTCAATAATTGTTATTTAGTGCCAGCTTTGAGCATGAACATTGTATTAGGATCTCGTTTAATTCGAGATGGCTACTCATTTAAATCCGAGAATAATGGTTGTTCTATTTATATGAGAGATATGTTTTATGGTCATGCTCCAATGGTGAATGGTTTATTCTTAATGAATCTCGAGCGTAATGTTACACATATTCATAGTGTGAATACCAAAAGATGTAAGGTTGATAATGATAGTCCCACATACTTGTGGCACTGCCGCCTTGGTCACATAGGTGTCAAATGCATGAAGAAGCTCCATGCAGATGGGCTTTTGGAGTCTCTTGATTACGAATCATTTGACACGTGCGAATCATGCCTCATGGGCAAAATGACCAAGACTCCGTTTTCAGGAACAATGGAGCGAGAAACCAACTTATTGGAAATCATACATACTGATGTGTGTGGTCCAATGAGTGTTGAGGCTCGCGGTGGCTATCATTATGTTCTCACCCTCACTGATGACTTAAGTAGATATGGGTATGTCTACTTAATGAAACACAAGTCTGAGACCTTTGTAAAGTTCAAGGAATTTTAGAGTGAGGTTGAGAATCAACGTGACAGGAAAATCAAGTTCTTACGATCAGATCGTGGGGGAGAATACTTGAGTCACGAATTTGGCACACACTTAAGAAAATGTGGAATAGTTTCACCACTCACGCCGCCTGGAACACCTCAGTGTAATGGTGTGTCCGAACGTCGTAATCGCACTCTATTGGATATGGTGCGATCTATGATGTCTCTTACCAATTTACCGCTGTCATTTTGGGGCTATGCTTTAGAGACTGCCGCATTCACTTTAAATAGGGCTCCGTCAAAATCCGTTGAGACGACACCGTATGAATTATGGTTTGGGAAGAAACCTAAGCCGTCATTTCTAAAAGTTTGGGGATGCAATGCTTATGTCAAGAAACTTCAACCTGAAAAGCTCGAACCCAAATCAGAAAAATGCGTCTTCATAGGATACCCCAAAGAAACTATTGGGTATACCTTCTACCTCAGATCCGAAGGCAAGATCTTTGTTGCCAAGAATGGATCCTTTCTAGAGAAAGAGTTTCTCTCGAAAGAAATAAGTGGGAGGAAAGTAGAACTTGATGAAGTATTACCTCTTGAACCGGTAAGTGGCGCAGCTCAAGAAAATGTTCCTGAGGTGCCTGCACCGACTAGAGAGGAAGTTAATGATGATGATCATGAAACTTCAGATCAAGTTGCTACTGAACTTCGTAGGTCCACAAGGACACGTTCCGCACCAGAGTGGTACGATAACCCTGTCTTGGAAATCATGTTGTTAGACAACGGTGAACCTTCGAATTATGAAGAAGCGATGGAGGGCCCGGATTCCGACAAATGGCTGGAAGCCATGAAATCTGAGATAGGATGCATGTATGAAAACGAAGTATGGACTTTGACTGACTTGCCTGATGATCGGCGAGCCATAGAAAATAAATGGATCTTTAAGAAGAAGACAGACGCGGATGGTAATGTAACCATCTATAAAGCTCGGCTTGTCGCTAAGGGTTATCGACAAGTTCAAGGGGTTGACTATGATGAGACTTTCTCACCCGTAGCGAAGCTGAAGTCCATCCGAATCATCTTAGCAATTGCCACATTCTATGATTATGAGATATGGCAAATGGACATCAAAACGGCATTCCTTAATGGTTTCCTTAAGGAAGAATTGTATATGATGTAGCCGGAAGGTTTTGTCGATCCTGAGAATGCTGACAAGGCGCGCAAGCTCCAACGCTCGATTTATGGGCTGGTGCAAGCATCTCGGAGTTGGAACATTTGTTTTGATGAGATGATCAAAGCGTTTGGGTTTACGCAGACTTATGGAGAAGCCTGCATTTACAAGAAAGTGAGTGGGAGCTCTGTAGCATTTCTCATATTGTATGTGGATGACATACTGTTGATGGGAAATGATATAGAATTCTTGGAGAGCATAAAGGCCTACTTGAACAAATGTTTTTCAATGAAGGACCTTGGAGAAGCTGCTTATATATCAAGATCTATAGAGATAGATTGAGACGCCTCATTGGTCTTTCACAGAGTATGTACCTTGACAAGATATTGAAGAAGTTTAAAATGGATCAGTCAAAGAAGGGGTTCTTGCCTGTATCGCAAGGTACGAGATTGAGCACGGCTCAATGCCCGACCACGGCAGAAGATAGAGAAAAGATGAGTGTCGTCCCCTATGCCTCGGCCATAGGGTCTATCATGTATGCTATGCTGTGTACCAGACCTGATGTAAACCTTGCCGTAAGTTTGGTAGGAAGGTACCAAAGTAATCCCGGCATGGAACACTGGATAGCGGTCAAGAATATCCTGAAGTACCTGAAAAGGACTAAGGATATGTTTCTCGTTTATGGAGGCGACGAAGAGCTCGTCGTAAAGGGTTACGTAGATGCTATCTTCGACACAGATCTGGATGACTCTAAGTCACAAACCGGATACGTGTATATTTTGAATGGTGGGGCAGTAAGCTGGTGCAGCTGCAAGCAGAGCGTTGTGGCGGGATCTACATGTGAAGCGGAGTACATGGCAGCCTCGGAGGCAGCACAAGAAGCAGTCTGGGTGAAGGAGTTCATTACTGACCTAGGAGTCATACCCAATGCGTCGGGCCCGATGACTCTCTTCTGTGACAACACTGGAGCTATTCCCCTTGCCAAGGAGCCCAGGTTTCACAGGAAGACTAGGCATATCAAGCATCGCTTCAACTCCATTCGTGAAAGTGTTCAAAATGGAGACATAGAGATTTGTAAAGTACATACGGACCTGAATGTGGCAGATCCGTTGACTAAACCTCTCCCAAGAGCAAAACATGATCAACACCAGAACTGCATGGGTGTTCGATTCATCACAATGTAACTAGACTATTGACTCTAGTGCAAGTGGGAGATTGTTGGAAATATGCCCTAGAGGCAATAATAAAATGGTTATTATTATATTTCTTTGTTCATGATAATTGTCTATTATTCATGCTATAATTGTGTTATCCGGAAATCATAATACATGTGTGAATACATAGACCACAACACGTCCCTAGTGAGCCTCTAGTTGACTAGCTCGTTGATCAAAAGATAGTCATGGTTTCCTGACTATGGACATTGGATGTCATTGATAACGGGATCACATCATTAGGAGAATGATGTGATGGACAAGACCCAATCCTAAGAATAGCTCAAAGATCGTGTAGTTCGTTTGCTGTAGCTTTTCCGAATGTCAAGTATCATTTCCTTAGACCATGAGATTGTGCAACTCCCGGATACCGTAGGAGTGATTTGGGTGTGCCAAACGTCACAACGTAACTGGGTGACTATAAAGGTACACTACAGGTATCTCCAAAAAGTGTCTGTTGGGTTGGCACGAATCGAGACTGGGATTTGTCACTCCGTATGACGAAGAGGTATCTCTGGGCCCACTCGGTAATGCATCATCATAATGAGCTCAATGTGACCAAGTGGTTGATCATGGGATCATGCATTACGGTACGAGTAAAGTGACTTGCCGGTAACGAGATTGAACGAGGTATTGGGATACCGACGATCGAGTCTCGGGCAAGTAACGTACCGATTGACAAAGGGAATTGTATACGGATTGATTGAATCCTCGACATCGTGGTTCATCCGATGAGATCATCGTGGAGCATGTGGGAGCCAACATGGGTATCCAGATCCCGTTGTTGGTTATTGACCGGAGAGGAATCTCGGTCATGTCTGCATGTCTCCCGAACCCGTAGGGTCTACACACTTAAGGTTCGGTGACGCTAGGGTTGTAGAGATATTAGTATGCAGTAACCCGAAAGTTGTTCGGAGTCCCGGACGAGATTCCGGATGTCACGAGGAGTTCCGGAATGGTCCGGAGGTAAAGATTTATACATAGGAAGTGCAGTTTCGGCCATCGGGAAGGTTTCGGGGGTTGCCGGTATTGTACCGGGACCACCAGAAGGGTCCCGGGGGTCCACCGGGTGGGGCCACCTATCCCGGAGGGCCCCATGGGCTGAAGTGGGAGGGGAACCAGCCCCTGGTGGGCTGGTGCGCCCCCCCTTGGGCCTCCCTTGCGCCTAGGGTTGGGAAACCCTAGGGGTGGGGGCGCCCCCCACTTGGCTTGGGGGGGAAGCCACCCCTTGGCCGCCGCCCCTTGGAGATTGCATCTCCAGGGCCGGCGCCCCCCTAGGCCCCTATATAAAGAGGGGGAAGGGAGGGCAGCCGCACACCCTTGCTCTTGGCGCCTCCCTCTCCCTCCGTAACACCTCTCCTTTCCCCTTGCGCTTGGCGAAGCCCTGCCGGGATCCTGCTGCATCCACCACCACACCGTCGTGCTGCTGGATCTTCATCAACCTCTCCTTCCCCCTTGCTGGATCAAGTTGGAGGATACGTCTTCCCAACCGTACGTGTGTTGAACGCGGAGGTGCCGTCCGTTCGACACTAGGTCATCGGTGATTTGGATCACGTCGAGTACGACTCCATCAACCCCGTTCTCTTGAACGCTTCCGCGCGCGATCTACAAGGGTATGTAGATGCACTGCTCTCTCCCTCGTTGCTAGATGACTCCATAGATTGATCTTGGTGATGTGTAGAAAATTTTAAAATTCTGCTACGTTCCCCGACAAAGGCCAGGGGTGAGGGCTGGAGAGCCAATAAGAGCTCCTGAGTCGCGATGCTCAGGAGCCCCCCTTTTAACGCGCAAGCGAAGTGTACGGGAGAAAAGGAGACTCGCGGTGCTGCCTGCTATCCTCCCCGTGGGGTGCCTGTGAATAGGTACAAGAAGAACATGGTTTGCCGTTACAGCCGCCAGCCTGCCGCTGGTTGGTCCGGACAAAATGAAAGCATTGAGGGCCTGGTGAGGTGACGTGTGCGGGGCGTGCCGCGAGTCAGAGCTTGACCGCTCAGATTTGTCGACATGGCAGGGACGGACCCGTGGACCAGCGCCATGCCTGTGAGGAGGCCCTGTGGGAGGCGATGATCGAGCAGGTGATAACCGTAGGCAGGTTAAGCAGGGAAGGCAAATCATGTTGGGTAAATACAGGAAGATACATGCCACTGGGTCCACCCCGAGCAGCCTGGGGATGATGCAGCCCGAGGGACACCCCCAACAAGGTAAGCTAAAGACGTGAGCAAAAGGGATACATGCCGCAGGGACGGACCCACGCGGCCTGGGAATAATGCAGCTCAAGGGGCGCTCCCAGCTTAAACGAGCTTGGAAGATGTCACCTGGTTCTGTAGAGGAAGCAGTGTTGGTGCAGCTGAAGGCATGCGTCGAAGAAATGACTCCTCATGAGCCACCGGAGCCCCAAGCCTTAGGAGGCTCTGGGGGCTTAGGAGGCTCCCTAAAGACCGTCTTTGTTTCCTCCAGGACGGCGCGGTACCTGGCCTCTCGAGGCGCCAGGTCACGCCACATGTTGCGCTGATAGGCCGACGCCACGCTCGGCAAGCCGAGGGGCATGCGAACATAGCTGTGTGGCGGGCCCTCACAACGGCCCACACGCGAAGGCCAGAAGCGCTCCTGAGACGTGGCCCTGTTGAGCCCTGGTACGTCGATGCAGACACGCAGCTCAGCACCCTCGCCCGGGTGGTGAGCTGCGCCCTGTGAGCGGCTGTCGCCGCACATGGCTCTTGCGTCTTGCAGTTCCTGTGTGGTCTTGGCGATGAACTCCTGAGTGGTGGGCACCCCTTGTCCTGTGTTCTCCTGAGAAAAATGTGTCGCGTAGCACGCCTCCAAGTGGTGCCCGAGCGCCTCCCTCGTGAGGTTGGCAAGGCCTGAGGCCCTCCAGAAGAGAGCCCCCGAGCCTTGCCTGAGGAGGGCGCTGGGCGCGCCTTCCTATGCGATGGAGGGAGGCACCCCTGGGACGGACGCTGATCCTGATGAGGCTCCTGCCACGATGCCATTGTCCTGAGGTCTGCACGGCGCAACTTCTTCTTCTTGGGGATGGCCTCCGGAGGGCCCTCACTTCTACTATCAGGGTTGTCGATTGCTGCAGCTTGGAAGGCGCGTTCGAGGGAGCACACCGCATCCCTTTCTTCACATGGAACCGTGATGACCCCGTCGCTTCCAGGCATCTTGAGGACATTGTAGCCGTGGTGGGTGACCACCATGAACTTGGCCAGGGCAGGATACCCGAGGATGGCGTTGTACCGCAGACGGATGTGCGCGACATCGAAGTCGATGAGCTCGGTGCGATAGTTGTCGTGCGTGCCAAAGGTGACAAGCAGGCGGACCCGCCCTATTGGTGTGGTGGAGCCGTCGGTCACTCCTAAAAAAGGTTTGGTAGGCTGGAGCTGCTCATATGGCACTTGGAGGTTGTCGAATGTGTCGACAGACAGGACATTGAGCCCTGCACCGCCGTCGATGAGGGTCTTTGTAACCTGCACATTGCTGATGACTGGGGAACACAACATCAGGAGGACGCCGGCGGTGGCCGCGCACTTGAGCTGATCTGCTGATTTGAAAGTGATGGCGCATTGGGACCACTTGAGCGGGCGCGCGGCCTCAAGCTTGGGGAGCACCGCGTTCACCTCGCGAGCGAACCGTTTGAAGATGCGCTGAGAGGCTGGGGCCTGGGCGCCGCCCAAGATGCAGGCGATTGCACGCGGCTCCTGGAAGCCCCCAGCCCCCTCATCCTGATGATGATCGTCGTTCCTTCTTGGTGGTGGCAGCGGGGGAAGACCGGCGTTGCTTTGGGGCGATCCTCATGAGGTTGATCCCTCCAGGCCCCCTCACAAGGATGGTCCTGCCAGCGGTCCTCACGAGGCCTATCACGCCATTCCTGGCGCGGGCCACGGTCGTCCCAGCGTCCGCCTCCACGTCCTCCTTCACAGCCGTAGCCCCAGTCGCTGCGCTCGGGGCGTCGACCGTAGCGTCCTTCTCGTATGGCTTTGATCTCTTGGCAGTCGCTGGTGTTGTGGGTGTTCAGGTTGTGGAAGGCGCAGAACGGTCGGCTATTCTTGGATGACTCGGGCTGATCTCTGCCCCATTTGGTGTCAGGCTCCACTGCTACCACCGCAGCTTCCTTGTGCTTCACGTCCTTGGCCTTGGCTTTCTTCTCCTCTGTGCCCGCGACTGGCAGCTCAAGGAGAGAGAGGCGCCCCTCCTCAGCTCTTGCGCACTTGGTCGCCAGGTTGAACAACTCCTAAGATGTGCAGAGCTCCTCGTGGATAGCAAGCTCTTCCTTCATCTTGACGTCATGGACGCCGTCGGAGAACGCGGAGATGATGGTCTCATCCGTGACCTTGGGGATCTTGAGGTGGGTGTTGTTGAAGCGCTGGATGTACTTCTGGAGGGTCTCCCCTGGCTATTGCTTGATGCAGCGTAGGTCGCCCGCGGCCGGCGGGCGGTCGCGAGTGCCCTGGAAGTTGGCGACGAAGCGGTCACGCATCTCATCCCAAGAGGAGATTGAGCCGTGCTGCAGGTTCAGGAGCCAGGAGCGGGCCCCGTCCTTGAGAGCCATGGGAAACCAGTTTGCCATGACTTTCTCGTCGCCGTTGGCTGCTTCGATGCTCATCTCGCAGAGCTGCAGGAAGTCCGCGGGGTCGGCAGTGCCGTCATAGCGAGGAGGCAGATCCGGCTTGAACTTGCCTGGCCAGGCGATGCTGCACAGCTCGGGGGTGAAGGCACGTCAGCCGGCCATGGTTATTGGGGCCCGCTTCAGAGGTGGAGCTTGGTCTTGATGAGGCCCGTGCGGCGTCGCCGCGGGCGGCGCACAGTCTTGATGAGGCAGCACGGAGGGTGCAGCTCCTCGCGACCGAGGGATTTCTTGGCAGCTTCTCTCTTCGCGCGCGGGCGCTGGGCGTGGCGGATCACACCGCGGGGCCGCGCACCTTGGTGCCAAGGCACCGTCGGGCTGGGGTGGTGGAGGCGCGCCTCGGGCCTCGTCGCCCGCGACCGGCTGAGGGTGAGGTAGAGAGAGGGATGGCGCCGGGGAGCCCCCTGCGGCGCGGACGAGCTCGGCGACGCGGTCGAGCCACTCCTCGTAGAGGTCATCAACTGGGTGGTACCTCTGGAGTTCGTTTGCGACGAGGAGTGCGGCCCGCGCCTCCATGGGAGCGCGACGCGCATGGGACGAAGAACCGGCCGGGGTTAGCGATGGAGTGGCGGTGTGGTCGTCCTGCCGTACCGAAGGATGCAATGAAGACGCTTGCTGCTCGTTCCCCACCGGGCCGGTGGCAGCATTGGCGGCGGGAGACGGAGAACGACGAGGTGGCCCACTGATGGGGGCTGTCTGACCAACGCGGGCGGTGAGGGCAGCCCGACGCTCAGCTCGAGCACGACGAGCGTCCGCCATGGAGACGATGGAGCGATGAACTGATGGAAGGGAAGCTATGACGCACCCCTACCTGGTGCGCCAAATGTCGGATGTGGGGTTCCGGCAAACCCTTAAGGTTTGAACACTGGGGTGCGCGCGAAGTCTTTTCCTCCCACCGATCTATGCCCTAGCTTGCTAAGATCTCGCGGATGAACTCGCAACACGGAAAGACACAAGATTTATACTGGTTCGGGCCACGGTTGTGGTGTAATACCCTACTCCAGTGTGGTGGTAGTGGATTGCCTCTTGGGTGATGATGAACAATACAAGGGGAAGAACAGCCTCCGCATGTTGAGGTGTTTTTGTGCTTGGCTAACTTGTGTGGGTGAGTGCTGGATGAACTGCCCGATGCCCCTACTATGGTGGCTAGCTCTACTTATATAGGCCCTGATCCTCTCCCCAAATATTGAGTGGGAAGAGAGCCAACAACGACGGGCAAATTTGAAGGGGGACAGCTAGTACAAGCCATCTTGATAAAGGTGGTCTCCGCCTGCGAAAGGCTCTGGTGGTGACACCGTCTTGGGCTCCACGATGACCTCCATCTTGCCGTCCTTCTGGTCTTGGTCTTGTCGCACCGATATGGCAACCTTTGCCTAATGCCTCGGTACTCCTCGCTTGCGTTGGCCTCCTTAGCACCAAAGAGGAAACAAGGACGCTGCGCGCGCTGGCGCCCGCCTGGTGTTGATCGTCATGGCTCACGTCACGAGAGCCTCATGAGGTTCGCCTCGCCTTGATATCTCCGCTCCTCGTGAGCCTGCCCGACTAGGCCACTCCAGAGGAGGTCTCATGTCGTCCGCCTCGCGAGGCTTGGCCCCTCGCGAGGGTCTTGGATGCCTTGTTGATGAAGATGGGCCGTACGACCTGCTGGCTTAGCCACGCCCCAGGCCGCAGGCAGGCAAGTCTGGGGACCCCCGTTCCCAGAATGCCGACAGTACTCCAATGCAATGCATCTAATACGCCTGACGAGCTCTATGCATCGGTGGTTCACCTTCACGGACGTTATTTCTATTGTTCTACCAGTTCCACCAGAAGGTTATGATCAACACCCTATTTTGCTCATCCAGTTCCCACAAGGAGTTAAGCATTGCATGCACGCCTACGATCCTTTCTAGCTTGGTGCGTTCCTGTTCCAAGCCAAGTTCCCGCCATACCTCCTTAACTAATTTGCATTTTATAAATAGATGTCCACCATCCTCTTCTCCTCTGTCGCACAGGAAATAGCTTGAGGACTCCAGATTCATTCCTCTCCTCACTAGGTTCGTGCATAGAGCTAGAGATTCATGTCTCATCCGTCAAACAAACATCTGCAGTTTTGCCAGACATGGCAGTTTCCATATGCGCTTCCAAGATGGATCATTGCATCTATTGAGTTGCCCAGCACCCGATGTACCAGAGCTAGGTGCTCTGTTTTCCTCCCTCTTTCCCAACTCGATTTGTAGCTTGTAGGCACTTTTCACAGAGTGATTACCCTTGCGGTCGAAGTGCCACACAATGAAGCCACCCACCCTTTCCCTTAGCGGAATCTGTAGTGTGTGCCGCATATCCTCTGCACAGAAAGTGCCCTTGACGAGCCGCTCATCCCAAGCACCGGTCAACGGGCAGATTAGTTCCTGGACCTATGTTAGCAAGCTGGCCCCTCTCGGGGTAATTATCCGACGTGACCAGGACCTAGGTATCAATGGGTCCAGCCAAATGTTAACCTCTGAGCCATCAGCAATTCTCCAGATATAGACTTGTTTAACAAGGTCTAGACCATGTAAGATGCTGCGCCATGAGTAAGAAATTCCATCGTGGGCTTCAGCTTTGAGGACACCGCAGTTCGGAAAGTACCGTGCCTTCAAAACTCTAGCACAAAGGTTGGTGGGATTTTGCACTATTCACCAGCCTTGCCTCAACAACATCGCCAAGTTGAAGCTGTTCATGTCCCGAAAACCTAAACCTCCCATCACCTTTGGTTGAGACATTTTTCCCCAGCTTATCCAGTGCATAGCATTCTTCTTATCCTGCTGGCTCCACCAAAATTTGCCAAGAGAATGTTCAGCTCCGTACATAACGACTTAATTAGATCAAAGCAGGACATAGCAAATGTTGGGGTGGCTTGTCCCACTGCCTTAACAAGCACCTCTTTACTTTCCTCTGCCAAGAGCTTCTTTTAATGTCGTTGAATGCCTTCTTCCTAGATCGTCCCACATGGACAGGCAGGCCTAGGTATTTCTTGTTCCAATTTTCACTTTGTATACCCAACGTTGCCTTGGTTGAATTTCTATCATCATCACAGGTGTTGGGACTAAACATGACAACAAACTTTTCAGTATTGATGCACCGACCGGAGAAGTCTTCTTACATTTGGAGAACTTCGTGTAACGCTGATTCTTCCTGCTGGTCAGCTTTGATCAAGA
Source organism: Triticum aestivum (assembly GCF_018294505.1). NCBI lineage: Eukaryota > Viridiplantae > Streptophyta > Magnoliopsida > Poales > Poaceae > Triticum > Triticum aestivum. The sequence goes on from NC_057797.1 coordinate 82,659,914, forward strand.
ACATGGAGTCGTCAACGAAAAGGAGGTGTGACACACATGGCGCTCTCGGACAAACTTTAACTCCATGCATGGTGCCTCTTTCCTCCTCAGCATCTAACAGTAGTGCAGACAGCCCTTCCGCTCGAATAACAAACATGTAGGGAGCATCTAACAGTCTCCCTGCCTCAATCCTCGCGACAGACTAAATTGACAAGTGAGCTCTCCGTTGACCTTAATCTGGTACCATAAGTCCTAACACATTTCATGATGAGGTCAATCCATTCCCTCATGAATCCCAATTTGCATAGCTTAGCCTCTAGAAAGCACCATTCGACTCTGTCATACGCTTTACTCATATCTGCATTGATCGCCGCAACACCACTTCTTCCATTCCTCTTGTTCATCAAGTAATGGGAGATCTCATATGCTATAAGTACATTATCTGTGATCAGTTTCCCATGCATAAATGCACTCTGATTCTCGGAGATGACCTCAGGCAACACCAATTTGAGTCAATTTGCAAGGACCTTGGAGACTATCTTATAAGCTAGTAGAAGTCAGACACCGTTAGTAGCCCCTGAACCGGTATTCAAGTCTGAGATGCTCCTCGGCTTTTTCGAGTTGTTCTTCGTTATTCAGTTACCGATCCTGAAAACTGGTTCAACAAGTCCTCCGGTATCCTATTTTTTGATTGCCTAATCGCAGCCAAGGTGTCTCATGCCCACCTTGGTTTCCGCCAGGCCCTTCATCATTTTCGTGTTGCTCTAGATGTCAGAAATCTCCCCGCATGACAATTCCTTAGCTATGAAGTGTTCCCGCACTCGGTCTATCATGATGGTCCAACCTGACACCGTCAGCTCAGACGAATCCCCTCCATCAGCCCATGTGCCCATGAGGTGCTTTTGTCTCGACGGTCAACATAATGTGCATACGTTGGTAAGGGCTCCACTATCGTCACGTCTTCATAAGAAAGTGAGCGTGCGCCTCGATGCATTAATTAATCTACCTTTGGTTCTAGTGCAAAACGCATGGGAAACAACAGAATTAATGGCATGTAGCTGGGGCATGCTATCGCAGTTCACAAATCACTCTTATATGAAAGGTGTGCAACTATGAGGGGGGTGGGGGTTTACACCCTCGCTGCATTCTCCCCCTCGTCCTCTTCCTCAAGCATCGTCATTCCAATTTCTCTTCCGTGCCCCCTTATCACCTCGACACCCACATCCACTTTCGCAAATGGCCAGTGGTCACCAGTAGAGAAGATCTAGGGTCACGAGATCCACTGCCGCATTGTCTTCACGTGTGGCCGACGCCGTGAAGGGGGAGTGGAAGCACTACATGGTGTCCTAGGTTGCCTACGCGCGTACCGATAACATCTAATATCCGAGCACGCGTGAAATAGCTGGGCAACATCGACCCATACATGAAAGCAGACGAAATGATAACAACTATCATGACCGCCCCGACAACATCCACCATCGGAGCATAAGCAAACAAGGCCGACCAGACAAGTTCCCTCGCAACCCACACGCACACCCATACACAGGGCAAGGTCGGCCATGCAATGCTCACACGCTGATCCGGGTGCATGGGTGATGAATCCCTTTAGTGATCTGGTAAAGAAGCAGAAAGAATTCTTGTCTTTTTCCCAGAGTGATCATGAGTTATCAAACTCAGGAGAGAAGTGCACCTTTAAGACAAAGGTTTCTAGTCAGCTTTGCGATAAATTCCAGTTTTTAACCGGATCAAAATAAAGTTCCATAGTTGAACACTCATAAACAAAATAGGAATGGCTATGATGACTTATTATTACAACCATATATTTGCGAACGGGATCATGATTATATTTTTTTGTGCTCTGGAAGTCACCCGTCAAGATGTGCTAGCAACATATCAAAGTGGGGGACATGTCAAAATTACGTCTTGACCGACACACGTCCTGCATTAGGAGTCAGTTGTCCAACCAAAGGCCCTATCCATCGTGCTGGGTTGCCTCGGTAATTAAGATAAAATCATACAAAAGCAATGGGCGTTTAATGACTACACTTCTCGTATCCTAGAGATAGGATTCATGCTACCGTACTAAACCTTTCCATCACTAGTGTTTAGAATAGCGTTTCACACTCTCTGCCCTTAGGCTCTCTCTGGCTCGATCTCTGGTATCTTAAGTACCTACAGGGACAAAGATCGCGAATGAGATAATAGACAAGTATGACACAATTTTATTTCACACATACAAGACATTAAAATACTTCCATCGACCCCTTCAATAATTACATAGGGTTGCAGGGCTATGGCTCAACCCATGACCTTACTGGATTACTCACACATAAAAATTAGATCACAAGAAGAAGCCATTGAAGAGCACATTAAGTAGATTGATTGGTTGGTATTATATCTTACAAAGTTACAATAGTTGCTGGATGCGAAATACGAATACAAGCTGTCGCTAATTAGGATGAATGTTGCGGTGATGTCGGTGGAGATGGAGATGGGAAATTGCGGCGACTAGGGTTGCTATGGATGTTGAAGATGGAGATCTCTGCGATGTTCTGTTTCCCTTCTGGCGTTGGCCCCTTTACAAAAGTTGTTGGCTTGGATGAGAGGGCGTCACGGGCATGCCATACGACCGCACATACAAGCGCTTGCGGTCGTATGGTTGGCCGTCTTGCGTTATATTTCTTCTTGTACACCTCCCACTTAATTCTCCTTATCTTCTCCGTATACCTTTCCATATATATGCTCGATTTTATCCATGTATAGCCCCATTTTCCGTGGAAACAAAATAAAGATAGGATTTTGGAATCCTTTGCATTCATTAGTCATTAGTAGCAATATCGGAGGGGATATCTCAATTTTTATGAAACAAACCGGTTTAAACTCAGGTGTGATGAACTTAAAAATAACACTCATCTTTTTGTTTGAGAACACAGTACAGATGCAAACACACATATATACACGCATACAATCATCCCTATGAACACACACGCACATACCCTACCCCTATGAGCACCTCCGAGAGACTGAGCCGGCATATCATCTTGAGATTGACGAAGTCACCACAGCCGCCTCGTAGTTGACGTGAACGTCTCTGCACGGTGAACGTGTATTGTCGAAAATCCTGAAATAAATCCAGGAATAATGCGAGCATCAGGACTTGAACCCTGGTGGGCTGGGGATACGACTGCCCTCTTAACCATCCAACTACAGGTTGATTCACAAAAAACACTCATCAATGGGTGTACCTATTTCGCACGAACCAGATAGCCCCACGGGAAACCAAAGATACACACCAACCCGGCCGCACCCGGCATGAAGACCAACACATGAGACGACATACACAGTAGCAACAGAAAGCATCACAGAAAGGTGGCCCTAATCATGCCCACGGACCATGCGTCATGGATCCCCCGAGGAAATCAACGCGGTGCGTAGCAGCCTGGGAGATCGGACAACAGGGAGTGCACCAGATAGCCAGTGGCGTGCTGCGTACATGGAAGGAACGACGTGGAGGGCACTCGCAAAGCAAGAACTTAGGGTCATTAAATCCCCCTCTGATGATATTTTCCTGCGAGCAACTTATTCTCTCGATAACTAGGTTTTATTTTTTATCTTCTTTTGTTCGTGAGGTAGACTGAATTGAACATGCTTCGCATATGCGTTTCATCTGGTTTCATTCAAATAATGGGGAGGGGAGGGGTCCCTGATATTCTAATATTTTTTTACTATCTACTTAGAGCATCTACAGTCAAACTCCTCAAACCCTCTTTATTAGTCCCGATAGACGACCGAGTCAGTAACCGGTCACAAAATGTTGACCCAGCCGCACCCCTTATACATGTCCCATATGTTCAGGCTGACCACCCCCTCATATCCAACCCAAATCTAGGGCGGATATGAGGAGGCCCGGACATGCCTGCCACATGAGATACGACTGATACGTCCATTTTGCATTATGCTTTTATATTGATATTTATTTCATTATGGGCTGTTATTACATATTATATCACAATACTTATGCCTATTCTCTCTTATTTTACAAGGTTTACATGAAGAGGGAGAATGCCGACAGCTGGAATTCTGGACGGAAAAGGAGCAAATATTAGAGACCTATTTGGCACAACTCCTAAAGTCCTGAAACTTCATGGAGCTTTGGAATATATAAAAAATATTGGGCAAAGAAAGAACCAGAGAGGGGCCACCTGCCAGCCATAAGGGTGGAGGGCGCGCCCTACCCCCTGGGCGCGCCCCCCGACCTTGTGGGCCCCCTGGCAGGCCTCTGATGCCCATCTTTGGCTATATGGTGTCTTTTACCTTGGAAAAAAATCAAGAAGAAGTTTTCAGGACGAAGCGCCGCCGTCTCGAGGCGAAACCTTGGAAGAACCAATCTAGGGCTCCGACGGAGCTGTTCTGCCGGGGAAACATCCCTCCGGGAGGGGGAAATCATCGCCATTGTCATCACCATCGATGCTCTCATCGAGAGGGGGTCAATCTCCATCAACATCTTCACCAGCACCATCTCCTCTCAAACGCTAGTTCATCTCTTGTATTCGATCTTGGTCCCAAAACCTCAGATTGGTACCTATGGGTTGCTAGTAGTGTTGATTACTCCTTGTAGTTGATGCTAGTGGGTTTCTCAGGTGGAAGATTATATTTTCAGATCCTTAATGATAATTAATACTCCTATGATTATGATTATGAATATGCTTTGTGAGTAGTTACGTTTGTTCTTGAGGACATGGGAGAAGTCTTGTTATAAGTAATCATGTGAATTTGGTATTCGTTCGATATTTTAATGAGATGTATGTTGTCTCTCCTCTAGTGGTATTATGTGAATGTCGACTACATGACACTTCACCATTATTTAGCCTAGGGGAAGGCATTGGGAAGTAATAAGTAGATGATGGGTTGCTAGAGTGATAGAATCTTAAACACTAATTTATGCGTTGCTTCTTAAGGGGCTGATTTGGATCCATATGTTTCATGCTATGGTTAGGTTTACCTTAATTCTTCTTTCATAGTTGCGGATGCTTGCGAGAGGGGTTAATCATAAGTGGGAGGCTTGTCCAAGGAAGGGAAGCACCCGAGCACCGGTCCACCCACAAATCAAATTATCAAAGTAACGAACGCAAATCATATGAGCATGATGAAAACTAACTTGACAATAATTCCCATGTGTCCTCGGGAGCGCTTTGCTTTATATAAGAGTTTTTTCAGGCTTGTACTTTGCTACAAAAAGGATTGGGCCACCTTGCTGCACCTTGTTTACTTTTATTACTTGTTACCCGTTACGATTTATCTTCTCACAAAACTATCTGTTACCGATAATTTCAGTGCTTGCAGAGAATACCTTGCTGAAAACCACTTGTCATTTTCTTCTGCTCCTCATTGGATTCGACACTCTTACTTATCAAAAGGACTACTATAGATCCCCTATAGTTGTGGGTCATCAAGACTCTTTTCTGGTGCCGTTTCCGGTGAGTGAAGCGCCTTTGGTAAGGAAACATTTATGTAGTATGCTGAAATTTACTGTCACTTGTCACTATGAAAAATAATCCTTTGAGGGGTTTGTTCGGGGTATCTTCAGCCCGAACGAACCAAAATTAGTTACTCCTCAACCTACTACACCTACTGAAAATATTTATTATGAAATTTCTTCGGGTATGATAGAGAAACTGCTAGCTAATTCTTATGAAAGAGATGGAACTTTACATCCTCATATGCACCTAATCTATGTGGACGAAGTTTGTGGATTATTTAAGCTTGCAGGTATGACCGAGGATGTGATCAAGAATAAGGTCTTCCCTTTATATTTGAAGGGAAATGCATTGACATGGTAAAGGCTATTGCATGATATTGGATCATGGAACTACAACCGGTTGAAATTGGAATTTCATCAAAATTTTTATCCTATGCATCCGGTTCATCGTGATCGGAATTACATTTATATTTTTTGGCCTCATGAAGGAGAAAGTATTGCTCAAGCTTGGGGGAGGCTTAAGTTAATGTTATATTCATGTCCCAATCATGAGCTCTCAAGAGAAATTATTATTCAAAATTTTTATGCTCGGCTTTATCATAATGATCGATCCATGCTCGATACTTCTTGTACTGGTTCCTATATGAAGAAGGATATTGAATTCAAATGGGATTTATTGGAAAGAATTAAACACAACTCTGAAGATTGGGAACTCGATGAAGGTAAAGAGTTAGGTATAAACCTTAAGTTTGATTGTGTTAAATCTTTTATGGATACCGATGTTTTTCGTGATTTTAGCACTAAATATGGACTTGACTCTAAGATAGTAGCTTCTTTCTGTGAATCTTTTGCTACCCATGTTGATCTCCCTAAGGAGAAGTGGTTTAAATATCATCCTCCCGTTGAAGTTAAAGTAGTTGAACCTACTAAAGTTGAAGAACAAACTATCATTTATAATGTTGATCCTATTGTTCCCACTGCTTATATTGAGAAACCACCATTCCCTGTTAGAATAAAGGATCATGCTAAAGCTTCAATTGTGTCCGTATAAGTAATACTAAATCACATACACCCTCTGAACAAATTAAAGTTGAACCTAGTATTGCTATGGTTAAATATCTCTTGGTTGATAATATTGTTGGGCATGTTATTTATTTCTATGATGAAGCTGCTAGGATTGCTAAACCCGATATGAAAGGTAATCATAGACCTGTCGTTGGCATGCCCGTTGTTTCTGTTAAAATAGTAGATCATTGTTATCATGGCTTATGTGATGTGGGTGCTAGTGTGAGTGCAATTCCTTATAACTTATATAAAGAAATTATGAATGATATTGCACCTGCTGAGATAGAAGATATTGATGTTACTATGAAGCTTGCTAATAGAGATACTATATCACCGATTGGGATTGTTAGAGATGTTGAAGTCTTGTGTGGAAAAATTAAATATCCTACTGATTTTCTTATTTTTGTCCCACTATATTTGGTAGACCTTTCTTGAATACCGTTAATGCTAAGATATACTGCGAGAACGATATTGTCACTGTTGGTTTAGGGGATATGTCTCATGATTTTAATTTCCCTAAATTTCGTAGACAACCCCATGAAAAAGAATTTCCTAGTAAGTATGAAATTGTTGGTCTTGCTTCTATTGCCGTACCTCCTAATGATCCTTTAGACAATATTTGCTAGACCATGAAAATGATATGTTTATGAATGAAAGAAGGGAAATAGGTGAAGTATTCTTTAATCAAGGGCCTATTTTGAAACACAATTTACATGTTGAAATCCTTGGAGATCCTCCTCCACCTAAGGGCGATCCCGTGTTTGAGCTTAAACTGTTACCTAATACCCTGAAATATGCTTATCTTGATGAGAAGAAGACATATCCTGTTATTATTAGTGCTAACCTTTCAGAGCATGAAGAAAAGTGATTATTGAAAACTCTGAAGAAGCACCGTGCCGCTATTGGATATACTCTCGATGATCTTAAGGGCATTAGTCCCACTCTATGTCAACACAAAATTAAATTGGAGAAACATGCTAAACCGGTTGTTGATCATCAACGACGGTTAAACCCTAAGATGAAAGAAGTGGTAAGAAATGAAATACTAAAGCTTCTGGAGGTAGGTATAATTTACCCTATTGCTGATAGTCAATGGGTGAGCCCTGTTCATTGTGTCCCTAAGAAGGGAGGTATTACTGTTGTCCCTAATGATAAGAATGAATTGATTCCTCAAAGAATTGTTACATGTTATAGAATGGTAATTGATTTTCACAAATTAAATAAAGCTACTAGAAAAGATCATTACCCTCTACCTTTTATTGATCAAATTCTAGAAAGATTATCCAAGCATTCACATTTTTGCTTTCTAGATGGTTATTCTGGTTTCTCTCAAATACTTGTGTCAAAAGAAGATCAGCAGAAAACCACTTTTACTTGCCCTTTTGGTACCTTTGCTTATAGACGTATGCCTTATGGTTTATGTAATGCACCCGCTACCTTTCAAAGATGTATGACTGCTATATTCTCTGACTTTGTGAAAAGATTCTTGAGGTTTTCATGGATGATTTCTTCGTTTACGGAACTTCTTTTGATGATTGCTTAAGCAACCCTGATCGAGTTTTGCAGAGATGTGAAGAAACTAATCTTGTCTTGAATTTGGAGAAGTGCCACTTTATGGTTAATGAAGGTATTGTCTTGGGGCATAAAGTTTCTGAAAGAGGTATTGAAGTTGATAAAGCTAAAGTAGATGCCATTGAAAAGATGTCGTGTCCTAAAGATATCAAAGGTATAAGAAGTTTCCTTGGTCATGATGGTTTCTATAGGAGGTTTATTAAAGACTTCTCTAAAATTTCTAGGCCTCTCACTAATCTCTTACAAAAAGATGTTCCCTTTGTTTTTGATGATGATTGTGTAGAAGCATTTGAAATACTTAAGAAAGCCTTGATTTTAGCACCTATTGTTCAGTCACCTGATTGGGACTTACCCTTTGAATTATGTGTGACGCTAGTGATTATGCTGTTGGTGCTGTTCTAGGACAAATTGTTGATAAGAAATTAAATGTTATTCAGTATGCTAGTAAAACTCTAGACAGTGCCCAGAGAAATTATGGTACCACTGAAAAAAAATTCTAGTAGTTGTATTTGCATGTGATAAGTTCAGACCTTATATTGTTGATTCCAAAGTAACTGTTCACACTGATCATGCTGCTATTAAATACCTTATGGAAAAGAAAGATGCTAAACCTAGACTTATTAGATGGGGTCTCTTGCTACAAGAATTCTTGATGACCCACTACCTATTGATAATAGCTTTCCTGATGAGCAATTAAATGTCATAAATGCCTCTCATAATATTGCATGGTATGCTGATTATGCTAATTATATTGTTGCTAAATTTATACCACCTAGTTTCACATACCAGCAAAAGAAAAAGTTTTTCTATGATTTAAGACATTACTTTTGGGATGATCCACACCTTTATAAATAAGGAGTAGATGGTGTTATTAGACGTTGTGTACCTGAGCATGAACATGAAAAGATCTTATGCAAGTGCCACTCCGAGTCTTACGGAGGACACCACGCTGGAGATAGAACTGCACATAAGGTATTGCAATCCGGGTTCTATTCGCCCACTCTCTTTAAGGATGCCCGTAAGTTTGTCTTGTCTTGTGATCAATGTCAAATGATTGGTAATATTAGTAGACGTCAGGAAATGCTATGAACTATTTGAAGGAAATATACCCTAGAGGCAATAATAAAGTTGTTATTTATATTTCCTTATATCATGACAAATGTTTATTATGCATTCTAGAATTGTATTCACCCAAAACTTAGTACATGTGTGAATACATAGATAAATAGAGTGTCACTAGTTTGCCTCTACTTGACTAGCTCGTTGAATCAATGATGGTTATGTTTCCTAACCATAGACATGAGTTGTCATTTGATTAACGGGATCACATCATTAGAGAATGATGTGATTGACTTGACCCACCCGTTAGCTTAACACGATGATCGTTTAGTTTGTTTCTATTGCTCTCTCCATAACTATACATGTTCCTATAACTATGAGATCATGCAACTCCCGAATATCGGAGGAACACTTTGTGTGCTACCAAACGTCACAACGTAACTGGGTGATGATAAAGGTGCTCTACAGGTGTCTCCGATGGTGTTTGTTGAGTTGGCATGGATCAAGATTAGGATTTGTCACTCCGATTGTCGGAGAGGTATCTCCGGGCCCTCTCGGTAATGTACATCACAATAAGCCTTGCAAGCAATGTAGCTAATGAGTTAGTTACGGGATTTAGCATTACGGAACGAGTAAAGAGACTTGCCGGTAACGAGATTGAACTAGGTATTGAGATACCGACGATCGAATCTCGGGCAAGTAACATACTGATGACAAAGGGAACAACGTATACCGTTATGCGGTTTGACCGATAAAGATCTGCGTAGAATATGTAGGAGCCAATATGAGCATCCAGGTTCCGCTATTGGTTATTGACCGAAGACATGTCTCGGTCATGTCTACATAGTTCTCGAACCCGTAGGGTCCGCACGCTTAACGTTCAGTGACGATTGATATTATGAGTTTATGTGTTTTGATGTACCGAAGGTAGTTCGCAGTCCCAGATTTGATCACGGACATGACGAGGAGTCTCGGTGTGGTCGAGACGTAAAGATCGATATATTGGAAGCCTATATTTAGACATCGGAATGGTTCCGAGTGGTTCGGGCATTTTTCCGGAGTACCAGGAGGTTACCGGACCCCCCCCCCCGGGGAGTATATGGGCCTTACTGGGCCTTAGTGGAATAGAAGAGAGGGAATGGAAAAGAGGGAGGCCCCCCCAAGCCCAATCCGAATTGGGAGGGGGCCCGGCCCCCCTTTCCTTCCTCCCTCTCTCCTCCTTCCTTCCTCTCCTACTCCTACTTGGAAGGGTGGGAATCCTACTCCCGGAGGGAGTAGGACTCCCCTAGGGCGCGCCATCGAGAGGGCCGGCCCTACCCCTCCTCCACTCCTTTATATATGGGGGAAGGGGGCACCCCATAGACACACAAGTTGATCATTGATCTTTTAGCCGTGTGCGGTGCCCCCCTCCACCATAATTCACCTCGTTATATCGTAGCGGTGCTTAGGCGAAACGCTGTTCCGGTAGAAACATCATCACCGTCATCACGCTGTCATGCTGACGAAATTCTCCCTCGAAGCTCTACTCGATCGTGAGTTCGCAGGACGCCACCAAGCCAAACGTGTGCAGATCATGGAGGTGCCGTACCTTTGGTACTAGATCGGTCGATCGTGAAGGCGTACGACTACATCAACCGCGTTGTCATAACGCTTCCGCTTACGGTCTATGAGGTTACGTAGATGATACTCCCCCCTCTCGTTGCTATGCATCACCATGATCTTGCATGTGCGTAGGATTTTTTTTGAAATTACTACGTTCCCCAACAGTGGCATCCGATCCAGGTTTATGCGTAGATGTTATATGCACGAGTAGAACACAAAGGAGTTGTGGGCGTAGGTATATACATATTGCTTGCCGTCACTAGTTGATTCTTGATTCAGCGACATTGTTGGATGAAGCGGCCCAGACCGACATTACGCGTACGCTTACGCGAGACTGGTTCTACCGACATGCTTCGCACACAGGTGGCTAGTGGGTGTCTGTTTCTCCAGCTTTAGTTGAATCGGATTCAATGAACAGGGTTCTTTCTGAAGATCAAAAAGCAATCACTATACCGCGTTGTGGTTTTTGATGTGTAGGTAAGAACAGTTCTTGCTCAGCCCGTAGCAGCCACGTAAAACTTGCAACAACAAAGTAGAGGACGTCTAACTTGTTTTTGCAGTGAATGTTGTGATGTGATATGCTCAAGACATGATGCTAAATTTTATTGTATGAGATGATCATGTTTTGTAACACAGTTATCGGCAACTGGCAGGAGCCATATGGTTGTTGCTTTATTGTATGAAATACAATCGCCATGTAATTGCTTTACTTTATCACTAAGCGGTAGTGATACTCGTAGAGGCAATAGTTGGCGAGACGACAATGAGGCTTTGATGGAGATCAAGGTGTCAAGCCGGTGACGATGGTGATCATGATGATGCTTTGGAGATGGAGATTAAAGGCACAAGATGGTGATGTCCATATCATATCACTTATATTGATTGCATGTGATGTTTATCCTTTATGCATCTTGTTTTGCTTTGTTCGGTGGTAGCATTATAAGATGATCTCTCACTAAACTTAAAGGTATAAGTGTTCTCCCTCAGTATGCACCGTTGCTACAGTTCGTCGTGTCGAGACACCACGTGATGATCGGGTGTGATAAGCTCTACGTTCACATAAAATGGGTGCAAGCCAGTTTTGCACACGCAGAATACTCGGGTTAAACTTGACGAGCCTAGCATATGCAGATATGGCCTCGGAACACTAGAGATCGAAAGGTCGAGCGTGAATCATATAGTAGATATGATCAACATAGTGATGTTCACCATTGAAAACTACTCCATCTGACGTGATGATCAGACATGGTTTAGTTGATATGGATCACGCGATCACTTAGATGATTAGAGAGATGTCTATCTAAGTGGGAGTTCTTAAGTAATTTGATTAATTGAACTTTAATTTATCATGAGCTTAGTACCTGATAGTATTTTGCATGTCTATGTTGTTGTAGATAGATGGCCCGTGCTGTTGTTCCGTTGAATTTTAATGCGTTCCTAGAGAAAGCTAAGTTGAAAGATGATGGTAGCAACAACATGGACTGGGTCTGTAACTTGAGGATTATCCTCATTGCTGCACAGAAGAATTACATCCTGGAAGCACCGCTAGGTGACAATCCCGCTGCAGGAGCAACGCCAGATGTTATGAACACCTAGCAGAGCAAAGCTGATGACTACTCGATAGTTTAGTGTGCCATGCTTTACGGCTTAGAACCGGGACTTCAACGATGTTTTGAACGTCATGGAGCATATGAGATGTTCCAGGATTTGAAGTTAATATTTCAAGAAAATGCCCAGATTGAGAGATATGAAGTCTCCAATAAGTTCTACAGCTGCAAGATGGAGGAGAATAGTTTTGTTAGTGAACATATACTCAGAATGTCTGGGTACCACAACCACTTGACTCAACTAGGAGTTAAATCTTCCCGATGATAGTGTCATCGACAGAGTTCTTCAATCACTGCCACCAAGCTACAAGAGCTTCGTGATGAACTATAATATGCAAGGGATGGATAAGATGATTCCCGAGCTCTTCGCAATGCTAAAGGCTGCGGAGGTAGAAATCAAGGAGCATCAAGCGTTGATGGTCAACAAGACCACCAGTTTCAAGAAAAAGGGTAAAGGGAAGAAGGGGAACTTCAATAAGAACAACAAGCAAGTTGCTGCTCAAGTGAAGAAACCCAAGTCTGGACCTAAGCCTGAGACTGAGTGTTTCTACTTCAAAGGAACTGGTCACTGGAAGCGGAACTGCCCCAAATATTTGGCGGAGAAGAAGGATGGCAAAGTGAAAGGTATATTTGATATACATGTTATTGATGTGTACCTTACTAATGCTCACAGTAGTAATTGGGTATTTGATACTGGTTTAGTTGCTAACATTTGCAACTCGAAACAGGGGCTACAGATTAAGCAAAGATTGGCTAAGGACGAGGTGACGACGCGCGTGGGAAATGGTTCCAAAGTCGATGTGATCGCCGTCGGCACGCTACCTCTACAGCTACCTTGGGGATTAGTATTAAACCTAAATAATTGTTATTTGGTGCCAGCGTTAAGCATGAACATTATATCTGGATCTTATTTGATGCGAGACGGTTATTCATTTAAATCAGAGAATAGGTTGTTCTATTTATATGAGTAATATCTTTTATGGTCATGCACCCCTGATGAGTGGTCTATTTTTACTAAATCTTGATAGTAGTGATACACATGTTCATAGTATTGAAGCCAAAAGATGCAGAGTTGATAATGATAGTGCAACTTATTTGTGGCACTACCGTTTATGTCATATTGGTGTAAAGCGGATGAAGAAACTCCATTCTAATGGACTTCTGGAATCACTTGATTATGAATCACTTGGTACTTGCGAACCATGCCTCACGGGCAAGATGACTAAAACTCCATTCTCCAAAACAATGGAGCAAGCAACAGAGTTATTGGAAATCATACATACTGATGTGTGTGGTCCAATGAACATTGAAGCTCGTGGCGGATATCGTTATTTTCTCACCTTCACAGATGATTTGAGCAGATATGGGTATATCTACTTAATGAAACATAAGTTCGAAACATTTGAAAAGTTCAAGGAATTTCAAAGTGAAGTGGAAAATCATCGTAGCAAGAAAATCAAGTTTTTATGATCTGATCGTGGAGGCGAATATTTGAGTTATGAGTTTGGACTTCATTTGAAACAATGCAGAATAGTTTCGCAACTCACGCCACCTGGAACAACACAACGTAATCGTGTGTCCGAATGTCGTAATCGTACTTTACTAGATATGGTGCAATCTATTATGTCTCTCACTGATTTACCACTATCATTTTGGGGTTATGCTTTAGAGACAGCTGCATTCACGTTAAATAGGGCACCATCTAAATCCGTTGAGACGACACCTTATGAACTGTGGTTTGGCAGGAAACCCAAGTTGTCATTTTTTAAAGTTTGGGGCTGCGATGCTTATGTGAAAAAGCTTCAACCTGATAAGCTCAAACCCAAATCAGAGAAATGTGTCTTCATATAGGATACCCAAAGGAGACTGTTTGGTACACCTTCTATCACAGATCCGAAGGCAAGATATTCGTTGCTAAGAATGGATCCTTTTTAGAGAAGGAGTTTCTCTGAAAAGAAGTGAGTGGGAGGAAACTAGAGCTTAACGAGGTAAATGTACCCTCTCCCTTATTGGAAAGTAGTTCATCACTGAAATCAGTTCCTGTGATTCCTACACCAGTAAGTGAGGAAGCTAATGATGATGATCATGAAACTTCTGATCAAGTTAGTATCGAACCTCATAGGTCAACTAGAGTAAGATCCGCACCAGAGTGGTACGGTAATCCTGTTCTGGAAGTCATGTTACTTGACCATGGCGTACCTACAAACTATGAGGAAGCGATGATGAGACAAGATTCCGCAAAATGGCTTGAAGCCATGAAATCTGAGATGGGATCCATGCATGAGAACAAAGTATGGACTTTGGTTGACTTGCCCGTTGATCGGAAGGACATAGAGAATAAATGGATCTTCAAGAAGAAGACTGACGCTGACAGTAATGTTACTGTCTACAAAGCTCGACTTGTTGTGAAAGGTTTTCGACAAGTTCAAGGAGTTGACTACGATGAGACCTTCTCACCCATAGCGATGCTTAAGTCCGTATGAATCATGTTAGCAATTGCCGCATTTTATGATTATGAAATTTGGCAAATGGATGTCAAAACTGCATTCCTTAATGGATATCTTAAAGAAGAGTTGTATATGATGTAACTAGAAGGTTTTGTCGATCCAAAAGGTGCTAACAAAGTGTGTAAGCTCCAGCGATCCATTTATGGACTGGTGCAAGCCTCTCGGAGTTGGAATATACGCTTTGATAGTGTGATCAAAGCATATGGTTTTATACAGACTTTTGGAGAAGCCTGTATTTACAAGAAAGTGAGTGGGAGCTCCGTAGCATTTTTGATATTATATGTAGATGACATATTGTTAATCGGAAATGATACTGAATTTCTGAATAGCATAAAGGGATACTTGAATAAGAATTTTTCAATGAAAGACCTCGGTGGAGCTGCTTATATATTGGGCATCAAGATCTATAGAGATAGATCAAGATGCTTAATTGGATTTTCACAAAGCACATACCTTGATAAAGTTTTGAAGAAGTTCAAAATGGATCAGGCAAATAAAGGGTTCTTTCCTGTATTACAAGGTGTGAAGTTTAGTCAGACTCAATGCCCGACCACTGCAGAAGATAGAGAGAAAATTAAAGGTGTTCCCTATGCTTCGGCCACAGGCTCTATCATGTATGCGATGCTGTGTATCAGACCTGATGTGTGCCTTGCTATAAGTTTAGTAGGGAGGTATGTCGTGGAATCGTCACGACAGATGTCCTAGTGTGAGGACTTAGTCGTGGAGCGATCGCATTGAGGTTAGCTTAAAGGGGTTAATTAGGACAAAGGACACGGGGAGTTTATACTGGTTCGACCCCTTACGATGAAGGTAAAAGCCTAGTCCAGTTTGTAGTTGGTATTGCTAGGGTTTCGATGAGCAGGGAGCGAATATGCTTGACCCGGCTCTTGATCTGTTGTTTCTTGTCCTAAGCTGCCGCTAGGTCGTCCCCTTATATACACGGGTTGACGCCCTGCGGCCCTCAGAGTCCCGACCGGCTTATACAACGTATCCGGCTCGGTGACCTTTCACATATGCCTTACAATACAAGTTTACATACATGGCGGTTTATACTCATGGGCCTTAAGCCGCCTTCGGGTTTGGGCCCTCTACTAAGCCTATCTATGAATCGCCATGTGACCTTGGGCTTCATTGTGATGAATCTTCATAGGGATGACCCGGCCCCTCCTGGGCGGGTCATATCTAATAGTTATATCCCCAACATTAGGCCCGAGGTTGATTTGGACTTGTTCATGTCAACCTTCAAGACTTAGAAAAATCCTTCCATATCCGCTACAAAAAAACTTGTAACCCGCCATGACATCATCTCCAGAATTTCAGAAACCCGCCATGATGTCATCTTTAACGGATCTTTATCTTAATGTCTTTCCGCAAATCGAGGCATCCAATTAGCTGGATAACCATCATTTGGCCTCCTCGTCTTTCGTGCCTGCCTATTTCCTGTCTCCTTATAAATAGGAGCCGAAAGCCATCTTCCATTCTTCTCCTTCTTCTTTCTTCCTCCTCACACTGCGATGTCCCGCATGAACCTTGCCGCCGTCGACCTCCGTCTCGACCTCAACTCCGGCTGCTGCATCGCCCTGAGCAGACCAGAGAACTGCGGCATTACTCCACTGTTCTACCAGCTCCAGTAAGCCTTTCTTTGTTCATCACCAATCTGTCGTTAGGGTTTCGTCAGCGTTCTTCGGTGTTCATCCTTGTTCATCATCGTCCTTATTTTCCTTTGTCTAGATCCATGTATCAGATCCAAAAAACATGGGAAACTTGCGCGGTGGTAGTTTTAGCACTTGTTTTAATACTAGATCACATCCCCACTGTGACAGATCTCCTCTAGAGCTTCTCTATTTTTCCACTGTCCCCTTTTGTAGATGAATTTATACTTTTTTCTAAACAACGGTAGATCCAAATTTGTAACCTCCATCTGCGAAACTTGTTTGTCTCAGTACTTAGCCAATGTTGCTTCCGGCAACTCCTTGAACATCTTTAGTCATGGTGGCTTACCCTGCCGGCTTATCTTTTCTTTATATATCATTAGCCCTTGCTTAAGCCGCCATTATTCACTGTAATTGTTTTACTTGTAATCCCATCAACTGATTTGAGTCAGCCTATTATTTTCTTTTTAGACTATCCTTTCACCATGGCGCCAAAGACGATGACAACTTGCAACTGGGTTCCCTCCACAGTCACCGAGAGTACTTTGAAGGACTTCGTCACTGTGGGATTTCTACCAGAGAAGAAGGTCATGCATTATCGTGTTCCTGACCTTGAAGAGAGACCTCACCCAAAAGATGGTGAAATCATTGATTTTACTGACCATATGACCCATGGCTTCTCACCGCCCGGCTCAAAATTCTTCAGGGATGTTCTACACTTTTTCAAACTCCATCCGCAAGATATTGGACCCAATTCCGTATCTAATATCTATAACTTCCAAGTTTTTTGCAAAGTTTACCTTCAAGAAGAACCTACGGTTGAACTCTTCAGGGAATACTTCTACCTGAACCGCCAGAACGAGTACACCAACGGTCCCAGTTTGGAACTTGGCGGGATTTCAATTCAACACAGACGAGATGTCGTCTTCCCTCTACTAGTCCTACCAAGCCATCCCAAGGACTGGAATCAAACGTGGTTCTAATGCAAAGATACCTCGCCGTCTGATGAGAATACGATGCCGGGTTATCTAGCTGATTGTCTTGACGCAAAACACCCACTTCCTGATAAACTCACCTTTGCCGAACGCAAGAAACTTGTCCCCAAAATCAGAAAAGTCCAAGCTTGTTAGGAAATGGCTTGACCGGAGTTGACTTGATCCGCTGCTGGGTCGCATGGTGGATCATACCTTTAAGCCACCGATCCGGCTTGATGTGTTCATACACCGGAGAAACTGATGACCCTTTACGTCATACTTCTGTGCATTTGACTGAAGAGGCCATTGTTGAAATGGCAACCACTCTTGTCAATAGCAAGTATGAAGACTGCAGCATAGTAGGGTTGAATCCTTTCTGCAAGCTTAACCCGGCGCCAGAGGTAAATCTTCTTAACTTTCTTTTCCTCAACAGTCAAGTATTTGCGTGAATTTCAACAAGTTATTTTTCCACAGGCCAAATCTGACTTTTGGAAAGCAAAATATGACCATGAGGCTGCCAAAAAATCTAGAGTCGCTGTGGTAGCCGCCAAGAAGACCGTCAGAAAGTCTAAGAAGAAGTCAACCGCCTCTGAGTTACTCAAGCTGGATGACACCTCTAAGTCGGAGGTAGCCTTTGACTCTCTTGGCCTATTTTTTAACCACCTTATTGACACTAACTATTGCTAGGATGACACGGGGGCCAGCCAGGCAGTTGAAGAAGAGGTAAATATTATTTCCTCCGACTCAGAACCTTTACCAAGGAAGAAACTTCGGCAGGTAACTCGGGAAGTAAGGTTTTCACACCCCTTGGCTTATTTAGATCCTCATTTTCTTTTGAAACGACAGCAACATGAGAGCCGCCGACAGACCTAGACCAGTGGAGATGACGATTTACCCTCCGGGTTACCAAAAACTCCTCGGAAATGCCAGAATGAGGTTCTTTTTTACCTTCAACCCTTGTATTTGTTCAATGAATTACCTTCATCACTTATTTTTTGATTCCATCTTTACAGGAGATTTCCCGTTCCTCCTCTGGCGATTCATCACAAACTCAATTGCCGGCATTCAAGACCGCCCCCGGGTAAAGATAACTACACTTCTTATATACTTTTATATATGTATCATTCTACTAACTTGTCTAAATCCTTTTTTAGCGGTCAAGCAAAGCCCAAGAAAGCAAAGGTGATAAAGCCGGTTGAAAATCCGAAAACCGCTGAACCGGAGCAGCCAACCCTCATACCGAAACATCCTGAAGAACCGGAGCAGTAAACTGTTGTGCCAGAACACGCTGAACGGCCAGAGGACCCAGCCTTCAACGTTCAACCAGATTTACCTGAACCGTCTGCAGATGAAACTACTATTGATCCATCAAGTATTGAGCCGTCAAGCTCAGCTAACCCGCCGGAGAGGCACAGTGATGACGTTTTATTCACTGCCACCAGATTCGTTGAATCGGGGAACCCAACTATCTTGGCAAGACACTCTGCCAAACAAGAAGTTATGGAAAGGCAGAAGGTGAGGTTTGACGTCTCCCACTATGCTCACTTGAGTATTAATGAAGTGCTATCTGGTTATCTCAGTCAAGTGCACTCCAGCCATGACTCAGAAATTGAAATGGTCAAATAGATGCATCAAAAATATGAGGTACGTTCTCCGGCTTATATAAGTTATATATCCTGCCAGCCTCCAAGTCTTCTGATTGTGATAAGATGGAATGATCTGTAGACTTAAAATACTTAGAAGCCTCTGTCTTAGACTCCCTCCAAGTCCGGTTTGCAACTAAACCAGATGCTGATAGTATTTGAATTTGCATGTGTAGCCCCCAAGGGCCGGTTTAATCAGTATGAATGAGCTGGTCCTCCTAGTCATTGCATAGAACTGAACCGTATAGCCCTCCTGAGCTGGCTGAGACTGTTGACAGCTTATCCATCTCATTTGTAGAAAAAAGTCAAGCAATATGCATTAGCCCCCAAGTGCTAAGTGGTATTGCCTACAAAACACGTGGGACTTTTTAGAAAGAACTGTGTCCTTTGAAAATTTTTGCACTGACAGACATTAGCCCCCAAGTGTCAAGTGTTATTGCTTGCAAAGCACTTGTGACTTGTTTTTTATAATCTGCCATGAAATTGAAACAATCTTATGCTATATGTAGGCTACGACCGCAGAACTGGAAACCCAATTGTGTGAGGCCAAGTCCCGGCTGGGGGCTCAAGAGAGTGAGACAAAGAAAGCTGAATCCAAATTCCAGTTGAGTGTGTCTGAGGCCGAAAAGCTGAAGACCAGCTTCATGGCGGAGAAAGAGGCTTGGGCCAATGAGAAGACTGCTTTGACATAGCGTGCGGAGAAAGCTGAGGCGGCTCTGGGAGAAGTCACCGCTGAACTCACCCGTTTAAAGAACCGTGTGTCTCAGATGATTTCTGCAATCTTCGGTAAGTCACCTTGTTACGTACTTAAAGTAAGTATTTTCCATTATAAGCCACCACTTAACCCATTATGAAAACTGTACAGGTCCCAGGAGCAGCAATCTGAGCCGAGATACTATGGTAAAGCTTAAGGTGGCTTACATGCTGGTTGAACAATTGTACACCGGAGCTCAATGGACTCTTGCCACCATCTCCCCCATGAATCAAGGGCCGACTTTATTAAGTGACATCTTGAAGAAGCTGTCCATCTTGCCCGCTCGGTTCCAAGAAATCAAGCAGTTGTGTGCTAGAGCCGGAGCTGTAATAGCTTTAAGCCGTGCCAAAGCCTGGGTACCAGAATTAGACCCGGCGGACGTGTCTAGCGGATATCCCAGCCTCAAAGAAGATGGAACGCCTTTCGACCAAGAGGATTTTGCTGCTTGTGTCAAGGAAATTCGCCCTTACGCTGCCATCATTGGTGAAGAAACCAACCTCACTAAGTATCAGCTGGGTTTTGATGGAGACAATAAGAAGATGGTGACTCCTTCATATAAAGTGATGGACTTAATCCCGCCGATTCATAAGCACACTTTCGCCCCTGAGATTGACCCGTCTGGTCTGATTGATGATGAGGTTTGATACGTCTCCAACGTATCTATAATTTTTTGATTCCTCCATGCTATATTATCTACTGTTTTGGACATTATTGGGCTGTATTATCCACTTTTATATTATTTTTGGGACTAACCTATTAACCGGAGGCCCAGCCCAGAATTGCTGTTTTTTGCCTGTTTTAGGGTTTCGAAGAAAAGGAATTCAAACGGAGTCCAAACGGAATGAAACCTTCGGGAACATGATTTTCTCACCGAATACAACTCAGGAGATTTGGACCCTACATCAAGGCACGTAACAGGAGGCCACGAGGTAGGGGGGCGCGCCCTACCCCCCCAGGCGCGCCCTACCCCCCAGGCACGCCCCCACCCTTGTGGGCCCCTTGTTGCTCCACCGACGTACTTCTTCCTCCTATATATATATCCACGTACCCCCAAACAATCAGATAGGGAGCCAAAAACCTAATTCCACCATCGAAACTTTCTGTATCCACGAGATCCCATCTTGGGGCCTGTTCCGGAGCTTCGCCGGAGGGGGCATCGATCACGGAGGGCTTCTACATCATCATCCAAGCCTCTCCGATGAAGCGTGAGTAGTTTACTTTAGACCTACGGGTCCATAGTTAGTAGCTAGATGGCTTCTTCTCTCTTTTTGGATCTCAATACAATGTTCTCCCCCTCTCTCGTGGAGATCTATTCAATGTAATCTTCTTTTTGTGGTGTGTTTGTTGAGAACGATGAATTGTGGGTTTATGATCAAGTATATCTATGAATAATATTTGAATCTTCTCTGAATTCTTTTATGTATGATTGGTTATCTTTGCAAGTCTCTTCGAATCGTCAGTTTGGTTTGGCCTACTAGATTGGTTGTTCTTGCCATGGGAGAAGTGCTTAGCTTTGGGTTCGATCTTGCGGTGTCCTTTCCCAGTGACAGAAGGGGCAGCAAGGCATGTATTGTATCGTTGCCATCGAGGATAACAAGATGGTTTTTTTTATCATATTGCATGAAACTATCCCTCTACATCATGTCATCTTGCTTAAGGTGTTACTATGTTTTTAACTTAATACCCTAGATGCATGCTGGATAGCGGTCGATGAGTGGAGTAATAGTAGTAGATGCATGCAGGAGTCGGTCTACTTGTCTCGGACGTGATGCCTATATACATGATCATACCTAGATATTCTCATAACTATGCTCAATTCTGTCAATTGCTCAACAGTAATTTGTTCACCCACTGTAGAATACTTATGCTCTTGAGAGAAGCCACTAGTGAAACCTATGGCCCCCGGGTCTCTTTCTCATCATATTAATCTCCATCACTTTATTATTGCTTTGGTTTTACTTTGCTTTTACTTTGCTTTTACTTTTTACTTTGCATCTCTATACCAAAAATACCAAAAATATTATTTATCATCTCTATCAGATCTCACTTTCATAAGTGACCATGAAGGGATTGACAACCCCTAAGCGCGTTGGTTGGGTTGAGCTATTGTTTTTGTGTAGGTACACGGGACTTGTGCGTGGCCTCCTACTGGATTGATACCTTGGTTCTCAAAAACTGAGGGAAATACTTACGCTACTTTGCTGCATCATCCTCTCCTCTTCGGGGAAATCCAACACAGTGCTCAAGAGGTAGCAAGAAGAATTTCTGGCGCCATTGCCGGGGAGTCTGCGCAAAAGTCAACATACCAAGTACCCATCACAATCCCTATCTCCCGCATTACATGATTTGCCATTTGCCTCTCGTTTTCCTCTCCCCCACTTCACCCTTGCCGTTTTATTCACCCTCTCTCTCTATCCTCCCTCTCTTTCTCTATTTGCCTCTTTTGCCCGTTTGCTTTTTGTTTGCTTGTGTGTTAGTTTGCTTGTTTGTCGCGATGGCTCTACCTAGATTTGATGATCTTCACCTTAAAAGGTTAGAGGAGATCGAAAACAACGTCATGAAGTTTATGGTTTTGCAATTTTAGCATAATAATTTATTTAGAAATGAGCTTAAGGAACAAAAAAGTTTCATGAATTATATGAATAAAGAGCTCGATGATATGTCTAAAGAATTTGATGGTATAAGATCCCAAATTGCTCGTCTTGAAAAATTAACTGCTGAAATCTCGGATATGCAAGCTACCTTAGTCAATAAGATGGCCGCTAAACCGGATTCCTATGAAAATAATGATGAAGATCTAAAAGTTATTGATGTGTCCCCTATTAAATCTTTGTTTTGCAATATGAATCTTGATAATGATGGGACTGAATATGATCCACCTTTACCTAGAAGGCGTTCCAAAAATTATGAATCTTTTGATCTTGATGCTAAATTTGGTAAAAGTGGGATTGAAGAAATTAAAACCCTAGATGTTGCTAAACCCACTATTATGGATTTCAAGGAATTTAACTATGAAAATTGCTCTTTGATTGATTGTATTTCCTTGTTGCAATCCGTGCTAAAATCTCCTCACGCTTCTAGTCAAAATAAAGCGTTTACTATACACATCGTTGATGCCTTGATGCAATCTTATGAAGAAAAACTTGAATTGGAAGTTTCTATCCCTAGAAAACTTTATGATGAATGGGAACCAACTATTAAAATTAAAATTAAAGATCATGAGTTTTATGCTTTGTGTGATTTGGGTGCTAATGTCTCTACTATTCCCAAAACATTGTGTGATTTGCTAGATTTCCGTAATTTTGATGATTGCTCTCTAAACTTGCATCTTGCAGATTCCACTATTAAGAAACCTATTGGAAGAATTAATGATGTTCTTATTGTTGCAAATAGGAATTATGTGCCCGTATATTTTATCGTTCTTGATATAGATTGCAATCCTTCTTGCCCTATTATTCTCGGTAGACCTTTCCTTAGAACGGTTGGTGCAATTATTGATATGAAGGAAGGGAATACTAAATTCCAGTTTCCATTAAAAAAGGGCATGGAGCACTTACCTAGAAAGAAAATAAAATTACCATATGAATCTATCATGAGAGCCACTTATGGATTGCCTACCAAAGATGGCAATACCTAGATCTATTCTTGCTTGTTATGCCTAGCTAGGGGCGTTAAACGATAGGGCTTGTTGGGAGGCAACCCAATTTTATTTTTATTCCTTGCTTTTTTCTCCTGTTTATTAATAAATAAATTATTTAGCCTCTGTTTTGGTTGTGTTTTTTGTGTTTAATTAGTGTTTGTTCCATGTAGAACCGTTGGGAAGACTTGGGGAAAGTCTTGTTGAACTTGCTGTAAAAAACAGAAACTTTAGCGCTCACGAGAACTGCTGTCATTTTTATTTGAAAAGTGCTATTTATTTAATTCTTTTTTCAGATGATTAATAGATAAATTTCTCACTTCCAGAAATTTATTTTATAATTTTTGGGGTTGCAGATCTTGCGCTAGCCACAGATTACTACAGACTGTTCTGTTTTTGACAGATTCTGTTTTTCGTGTGTTGTTTGCTTATTTTGATGAACCTATGGCTAGTAAAATAGTTTATGAACCATATAGAAGTTGGAATACAGTACGTATAACACCCATATAAATAAAGAATGAGTTCATTACAGTACCTTGAAGTGGTCTTTTGTTTTCTTTCGCTAACGGAGCTCACGAGTTTTCTACTTTAAGTTTTGTGTTGTGAAGTTTTCAAGTTTTGGGTAAAGATTTGATGGATTATGGAACAAGGAGTGGCAAGAGCCTAAGCTTGGGGATGCCCATGGAACCCCCAATATAATCTAAGGATACCTAAAATCCAAAGCTTGGGGATGCCCCGGAAGGCATCCCCTCTTTCGTCTACTTCTATCGGTAACTTTACTTGGAGCTATATTTTTATTCACCACATGATATGTGTTTTGCTTGGAGCGTCTTTTATAATTTTAGTCTTTGCTTGTTTGTCTACCACAATCATACTTGCTGTACACACCTTTTTAGAGAGCCATACATAATTTGGAATTTGATAGAATACTCTATGTGCTTCACTTATATCTTTTAAGCTCTATAGTTTTACTCTAGTGCTTTACTTATATCTTTTGAGTTATATAATTTTGCTCTAGTGCTTCACTTATATCTTTTAGAGCACGGTGGTGGATTTTTTTATAGAAACTATTGATCTCTCATGCTTCACTTAGATTATTTTGAGAGTCTTAATAGCATGGTAATTTGCTTAATAATAATATGCTTGGTATTCAAGATTTCTAAAACTTTCTTTTGAGTGCGTTGAATACTAAGAAAAAATTGATGCTTGATAATTGTTTTGAGATATGAGCATGGTGATATTAGAGTCATGATAGCTGAGTAGTTTTGAATTTGAGAAATGCTTGTGTTAAAGTTTGTGATTCCCGTAGCATGCACGTATGGTGAACCGTTATGTGATGAAGTCGGAGCATGATTTATTTATTGATTGTCTTCCTTATGAGTGGCGGTCGGGGACGAGCGATGGTCTTTTCCTACCAATCTATTCCCCTAGGAGCATGCGCGTAATACTTTGCTTTGATAAATTCTAGATTTTTGCAATAACTATATGAGTTCTTTATGACTAATGTTGAGTCCATGGATTATACGCACTTTCCTTCCTTCCACCATTGCTAGCCTATCTAATACCACACACTTTTCACCGGTATCATACAGCCACCAAATACCTTCCTCAAAACAGCTACCATACCTACCTATCGTGGCATTTCCATAGCCATTCCGAGATATATTGCCATGCAACTTTCCACCGTTCCGTTCATTATGGCACACTCCATCATTGTCATATTGCTAGCATGATCATGAAGTTGACATCGTATTTGTGGCAAAGCCACCATTCATAATTATTTCATACATGTCACTCTTGATTCATTGCATATCCCGGTACACCGCCGGAGGCATTCATATAGAGTCATATTTTGTTCTAAGTATTGAGTTGTAAGAAAAAAAGAAGTGTGATGATCATCATTTTAGAGCATTGTCCCAAGTGAGGAAAGGATGATGGATACTATGATTCCCCCACAAGTCGGGATGAGACTCCGGACGAAAAAAAAGAGGCCATAAAAAAAGAGAAGGCCCAAATAAAAAAAATGAGATAAAAAGAGAGAAGGGACAATGTTACTATCCTTTTACCACACTTGTGCTTCAAAGTAGCACCATGATCTTCATTGTAGAGAGTCTCTCATTCTGTCACTTTCATATACTAGTGGGAATTTTTCATTATAGAACTTGGCTTGTATATTCCAATGATGGGCTTCCTCAAAATGCCCTAGGTCTTCGTGAGCAAGCAAGTTGGATGCACACCCACTTAGTTTCTTTTGTTGAGCTTTCATATACTTATAGCTCTAGTGCATCCGTTGCATGGAAATACCTAATCACTCACATTGATATCTATTGATGGGCATCTCCATAGCTCGTTGATACGCCTAGTTGATGTGAGACTATCTTCCCCTCCTTTTGTCTTCTCCAGAACCACCATTCTATTCCACATATAGTGCTATATCCATGGCTCATGCTCATGTATTGCGTGAAGATCGAAAAAGTCTTGAAAATGTCAAAAGTATGAAACAATTGCTTGGCTTGTCACCGGGGTTGTGCATGATTTAAATACTTTGTGTGGTGAAGATAGAGCATAGCCAGGCTATATGATTTTGTAGGGATAGCTTTCTTTGGCCATGTTATTTTGAGAAGACATAATTGCTTTGTTAGTATGCTTGAAGTATTATTATTTTTATGTCAACATGAACTTTTGTCTTGAATCTTTTGAATCTGAATATTCATACCACAATTAAGAAGATTTACATTGAAATTATGCCAAAAAGCACTCCGCATCAAAATTTTTATTTTTATCATTTACCTACTCGAGGACGAGCAGGAATTAAGCTTGGGGATGCTTGATACGTCTCCAACGTATCTATAAATTTTGATTGCTCCATGTTATATTATCTACTATTTTGGACATTATTGGGCTTTATTATCCGCTTTTATATTATTTTTGGGACTAACCTATTAACCGGAGGCCCAACCCAGAATTGCTGTTTTTTTGCCTGTTTTAGGGTTTCGAAGAAAAGGAATATCAAACGGAGTCCAAACGGAATGAAACCTTCGGGAATGTGATTTTCTCACCGAATACAACTCAGGAGACTTGGACCCTACGTCAAGGCACGTAACAGGAGGCCACGAGGTAGGGGGCACGCCCTACCCCCCAGGCGCG
Organism: Triticum aestivum; assembly: GCF_018294505.1. Taxonomy (NCBI): domain Eukaryota; kingdom Viridiplantae; phylum Streptophyta; class Magnoliopsida; order Poales; family Poaceae; genus Triticum; species Triticum aestivum. The sequence continues at coordinate 82,686,591 of NC_057797.1, forward strand.
CCCCTCACCCTCGTGGGCCCCCTGTTGCTCCACCGACGTACTTCTTCCTCCTATATATATATCCACGTACCCCCAAACGACCAGATAGGGAGCCAAAAACCTAATTCCACCGCCGCAACTTTCTGTATCCACGAGATCCCATCTTGGGGCCTGTTCCGGAGCTCCGCCGAAGGGGGCATCGATCACGGAGGGCTTCTACATCATCATCCAAGCCTCTCCGATGAAGTGTGAGTAGTCTACTTCAGACCTACGGGTCCATAGTTAGTAGTTAGATGGCTTCTTCTCTCTTTTTGGATCTCAATACAATGTTCTCCCCCTCTCTCGTGGAGATCTATTCGATGTAATCTTCTTTTTGCGGTGTGTTTGTTGATACCAATGAATTATGGATTTATGATCAAGTCTATCTATGAATAATATTTGAATCTTCTCTAAATTCTTTTATGTATGATTGGTTATCTTTGCAAGTCTCTTCGAATTATCAGTTTTGTTTGGCCTACTAGATTGGTTGTTCTTGCCATGGGAGAAGTGCTTACCTTTGGGTTCGATCTTGCGGTGTCCTTTCCCAGTGACAGAAGGGGCAGCAAGGCACGTATTGTATCGTTGCCATCGAGGATAACAAGATGTTTTTTTATCATATTGCATGAAACTATCCCTCTACATCATGTCATCTTGCTTAAGGCGTTACTCTGTTTTTAACTTAATACTCTAGATGCATGCTGGATAGCGGTCGATGAGTGGAGTAATAGTAGTAGATGCAGGCAGGAGTCGGTCTACTTGTCTCGGACATGATGCCTATATACATGATCATACCTAGATATTCTCATAACCATGCTCAATTCTGTCAATTGCTCAATAGTAATTTGTTCGCCCACCGTAGAATACTTATGCTCTTGAGATAAGCCACTAGTGAAACCTATGGCCCCTGGGTCTCTTTCTCATCATATTAATCTCCATCACTTTATTATTGCTTTGCTTTTACTTTGCTTTTACTTTTTCTTTGCATCTCTATACCAAAAATACCAAAAATATTATTTATCATCTCTATCAGATCTCACTTTCGTAAGTGACCGTGAAGGGATTGACAACCCCTAAGCGCGTTGGTTGCATTGAGCTATTGTTTTTGTGTAGGTACAAGGGACTTGTGCGTGGCCTCCTACTGGATTGATACCTTGGTTCTAAAAAACTGAGGGAAATCCTTACGCTACTTTGCTGCATCATCCTCTCCTCTTCGGGGAAATGCAATGTAGTGCTCAAGAGGTAGCAAGGCTGAATTCTTCACCCTTCATGGCTTTGATTGGTCCAAACCCAACTTCCAGATAGTGGAGGAGGACGAACCGACAAGGGATGAGGCGCAACCGTCAAGTCAGCCTGGCCAAGACTCATAAGTCGGCTCCGGCTTAACATCTGCTGTATGGGAGACTGAAAAACTGTATCATTTTGGGCTCCAAGCGCCTTGTAATAGGCTAGCTTTAAACTTCTTGCTCTACTATGCCATCGTGCATATTGTGCTACTTATAACACTTATTTATCCGTTATGTGAAGATATGCTATATATCCCTTATGATATTAACAATTTTGAATCTGTTCCTGCATACAACATTTAAAAGTGTCCTGGCGGGTTACCGCTGGACGGGTTATAATGCCCCAACATGAACTTATCATGATTCATAACCAATGCTGGTCAAAATAATAATCATATATGAAAATATATCATACCTGTGATATTTGATCACACTTGTTGATTTTACCAAGCCAGTATAGTAAGGGTGATAACCCAAGACTTTGGATGCTGGTAGTTATCAGAGATTGCCGGCTTATAAATAAAAACCGGACCGGGTTAACAAACACTGGATATTTACCTTTATTTTATACTGGCGACTTATAGTCGAAGACCAGGCCGGGTTATTAAACATCGGTTAATGTCATATATGACACAGAAGGCATTATAAGCCTTATTTTTTTTCAACCTCGTATTACTGTGTCACAGAAGAAAAAATCTCAAAAAGACATTCAAATCAAAACAACAGAAAAAATCCGAGGCTTTCATAGGCCGCCAAGCCAAAATATCTTCTTCAATGAAACTAGCATTAGCCACTGGAAGGTACGCGCTTTCTGTGAGCCGGCCCTCATGGACCCAATCAACATTTTAACCCAGATAAGTTCAGTTCTTATTTAAAGATAGACTTATTAGGAGTACGCGGGGTTAGAGCAACATCGTGCATCACATGCCGATTTATCCAAGTTTCAAGGAAGGCGGCTTTACAGCCTGAGCTTCTCCTTGCTATCCGTAAAACCATGCCCTCTCATGACAAACCGGCGTTTTAACCTTAACGAGTTCAGGGTCTTGTTTAAAAGATTGTTAAGAGTTCGACGGGTCAATCAGGATTACCTGATGGAGAAGCATCTGGCATACAGGCAGGATAACCCGGGGTTTTAGCTGAATACACCTGGCTTCCAAGCCTGGCTTTTATAGCCTATCACAAGGTTATGAACTCTTCGTTCTTTACAACAAAAGAGCCCCCAAGTGACATTTTGAGCTATGCTCAGGGTGTACCTATGTTTGAGTCATGCTTTTGCCACAAACTCTCTTTGGTCCCATTTTTTTGTATATGGCCTATAAGCCGGATCAAAGGGTAATCATAACTTTGCTGTATAAAGCAGAAGCCCCCGAACGGCGAACGGCCAAGTAATTGGAATCATCCTCAATTCTTGAGCTGACACATGGGCTCGACGTGCAAATTTCTGACATCCATCACACCTGCTAACGAGGTCCTCTACATCAGCATGAGCTGTTAGCCAATAAAACCCATGACAGAAAGTTTTAGCTACAAGAGACTTTGAACCGGCATGATGACCGCAATCTCCCTCATGAATTTCTTGTAAAATCTCACAGCCCTCTTCTGGAGAAACACAACTCTGAACACCCCTGTGACACTGCGATGATGTAACTCTCCATTGACAATCGTCATTGACTTAGACCGCCGGGTTATCTGCTTGGCTAAGGTTTCATCCTCAGGTAACTCGCCCCGGGTCATATAGGCCAAGTAAGGAATTGTCCAATCTGGGATTACGTGAAGAGCCGCCACCAACTGAGCCTACGGGTCAGGAATAGCCAAATCCTCCTCTGTAGGGATCTTAACCGACGGGTTATGTAAGACATCAAGAAAGACATTAGGCGGCACCGGCTTACATTGAGAGCCCAACCGGCTTAAAGCGTCTGCCGCTTCATTTTTCCTTCGATCAACATGCTCAACTTGATAACCTTTGAAGTGGCCAGCAATAATGTCCACCTCTCGCTGATAAGCCGCCATGAGTGGATCCTTAGAATCCCAAGTACCCGAGACTTGGTGAGCCAACAAGTCTGAGTTGCTGAAGCATCTAACCCGGCTTAAGTTCATTTCCTTAGCCATCTGAAGACCGTGGAGTAAGGCCTCATACTCAGCTGCATTGTTAGTACAAGGAAACATCAAACGAAGAACATAGCAAAATTTATCACCTCGAGGGGAAGCAAGAATAACTCCAGCCCCCGAGCCCTCCAATTGCCTGGACCCATCAAAGTGAATAGTCCAATATGTGTTATCCGACTTTTCCTCAGGCATCTGCAGATCTGTCCAATCGTTGATGAAGTCCACCGGTGCTTGAGACTTGATAGCCGTGCGAGGCACATATTTTAACCCGTGAGGCCCAAGCTCAATGGCCCACTTAGCGACCCGACCAGTTGCTTCTCTGTTTTGGATGATATCTCCCAAAGGAGCAGAGCTGACCACTATGATGTGATGGCCCAGAAAATAATGTTTAAGCTTCCGGCTGGCCAAGAACACCCCATATACAAGCTTCTGCCAGTGTGGATACCTCTGCTTGGACTCAATAAGCACTTCACTGATATAATAAACTGGCCTTTGAACCAGATACTCCTTTCCTGCTTCCTTTCTTTCTACCACAATAGCAATACTGACGGCTCGGTTATTAGCAGCCACATATAACAACAAAGGCTCCTTATCAGTAGGGGTTGCGAGTACTGGCGGCTCAATCAACTGCTTCTTCAAATCCTCAAACGCTACATCAGCAACATCACTCCAGACAAAGTTATCTGTCTTTTGCATCATCTGATACAGAGGGATAGCCTTCTCCCCCAACCGGCTTATGAAGCGGCTTAACACCACAATATGGCTCGCCAGACGTTGCACATCATTGATACACGCCGGCTTAGCCAAAGAGGTGATAGCTTTGATCTTCTCCGGATTAGCTTCAATTCCTCTGTTAGACACCAAAAATCCCAGGAGCTTGCCTGCCGGCACACCAAAAACACACTTGGCCGGGTTAAGCATCATCTTATAAACCCGGAGATTATCAAAGGTTTCCTTCAAGTCATCTATCAGTGTCTCCTTCTCTCTGGACTTCACCACAATATCATCCACATAGGCATGAACATTACGCCCAATTTGGTTATGAAGGCAATTTTGCACACACGTCTGATATGTCGCCTGGGCACTCTTGAGCCCAAAAGGCATAGACACATAGCAGAAGGCTCCAAAGGGAGTTATGAAAGCCATCTTCTCCTGGTCCTTAACTGCCATTTTGATCTGATGATAACTAGAATAAGCATCCAAAAAACTCAAATGCTCACAATCCGCCGTAGCATCAATAATCTGATCAATACGAGGGAGAGCAAAAGGATCAGTCGGACAAGCCTTGTTTAAATCCGTGTAGTCCACACACATACGCCAAGTGCCATTTTTCTTAAGTACCAGCACCGGGTTAGCCAACCACTCGAGATGGAAAACTTCAATGATAAACCCAGCTGCCAAGAGCCGGGCTACTTCCTCTCCAATGGCCTTCCGTCTCTCCTCATTAAAACGGCGAAGAAACTATTTGACCTGCTTAAACTTTGGATCAATATTAAGAGTGTGCTCAGCGAGTTCTCTCGGTACACTCGGCATGTCTGAAGGCTTCCATGCAAAGATGTCCCGGTTCTCACGGATGAACTCGATGAGCGCGTTTTCCTATTTCAGATCCAGATTAGCACTGATGCTGAACTACTTGGATGAGTTGCCTGGAACAAAATCAACCATCTTGGTATCATCTGTCGATTTAAACTTTAAAACCGGATCATGCTCTGTGGTTGGCTTTTTCAAAGACGTCATATCTACCGGGTCAACATTGTCCTTGTAAAATTTCAACTCCTCTGTTGCACAAACCGACTCAGCATAAGCCACATCCCCCTCTTCACACTCCAGAGCTATCTTACGGCTCCCATGCACTGTAATGGTTCCTTTGTGACCTGGCATCTTGAGCTGCAGATACATGTAACACTGCCGTGCCATGAACTTGGCATAACCGGTCGTCCAAACAGAGCGTGATATGGGATGTGGATCTTGACTACTTCAAAGGTCAACGTCTCTGACCTAGAGTCGTGATCATCTCCAAAAACAACTTCCAGAGCTATCTTACCAACTGGATATACCGACTTACCAGGCACTACGCCATCGAAAACAGTGCTTGATGGCTTAAGATTTTTGTCAGTCAACCCCATGCGAGGGAAAGTTTCATAATAAAGGATATTGATGCTGCTCCCTCCGCCCATAAGTACTTTGGTAAACTTATACCCTCCGACCTGTGGTGCAACCACCAAAGCCAAATGACCCAGATTATCAACCCGGGGTGGGTGATCTTCCCGACTCCACACTATGGGCTGCTCAGACCAACGCAGATAACGAGGAACTGCCAGCTCAACGACATTGACTAATCTCTTATGAAGCTTCTAGTCACGCTTACACAAGCTAGTGGTAAACACATGATACTGCCCACTTTTCAACTGCTTCGGGTTGCTCTGGTAACCAGACTGTTGCTATTGCTGCCCCCCTCGATTGCTCTGCTGGTTGTAACCACCCTGGTTGTTGTGATTACCTTGATTTCCTTGGAAACCAGATTTAGAACGGCCACCGCCATAATCCGGACCGTGAGAGCCGGGCCCAGAACCTCCACCTGGCCCACGACTGTCATGGAAAAGATTTGAATTTTTGTACTCCTTCATGATGTGACAATCCTTCCATAGATGCCCGGATGGTCTTTCCTTCGTACCATGTCGTGGGCAGGGCTGATTCAACATGCGCTCCAGATTGATACTAGATCCATTGGCTTGTGAAGGCAGTTTACCCTTACGACGCTGACCATTATTCTGTGCATTGGTGTTAGCCACAAAGTCAAAACTGTTATCAGCTTTGCGCTTACCGTTGCCTCCCGGGTTATACTGCTGCCCCTTAACGTTGCTGCTCCTTTTCCCCTTCCTCGTTTTATCGTCATCAGATTCGGGGTCTTTGGTACTATCAGGGTCAACATATTTAACCAGAGCCTCCACGAGTGTTCCCATGTCATTACAGTGGCATTTGAGCCGCCCTAATTTCTGCTTCAAGGGCGTGAAACGGCAGTTGTTCTCCAACATCAACACCGCTGAGTCGGCATTGATGCGATCCGACGAGTGTAAGATTGTTGAGACCCGGCGGACCCAATGGGTTGTTGATTCACCTTCTTCCTGAACAAAAGCGGCCAGATCCACAATCGACATGGGCTGTTTACACGTATCTTTGAAGTTCTGGATAAACCGGGTTTTCAACTCGGCTCATGACCGGATGGAATTGGCAGGAAGCCCCATCAACCAGGTGCGGGCCGTTCCTTCTAACATCAGGGGAGAATACTTAGCACACGCAGCCTCAGTGACGTCTAGCAACTCCATGGCCATCTCATAACTCTCGATCCATGCCTCAGGACTTAAATCAGTAGTATAGTTTGGCACTTTGCGAGGTCCTTTGAAATCTTTGGGCAAACGCTCATTACATAGATCCGGCACTAAGCATGGCATGCCCAAGTTTCTAAAGGTTAAACTTGACTCCATAGAGGTGGTCCGACGAACCAGAGTTGGTTGACGAGCCGCATACTGAGCCGCCAGCTCGGCCTCTCGACGAGCTCTACCTTGATCCACCACGTCCTGAGCATTTGCACCACCACCCATCGGGTCATGCCCATGGGGCGGGTTACAGTTCTGCCCACTGCTTGATACAGTCGGCTCATCGAGATGCCTGTTGTAACTCCAGCTCGGACGAGGGGTAGAATGAACTCGATCACGGCTGTAAGAATAAGCCTCCTGTTGAACCAACGCTGTCTGAAGAAGATCCCTAGCCATCCGTGTCTCGACTGCCGCTGGCGATTCACCTTCAACCGGGATAGCTGCCAATCGAGATGCCACAACGATCATGTTATCCAAAGGGTTGGAGTAATGACCCGGTGGCGTCGGCACATGCTGTGGCGGGTTATTGTTCTGACGAGGTGGATCCATCACGTGTGGTTGAACCGGCGTACCCGTCCCAGGTGCTTTGACTCGGTTTACCCTAGTCGGGTTGCTGGTTCCTGCTCCTGGCATGTTAAAAAGATTTCTTGCTTCGTAGACCAATGGCAAATGGGTCTGATGCCTCCTCCTCATGACATCGTTTGAAGCATTTTGATCAAACATGAGCCGGTAAGACTCCTCCTGAATCCGTTGTGACTGGGCGTCCAAAGCAGCCCTTTCTTCAACCATCTTAGTGCTTTCTGCATTTAACTCCTCCTTAGCCTGTGCTATCTCATCGCGCAATCTTGTGATCACCGCATTATGTTGATCTTGATCTGCCGGGTTAACCACCGCTGTCAACAGCGTCGTCAATTTATCCAGCAAGTCAGTTAAAACCTGAGCTGGCGAGCGCTCAGGGCCTCCTGCCCCGGCAGCCGCTGCCGCCCCTGACGTGGAAACCAGCTCTGCCACTGTTGATGAGTGCTGCGCGGCCTGTGTACCGGCCATGAAAATTGCAACTCAGTTCGGCGGCTCATAGGGGTCCAGAATACTGTTGCCATCGGAACAGTCCCAAGCTGACCCTCTTGCAGTTCATACAGTGACTCGGTCTCACTAGTGGATGACTCGTCATCAGAGTAAACGATGGTCTCATCACCAGATGCTGGTTTGTCCTCAGATTCCACTCCATGGGTAAATTCCACGAAGGCACGATTCATGGCAGGCCGAACCCAGGCGGGTCTCGCACGCTGATCTGTCTCGACAATGTCGGTGCAGATGTCCGGCTCAGGGCCCAGTTCACTGATCTTGCCGATGAAGACATGGATTCCACCGAAGGGGACCCGATACCCGTACTCAATTGAGCCGGCCTCGGGGCCCCAGCCTGCGTCGTCGATGTAGAGCTTGTCGCGACGAAACTTGGTCATCCGGCCCACGGCGTATCCCTTGATCCCTGATAACCCACAAGTATATATAGGGGATCAATTGTAGCCTCTTTCGATAAGTAAGAGTGTCAAACCCAATGAGGAGCTAAAGGTAGAACAAATATTCCCTCAAGTTCTATCGACCACCGATATAACTCTACGCACGCTTAACATTCACTTTACCTAGAACAAGTATGAAACTAGAAGTACTTTGTAGGTGTTGTTGGATAGGTTTGCAAGATAATAAAGAGCACGTAAATAAAAGCTAGGGGCTGTTTTGATAAAGACACAACTAAGTTAGTTTCAGTAGAGAGATTTTTGTCATGAGAAATTTATTTGTCCCTAGGCAATCGATAACTAGACTGGTAATCACTATTGGAATTTTATATGAGGGAGAGGCATAAGCTAACATACTTTCTCTTCTTGGATCATATGCACTTATGATTGGAACTCTAGCAAGCATCCGCAACTACTAAAGATCATAAAGGTAAAACCCAACCATAGCATTATAAGGCATCAAGTCCTCTTTACTCCCATACGCAAACAACCTACTTACTCGGGTTTGTGCTTCTGTCACTCACGCCACCCGCCATAAGCAAATCATGAACATATTGCAAACCCTACAGCGGGGATCCCTCACGCTTGCGCGACATAGAGAGCACCATAGGACAGCACAAATAATAAAACATGCAACTCAAACCAATCACGATCATCAATTAACCCATAGGACAAAACAGATCTACTCAAACATCATAGGATAGCCATACATCATTGGGAAATAATATATAGCGTTGAGCACCATGTTTAAGTAGAGATTATACCAGGTAAAAGATGGGTTACACCACTGCATAGAGGGGGAGAGTTGGTGATGATGGCGGTGAAGTTGTTGGTGTAGATTGCAGTGATGATGATGGCCCCGGCGGCGTTCCGGCGCCACCGGAAGAGTGGGGGAGAGAGCCCCCTTATTCTTCTTCCTTGACCTTCCCCCTAGATGGGAGAAGGGTTTCCCCTCTGGTCCATGGCCTCCATGGCGTGGGAGGGGCAAGAGCCCCTCCGAGATTGGATCTGTCTCTCTGTCTCTCTCTGTTTTCGCGTTCCAGATTCTGCCCTTTCATCGTTTCTGAAATTCCCGGAGATCCGTAACTCCAATTGGGCTGAACTTTGGACACGATTTTTATCCAGATATTAGCTTTCTCGCGGCGAAAGAAGGGCACTAACCGCCTTACATGGTGGCCACGAGGGCCCAGGGCGCGCCTGATCCCCTGGGGCGCGCCCCTGCCTCGTGGCCCCCTCGGGCATCATCTCGCGTTGATTCTTCTTCCCAATAATCACATATATTCCAAAAAAATCTTCGTCAGTTTTTATCCCATTTGGATTCTGTTTGATATGGATTTTCTGCAAAACAAAAAACATGCAAGAAATACGAACTGACACTGGGCACTGGATCAATATGTTAGTCCCAAAAATAGTATAAAAAGTTGCCAAAAATATATGAAAGTTGTAGAATATTGGCATGGAACAATCAAAAATTATAGATACGACGGAGATGTATCAACATCCCCAAGCTTAATTCCTGCTCGTCCTCGAGTAGGTAAATGATAAAAAAGATCATTTTTTACGTGGAATGCTACCTAGCATAATCTTGATCATGTAATCTAATCATGGCATGAATATTAAGACACGAGTGATTCAAGGCAATAGTCTATCATTTGACATTAAGACAATAATACTTCAAGCATACTAATAAATCAATCATCTCTTTTCAAAATAACATGGCCAAAGAAAGTTATCCCTACAAAATCATATGGTCTGGCTATGCTCCATCTTCACCACACAAAATATTCAAATCATACACAACCCCAATGACAAGCCAAGCAGTTGTTTCATACTTTTGATGTTCTCAAACCTTTGCAACTTTCACGCAATACATGAGCGTGAGCCATGGATATAGCACTATAGGTGGTATAGAACATGATGATGGAGGTTGTGTGGAGAAGACAAAAAAGGGAGAAAGTCTCACATCGACGTGGCTAATCAACGGGCCATGGAGATGCCCATCAATTGATGTCAATGCGAGGAGTAGGGATTGCCATGCAACGGATGCACTAGAGCTATAAGTGTATGAAAGCTCAAACTGGAACTAAGTGGGTGTGCATCCAACTTGCTTGCTCATGAAGACCTAGGGCATTTGAGGAAGCCCATCGTTGGAATATACATGCCAAGTTCTATAATGAAAATTCCCACTAGTATATGAAAGTGCTAACTCAAGAGACTCCCTATATGAAGAACATGGTGCTACTCTGAAGCACAAGTGTGGTAAAAGGATAGTAACATTGTCCCTTCTCTTTTTTTCTTCTTTTTTCTTTTTTGTAGGCTTCTTTGGCCTCTATCTTTTTTGGGGGCTTCTTTGGCCACTTTTATTTTGATCATGGGACAATGTTCTAATAATGATGACCATCACACTTTTATTTACTTACAACTCAATATTACAACTCGATACTAGAACAAAGATATGACTCTATATGAATGCCTCCGGCGGTGTACCGGAATGTGCAATGATCTAGCGTAGCAATGACATCAAAAACGTACAAGCCATGGAAACATGATGCTAGCTATCTTACGATCATGCGAAGCAATATAACAATGAATTCTCAAGCCATGTATATGATGATGATGGAAGTTGCATGGCAATATATCTCGGAATGGCTATGGAAATGCCATAATAGGTAGGTATGGTGGCTGTTTTGAGGAAGATATAAGGAGGCTTATGTGTGATAGAGCATATCGTATCACGGGCGAGGGAGTCTTGGATTAGGGGGTGTCCGGATAGCCGGACTATACCTTCGGCCGGACTCCTGGACTATGAAGATACAAGATTGAAGACTTCATCCCGTGTCCGGAAGGGACTTTCCTTGGCGTGGAAGGCAAGCTTGGCGATATGGATATGTAGATATCCTACCATTGTAATCGACTTTGTGTAACCCTAGCCCTCTCCGGTGTCTATATAAACCGGAGGGTTTTAGTCCATAGGACGAAGAACAATCATACCATAGGCTAGCTTCTAGGGTTTAGCCTCCTTGATCTCGTGGTATATCTACTCTTGTAATACCCATATCATCAATATCAATCAAGCAGGACGTAGGGTTTTACCTCCATCAAGAGGGCCCGAACCTGGGTAAAAACATCGTGTCCCTTGTCTCCTATTACCATCCGCCTAGACGCACAGTTCGGGAACCCCTACCCGAGATCCGCCGGTTTTGACACCGACATTGGTGCTTTCATTGAGAGTTCCTCTGTGTCGTCACTTTTAGGCCCGATGGCTCCTCCGATCATCAATGACGATGCGATCCAGGGTGAGACTTTTCTCCCCAGACAGATCTTCGTATTTGGCGGCTTTGCACCACGGGTCAATTCGCTTGGCCATCTGGAACAGATCGAAAGCTACGCCCCTGGCCATCAGATCAGATTTGGAAGTTTAAACTACATGGCGGACCTCCACGGAGACTCGATCTTCAACGGATTCAAGCCGCAGCCGAGCGCGGCGCACTGTCACGATGGACATGATCTAGCTCTGCCGCCGAACAGTGCCCTGAGGGCCACACCCGCATCAGCTCCGACCCTTAATTCGGAGCCAACTGCGCTAATCGAGGATGGGTGGTTGGACACCACCTCGGGGGCTGCAATCTCTACGGCGATCGAGCCGAACAACAGCCCTATTCTGTGCAAAGCCTGTGACTCCAAGGAGCTGGACTCCTCTCCAGACTCCGAGCCCTCCGCGCCCCTACCGATCGAACCCGATTGGGCGCCGATCATGGAGTTCACCGCCGCGGACATCTTTCAGCACTCGCCCTTCGGCGATATTCTGAATTCACTAAAGTCTCTCTCTTTATCAGGAGAGCCCTGGCCGGACTATGGTCAGCAAGGTTGGGATGCGGATGATGAAGAAATTCAAGGCCCACCCACCACCCACTTCATAGCCACTGTCGATAATTTAAACGACATGCTCGACTTCGACTCTGAAGACATCGACGGTATGGACGACGATGTAGGAGATGAACATGAACCAACGCCTATAAGGCACTGGACAGCCACCTCATCTCATGATGTATACATGGTGGACACACCCAAAGGAAGCGACGACGAGGAACACAAGGATGCAATGAGGGATCGTTCACTCGAAAAGCAATCAAAGTGGCGACGTAAACGCCGCTCCAAGCCCCTCCTCGATAGAGACAGCAGCCATACAGACCCAGTCATAGAGCAGGACGAGCCGGCGGACGACGAACATGCCTTCGAGCAACCGTCCAAACAGGGCAACTTGGATAAACAAACCAAACACCCCGTCCCCGGCGAAAACAACAGTCCGGACGACCTTACACCGGATAGGCTCATGGAGCATAAGAACCTCCACAAAAGGCTCGTCGCCACTACGCGTAGCCTGAAAAAGCAGAAGCGGAAGCTCAAAACTACGGAAGATGCACTCGGAATCAGATGGAGCAAAGTACTCAACACTGCAAACAAATATGGCGGCAGTTGCCGCACAAAAAGCTATCCAAAGCGAAAGCTACTGCCTGAATTTGACAAGGAGGCTTTAGAGCCCCCGCAGTCAAAAAATAGGAAAGCCACCCGGTCGAATAGACGACCGCATGGCCATCATGGAGCGGCAAGCGGCGCCGCGCACAAGCCGGCACGCGATCCACCAAAGGATCCGCATCAAAAAGATGGCCCAGCCAGATCTATCTATGGGCCAAGAAAGCAAGCTCTAGTAAGCAATGCAACACAACAAATATCCGAACATCACGGCACACCCAAATACAGGGGTGCCGCACACCCCCTATGTTTCACCGATGAGGTTCTAGACCATGAATTTCCAGCGGGATTCAAGCCCGTAAACATAGAGGCGTATGACAGAACAACAGACCCTGGGGTCTGGATCGAGGATTATATCCTCCACATACACATGGCCAGAGGAGATGACCTCCACGCCATAAAAAATTTACCCCTCAAGCTTAAAGGGCCAACCCGGCATTGGCTCAAAGGCCTTCCCGAAAAGACCATTGGAAGTTGGGAAGAGCTTGAGGATGCTTTCCGGGCAAATTTTCAAGGGACCTATGTCTGCCCTCCGGATGCAGACAATCTCAGTCACATAACTCAACAACCCGGAGAGTCAGCCCGGAAATTCTGGAACAGATTTCTTACTAAAAAGAATCAGATAGTCGACTGTCCGGACGCCGAAGCCCTAGCAGCTTTTAAGCATAACGTTCGAGATGAATGGCTCGCCAGACACCTCGGCCAAGAAAAGCCAAGAACAATGGCTGCATTAACAAGCCTCATGACCCGCTTTTGCGCAGGAGAGGACAGCTGGTTGGCAAGATGTAGCACCAGCGACCCAAGTACATACGAAGTTAGGGATGGAAACGGAAAACCCTGACGCAGCAAGGACCAACGCCAGAATAAGGGAAACAGCCCAAAGAGCACGACGGTCAATGCCGGATTCAAAAGCTCGCGGCAGAATCAAAGAAAGCCGCCCCTCAAGGATAACAGGGACGAGCTATCGAACTTAAACAAAATCTTGGACAAGATATGTCAAATACACAGTACTCCCAGGAAGCCTGCGAACCATACCCACAGAGATTGTTGGGTTTTCAAGCAATCCGGCAAACTCAACGCCAAACACAAGGGGCTCGACACACCAAGTGAGGACGACGACGAACCCCACAAGCAGAGCACCAGGAAACAAAAGGATTTCCCACAAGAAGTCAAAACAGTAAACTTACTTCACGTGACGAACATAATGGCGCCAACAGAGATACGCGCCATACGGCCTATCCCAAAGGAGTCTCGCCAATGGTTGTTAAAACCGATCACCTTCGACCATCAGGATTACTCTAGAAGTATTCGAAACGCAAGCTGGACTGCCTTGGTATTAGATCCAATAATCGGCGGACTCCACTTTACAAATGTCCTGATGGACGGCGGCAGTGGTCTAAACCTGTTATACCAGGACACAATCCGCAACATGGGGATAGACCCAACAAAAATTCGCCATAGCAAAACCTCCTTTCAAGGGGTAACGCCAGGCCCGGATGCCCGTTGTATGGGTTCTCTCTGGCTAGAAGTTATGTTCGGCTCCCCCGATAACTTCCATCGTGAACAGCTAACTTTCCACATCGCCCCATTCTCAAGTAGCTATCAAGCACTGCTGGGGCACGAAGCTTTCACCCGCTTTAATGCAATACCGCATTATGCATCTCTCATGCTTAAGATGCCCGGTCCATGAGGCATCATCTCATTAAAGGGAAAACATTGAGTGTTCCTCCCGCATGGAAGGCAGTGCGGCTGCCTTGACAGCCCCACAATAAAGCGGCTTCACCAGCCAAAGCACCTAAACAGGTCGTCAAGACCACGGACACGGCTAGACGAGTCCGGCATAAACATACAATTGATAAAGGCTTAATAGCCATATACCCCTGTACTAGGGGCTCCGCGCATATAAAACAAGAGACAATAAAGCTCAATTTTACCCATTTCGATTTATACTTTGTTTATTTAGTATAACTCATGTTCGGCACGATCTTTCTTTAACTAAGTTCCTCTCTTTTACAGATGAACACCGTGCTACGCCCGTCCAGGATACGGCACAACGGAGACACAGGCGCAGACGTGCAGCAGGGACCCGTTCCAAGGATTCTTTTCAGATTAAGACCCTGCGTAAACCTTTTTTACTGTCTCTTGTTGATACACATCCCCTGGTTTCTTGGTATAACCAAGGAGGAGGCTGGCGTTTTGGCATGTGGCCACGTCAGAGTTTTGCGCGTACCTGGACACTAGGGGCTTATTACTAAGGGCGTTATCCCGCCCGCCCTCATAAAGACCGAATACCTTAGGGAGTGTTCGGCGTCGCGAGTTTGGCCTTATATGCATCAGCTCCGAATCATGTCTTTGGTCAAATGTTGGGTTTGCCCGGCTCCTGTGTTTTGCTACCTTACGTTCCGCTCTATCGGCTAAGGCGGCACCAGGAGAACTACTGCGATTGTGCCCCGGTTCGGCCAGGCGAGCACCTCAGTAGAGAAAGCCGAAAACTGACTGTCATGATATAGCGTGAGACTGGTCAACCACTCGATGACTTACCGGAATCTTTAGGATTCCTCCGCATTAACGAAGGGCCGCTTCCCGGCCAGGCACATACGCGCCCCGAGTTCGGGCGAGCGCAGGCGCCACCAGGGGCTATATAAGTAGCCTCACTGTCAAACTCCTATGGCTAAGTGAAAGTGATAAAGCATCATAGTCCGATTGCCTAGTTCGCTGCGCTATCACCTCCTTTGTAGGACCAAGACGTTGGATCAAGTGTGAAAATGCGCCTTCTGCGAACACCCCCGCATTATGTGCGTGGGGGCTGAAGCCGACGACTGCCATCTTTCAGATTATATATACATATATGTTAAACGGCCGCACAGGAGGTATTATAATACTTGCAGGCACAAGTATAAAAAGCTTCTACAATTTATCAAAATATTGTTTTACAATAATATATGCTATTCGAATATAGTATCCTTCGAGCACTGCGTCTCTATTAAACGAGCGCCTTGCAGAACTTCCTGAAAATAGTGCTCGGCAGGTACTCGGCTTCCATCCGAGTCTGGGGATGCAACAGCGGTGGCCTCCATTTCCGCCCAGTATGTCTTGACACGGGCAAGAGCCATCCGTGCACCCTCTATGCACGCTGACCTCTTCATCGCATTGATATGCGGCGCCGCACCAAGGAACTGCTGCACCAAGTTGAAATAACTTTTCGGCTCTGGCCTCTCTGGCCACAGATGACTCATGACATACTTCATGGCGAGTCCGGACAACCTATTTAGCTCGGCCCATTCGGCCAAACGATCGGCTAATGACAGCGGACGCTCCGGATTGTGGAACTGCGACCAAAAGAGCTTTTCCACTTCGCGATCTTCTTGATCTCGGAAGTGTTCGGCCGCATCTGCGGCACTCGCTGCCAAATCCAGATAGGCGTTCGCCGTACTCCACATCCGGTCTAACAGAGCATGTTTAGGATCACAGAACTTCCTCCGCAGCATAAAGGGCTTTCCAGCCGCGATCTCTCCGGCCTGACGCAGCTCCTCCTTCATAGCTCTCATCGCAGAGCGAGCATCCTTGGCATCGGCAACGGCCTTCTCCAGGTCCGTCTGTTCCGCCCGATCTTCTTTTCAAAGAAGCTTGCAACGGTCAGCAGCGTTCTTCAGCTTCACGGCCATCTCGACCATTTCCTTCTTGCTTCGGCAGTGAGCAGCCTGTTCGGCTTTCAGCTCTTCAATTGCCTTTAAGGCAGCCACATCACTTTTCCTGGCTTGCTCCTTGGCTCGGGCAAGTTCCGCCCAAAGATTCTCCATGGTAGCAGCACCATCTGCATCAAGCGCACACATTGTAAGATACTGGCATAAAGCTCCTCTTACCAGGTGCCGCCGGAGGAATTACATACCTTGTGCCTCATCAAGCCGCTTGTTGACAAGCGCGATGTCGGCATCTGCCACGTCAAGTTGCTGCTTTAGCTCAGCAAATTCATCAGTCCGGCTTGGCACCGGACTTCGCCACCTACGTATGAAGGCGGCATATTGGGCCTGGGAATATGATCCTCTGCGCGCCATCACTTTTGACAATGCACAGAGTCTCAGGGGCTACTATCTACACAGGGCGCATCTTAGTTATGCGCAACTGTCCAAAAAGGGTACATTATTTCGCGTACCTCAAAACCTGTCAGTAAACTCCTGACGGCCTCGTGCAATCCGCTCTCCGCGGATGAAATCCTCTCAATCACCGTACCCATCAATGCACGGTGCTCCTCTGAGATAGATGCTCGCCCTAGCAGATCCTTCAGCTCCTCCGACCGTGCACCAGACGGTGCCAGACTCGTCCGATGGCCCTTTTCGAAGGCCGGACGCGGAGGGCTTTGGGGGGCCATATGACTACCTTTCGGCCCTGCCGGATTCGGAGAAACCCTCCGCGACGATACCTCAGGATCGCCCGCCTCGCAAGGCGGTACGGCAGGGGGAGGCGTTCCGCTCTCCATCATCTCCGGAAGAAGATCCCCCGAAGACGAGCTCTGCTGAGAAGGGCTAAGGTCCGAGCTACAAGGTAAATTTTCGACTACTCTTCTCAGATATAACGCAAGGATTTCTCTCATTTCTTAAAAACAAAAACTCCTCTCTACTTACGGCTCGGTGGAGGGCTGATCCCCTTGAGGGCATAATTCGGCCGAAGTATCCCCTGGAGCAGGACCCTCTGACGAAGATTTCTTCCCCCGCTTTGAGGCCATGGTCTCCGGGTCGTCAGAGGCGGTCCTCTTCTTCCCCTGAGGAGAGGAATTTTCGATTCCTCCCTTCCGGACAACCTTCTTCGAGGAGGCTGTAGCTTCCTTGTCCCCTCCCTCGCTTTCCTCCGAAGGCACAACCTCCAACATCCTGACTAGCACGGGATCCGGCGTGGTCTCGGGGAGGGGGGCCGGACACCTGATTAGCTTTGCTTTCGCTATCCACTCCTGTTTAAAGGACAGCTCTTTTAGGGGCAATTTATGATAAATATACGGATAGCGAGTCCGGGCACAAGGCTACTTACTTGAGTATCCGGACGATTGCAGCTCAGACCTACGTCCTCCGTAGAATCCGGACACACTACTTGTGGTCCGAAGAACAATTTGTACATCTCCACGGGCGTCATGCCAAGAAAATGTTGGAGAACTCGTGGTCCCTCCGGGTTGAACTCCCACAGGGGGAGGGGGCGACGTTTGCAAGGCAGAACTCGGCGAATTAACATAACCTGCGTCACCACGACCAGACTGATGTCTCTTTCTAGGAGATCTCGGATGCGGCCCTGCAACAGGGGCACGTCCTTTGCCGACCCCCAGTCCAGCCCCTTATTGACCCATGACGCCAGTCGTGGCGGGGGACCCGAGCGGAAAGCAGGCAGTGCCACCCACTTGGTGCTCCTGGGAGCTGTGATATAAAACCACTCTCGTTGCCATAAGCTGGACTCCCCTTGAAAAGAGCCCTCGGGCCATGGAGCACCAGCATTCTTGCTTATAAAAGCACCTCCGCACTCCGCGTGCCGTCCCTCGATCATCTTCGGCTCTACTTTGAAGGTCTTGAGCCATAGTCCGAAGTGAGGAGTAATATGGAGGAAGGCTTCACACACGACAATGAATGAGGAAATATGGACGATGGACTCCGGAGCTAAGTCGTGAAATTCCAGCCCATAATAAAACATGAGCCCCCTCACGAAGGGATCCGTCGGGAAGCCTAGCCCCCGAAGGAAGTGAGACATGAACACCACACTCTCACCAGGCTTGGGAGTGGGAATGACCTGCCCTTGAGCAGGCAGCCTATGCGAGATTTCGCCGGTCAAGAACCTGGCCTCTCTCAACTTCAGCACGTCCTCCTCCGTGACGGAGGAGGGCATCCATCGGCCTCGAAGGTCAGAACCGGACATTGCCGAAGGTCCGAAGTGCCTGAAATATGGAGCCTTGGGTGTTGGAACTCGAGGTGAAGGGCGAACTCGTTTGAGATTGAAAGAAAGGAGTAAGGCCTTGGTCTCTTTATAAGAGGTTGAATACCAAGGGCCCTCCCCGTGACCGTTTGGGACTCGCCTTTGATTGAGAAAACATACCAACAGGCACGGTTGGGTTACCCACACCCGTATTGATGAGAATCCCGGAATAAGGGGACCCGATCTCTGCTTTGACAAGACGTGCCAAGGAAACCGCCTCGCTAAACGCGCTGAGGTGGGACACTAAAACGATTCGAATAAAGACTTGGCCGTGGTGTGATGTCACGCTAGGGAATACGTCAGCCGATTAGATTTGTGTAAATATTATTTTCTCTATGGCAATATGTGGAAACTTATTTTGCAGAGTCGGACACTACCTTTGTGTTCAAAATCTTCTATGAAGTACTTTGAGGAGGAACCCGCCTTGCAATGCTGAAGACAATCTACGCGCCGGACTCGTCATCATTGAAGCCTGGTTCAGGGGCTACCGAGGGAGTCCTGGATTAGGGGGTGTCCGGATAGCCGGACTATACCTTCGGCCGGACTCCTGGACTATGAAGATACAAGATTGAAGACTTCGTCCCGTGTCCGGAAGGGACTTCCCTTGGCGTGGAAGGAAAGCTTGGTGATATGGATATGTAGATCTCCTACCATTGTAACCGACTCTGTGTAACCCTAGCCCTCTGGTGTCTATATAAACCAGAGGGTTTTAGTCCATAGGACGAAGAACAATCATGGTAGATCTACTCTTGGTAATACCATAGGCTAGCTTCTAGGGTTTAGCCTCCTTGATCTCGTGGTAGATCTACTCTTGTAATACCCATATCATCAATATAAATCAAGCAGGACGTAGGGTTTTACCTCCATCAAGAGGGCCCGAACCTGGGTAAAAACATCGTGTCCCTTGTCTCCTGTTACCATCCACCTAGACACACAGTTCGGGACCCCCTACCCGAGATCCGCCAGTTTTGACACCGACAACGGGGTTTGGATGCACCGGCGAAGTTTGCACCGACTCTCAAGGTGAGAAATGGGATGCACGGTACCGAAGAGGCTAGCAATGATGGAAGGGTGAGAGTGCGTATAATCCATGGACTCAACATTAGTCATAAAGAACTCACATACTTATTGCAAAAATTTATTAGTCGTCAAAACAAAGTACTACACGCATGCTCCTAGGGGGATAGATTGGTAGGAAAAGACCATCGCTCATCCCCGACCGCCACTCATATGGAAGACAATCAATAAATACCTCATGCTCCAACTTCGTTACATAGCGGTTCACCATACATGCATGCTACGAGAATCACAAACTTCAACACACATATTTCTACAATCCACAACTACCCACTAGCATGACTAATATCACCATCTTTATATCGCAAAACTATTGCAAGGAATCAAACATATCATATTCAGTGATCTACAAGTTTTATGTAGGATTTTATGACTAACCATGTGAATGACCAGTTCCTGTCATCTCTCTAAGTAGATATAAGTGAAGCAAGAGAGTTTAATTCTTTCTACAAAAGATATGCCCATGCTCTAACAAATATAAGTGAAGCAAAAGAGCATTCTACAAATGGCGGTTTTCTATGTGAAGAGAAACAGGCAATCCAAACTTCAAATGATATAAGTGAAGCACATGAAGCATTCTATAAAGCCATACTCAAAAGATATAAGTGAAGTGCAATGAGCATTCTATAAATCAACCATGGACTATCTCATACCAGCATGGTGCATCAATGAAAAGTGAAACTAAACGCAAAAGACGCTCCAAGATTTACGCATATCATGTGACGAATAAAAATATAGCTCCAAGTGAAATTACCGATGATTGTTAGAAGAAAGAGGGGATGCTCCCCAAGCTTGGTTGCTTGGGAGTCCTTGAATATTTCCTTGGGGTGCCTCGGGCATCCCCAAGCTTAGGATCTTGCCACTCCTTATTCCTTCATCCATCGTGATCTCTCCCAAAACTTGGAAACTTCAATCACACAAAACTTAACAGAAAACTCGATAAGACCCGTTAGTATAATAAAGCAAATCACTAATCTAAGTAATATTGCAAACCAATTCATATTTTATTTTTGCATTGTAGCTACTATAATATAACTTTTCCATGGCTTAATCCACTGATAGAAATCAATAGTTTCATCAAAACAAGCAAACTATGCATCAAAAACAGAATCTGTCTTAAACAGGACATTCTGTAGTAATCTGAACATTAACGATACTTCTGGTACTCCAAAATTCTTCCAAAATTAGGAAAAATAAAAAATTTGTATAGAAATACAGTGCAAAAAGTTTCAGAACCGTTTGACGTTCCAGTAAAAAATGTAAAATCGCGCACTACAGCCAAAGTTTCTGTTCTGCACCGCACAAACCAACAAGCAATGTAAACATCCTAAATGCAAATCTTGGCAAATTATTTTTATAATACAATGGAATTTTACAAGGGGATAATTATTTTTGTTGAAAAGTTTCTTTAATCAAGATTCACAAAGTTTCCGTGAGCATGAACAAAGTTCAAGGAGCTCCCCCACTTCAACAATGCTTGTCTCTCTCACTTTCACTTTCCTTTTTGAAAAGTTTTGGGTTCCCCTCTTTATTTTTTTTGTTTTTAAACTATATAAAAGCACTCAACAGAAATAAATTACTCTCTAAAACTTCCGGGTTGTCTCCCTGGCAGTGCTTTCTTTAAAGCCATTAAGCTAGGCATAAGGTGCTCAAGTAATGAATCCACCCGGATCCCAAGGTATATCAAAGCCAATTTTAATTAACAATGATTTGTGATTTAGTAGTGAGCACAAATTAACATATATCATGTGATGACGAAGTCTAACTCTCTTCCTATGCATCGGCATGTCATAAAAGAACAATTCATGCAAACATAGTAAAGGCCAATGCATAGTATAAACAATTTCTTGCAATTTTATCATATTGGAAACATGGAGAGGCGGAGATGTAGTTCCTCTCTCATAATAATTGCAAGTAGGAGCAGCAAGCACATGCATATTATATCTATGAAAATCATCATGTGTAGTAGTGAAACGCAACCCATCAATATAATCCTTAATAAGGGCAAACTTCTCCGATATAGTGTAGTCGGGAGAATTCAAATAGATAATAGGACTATCATGCGTGGGTGCAATAGCAACAATTCCATGTTTAACATAAGGAACTATAGCAAGTTCATCTCCATAATCATAATTCATATTGGCATCTTGGCCACAAGCATAGCAAGCATCATCAAAAAGGGATATTTCAAAAGAATCAATAGGATCATAACAATCATCATAGTAATCATCCTTCGGTAAGCACGGAGGGAAATTAAACAATGTATGAGTAGAAGAGTTACTCTCATTAGAAGGTGGGCACGGGTAGCTAATCCGCTCTTCCTCCTTTTGTTCTTCACTCTCCTCATCATCTTTTTCGTCCAATGAGCTCATAGTTTCATCAATTTCTTCTTCCATAGACTCCTGCAAAATATTAGTCTCTTCTTGGACAACGGAGACACTCTCAATAAAATCATCAATATCGGAATTGAATTCATAATTTTCATAGCAATATTTAAGGATAGCTATATTTTCAGGTCTATAAACTGAATCATCAAAATCTTCAAACTCTTTAAACAAAGATTCAATTTCATAAGCACCCATAAAAGCAACGAATTATTCTATTTGTTCCACATCATAATAATCATATATACCATTAGCATAAGAAGCCAAGGTTTGATCATCATTAAATTCACATGAAAAGGGAAGGTGTGGAGCCTTCATCCTAGAGCAACAAGTATAATCATATCTCAAGCATAGTTGCCGAGCATACCAATGCAACATATAAATTTGATCCCATAATAATTTCCCTTTTTGAGTCAAGCGATAATCCCTAAAGTATTGACGTTGATCCAATGTTACTCCCATTATAAAGTTGAATGGGGTTTTCTCAGGATTCTCAAAGTAGTACATAATATCTTTCACATAATGAGCATCGAGGGTTTTAGGAGGTTCCCCATCTCCATGAGTAGCAAGTAAACCTAATTTTTTGGTATTTCATGTTCCATATCCATAACTAAAGATAGAGAACAACTTATAACAGCAAATAAAAATTACTTAGTGATAAAGCAAACAAGCACACACGAGAATATTCACCCCATGCTATAACTCCCCGGCAACGGCGCCAGAAAAAGGTCTTGATAACCCACAAGTATAGGGGATCAATTGTAGCCTCTTTCGATAAGTAAGAGTGTCGAACCTAACGAGGATCTAAAGGTAGAACAAATATTCCCTCAAGTTCTATCGACCACCGATACAACTCTATGCACGCTTAACGTTCGCTTTACCTAGAACAAGTATGAAACTAGAAGTACTTTGTAGGTGTTGTTGGATAGGTTTACAAGATAATAAAGAGCACGTAAATAAAAGCTAGGGGCTGTTTAGATAAAGACACAACTAAGTTAGTTTCAGTAGAGAGTTTTTTGTCATGAGAAAGTTATTTGTCCCTAGGCAATCGATAATTAGATCGGTAATCGCTATTGCATTTTATATGAGGGAGAGGCATAAGCTAACATACTTTCTCTTCTTGGATCATATGCACTTATGATTGGAACTCTAGCAAGCATCCGCAACTACTAAAGATCATTAAGGTAAAACCCAACCATAGCATTATAAGGCATCAAGTCCTCTTTACTCCCATACGCAAACAACCTACTTACTTGGGTCTGTGCTTCTGTCACTCACGCCACCCACCATAAGCAATTCATGAACATATTGCAAACCCTACAGAGGGGATCCCTCACGCTTGCGCGACACGGAGAGCACCATAGGACATCACCAATAATAAAACATGCAACTCAAACCAATCATGATCATCAATTAACCCATAGGACAAAACAGATCTACTCACACATCATAGGATAGCCATACATCATTGGGAAATAATATATAGAGTTTATCACCATGTTTAAGTAGAGATTACAGTGGGTAAAAGAGGGGTTACATCGCTGCATAGAGGGGGGAGAGTTGGTGGTGATGGCGGTGAAGTTGTTGGTGTAGATTGTGGTGATGATGATCGCCCCGGCGGCGTTCCGGCCCCATCGGAAGATAGGGGGAGAGAGCCCCCTTATTCTTCTTCTTCCTTGACCTTCCCCCTAGATGTGAGAAGGGTTTCCCCTCTGGTCCATGGCCTCCATGGCGTGGGAGAGGCAAGAGCCCCTCCGAGATTGGATCTGTCTCTCTGTCTCTCTCTGTTTCTGTGTTCCAGATTCTACCCTTTCACCGTTTCTTAAATTCCTGGAGATCCGTAACTCGATTGGGCTGAATTTTGGACACGATTTTTATCTGAATATTAGCTTTCTTGCGGCGAAAGAAGGGCACCAACCGCCTTACGGGGTGGCCACGAGGGCCCAGGGCGCGTCTGACACCCTAGGGCGCGCCCCCTGCCTTGTGGCCCCGTCGGGCATCATCTCGCATTGATTCGTCCCAAAAATCACATATATTGCAAAAAAAATCTCCGTCAGTTTTTATCCCGTTTGGAGTCCATTTGATATGGATTTTCTGCGATACAAAAAATATGCAACAAACATGAACTGGCACTGGACACTGGATCAATATGTTAGTCCCAAAAATAGTATACAAAGTTGCCAAAAGTATATGAACGTTGTAGAATATTGGCATGGAACAATAAAAAATTATAGATACGACGGAGACGTATCAATCCCTTCGAAGCTGCCCTTTTAAGAACTCGAAACCATCGTGCGATAGCCCCACGGTGGGCGCCAACTATCGTGGAATTGTCACGGCAGATGTCCTAGTGTGAGGACTTAGTCGTGGAGCCATCGCATTGAGGTTAGCTTAAAGGGGTTAATCAGGACAAAGGACACGGGGAGTTTATACTGGTTCGGCCCGTTATGATGAAGGTAAAGGCCTAGTCCAGTTTGTAGTTAGTATTGCTAGGGTTTCGATGAGCAGGGAGCGAATAGACTTGACCCGGCTCTCGATCTGTTGTTTCTTGTCCTAAGCCGCCGCTAGGTCGTCCCCTTATATACACGGGTTGACGCCCTCCGGCCCTCAGAGTCCCGGCCGGCTTATAAAACGTATCTGGCTCGGTGACCTTTCACATATGCCTTACAATACAGTTTACATACATGGCGGTTTATACTCATGGGCCTTAAGTCGCATTCGGGTCTGGGCCCTCTACTAAGCCTATCTATGAATCACCATGTGACCTTGGGCGTCATTGTGATGAATCTTCATAGGGATGACCCGGCCCCTCCTGGGCGGGTCATATCTAATAGTTATATCCCCAACAAGGTACCAAAGTAATCCAGGAGTGGATCACTGGACAGCGGTCAAGAACATCCTGAAATACCTGAAAAGAACTAAGGATATGTTTCTCGTATATGGAGGTGACAAAGAGCTCGTCGTAAACGGTTACGTCGATGCAAGCTTTGACACTGATCCGGATGACTCTAAGTCACAGACCGGATACATGTTTTTATTAAATGGAGGAGCTGTCAGTTGGTGGAGTTCCAAGCAGAGCGTCGTGGCGGGATCTACGTGTGAAGCAGAATACCTAGCTGCTTCGGAAGCAGCAAATGAAGGAGTCTAGATGAAGGAGTTCATATCCGTTCTAGGTGTCATGCCTAGTGCATCGGGTCCAATGAAAATCTTTTGTGACAATACTGGAGCAATTGCCTTGGCAAAGGAATCCGGATTTCACAAGAGAACCAAGCACATCAAGAGACGCTTCAATTCCGTCCGCGATCAAGTCAAGCAGGGAGACATAGAGATTTGCAAGATACATACGGATCTGAATGTTGCAGACCCATTGACTAAGCCTCTCTCACGAGCAAAACATGATCATCACCAAGACTCCATGGGTGTTAGAATCATTACAATGTAATCTAGATTATTGACTCTAGTGCAAGTGGGAGACTGAAGGAAATATGCCCTAGATGCAATAATAAACTTGTTATTTATATTTCCTTATATCATGATAAATGTTTATTATTCATGCAAGAATTGTATTAACCGGAAACTTAGTACATGTGTGAATACATAGACAAACAGAGTGTTACTAGTTTGCCTCTACTTGACTAGCTCATTGAATCAATGATGGTTATGTTTCCTAACCATATACATGAGTTGTCATTTCATTAACGGGATCACATCATTAGAGAATGATGTGATTGACTTGACCCATCCGTTAGCTTAGCACGATGATCGTTTAGTTTGTTGCTATTGCTTTCTCCATAACTATACATGTTCCTATAACTATGAGATCATGCAACTCCTGAATACCGGAGGAACACTTTGTGTGCTACCAAACGTCACAACATAACTGGGTGATTATAAAGGTGCTCTACAGGTGTCTCTGATGGTGTTTGTTGAGTTGGCATGGATCAAGATTAGGATTTGTCACTCCGATTGTCGGAGAGGTATCTCTCGGCCCTCTTGGTAATGTACATCACAATAAGCCTTGCAAGAAATGTAGCTAATGAGTTAGTTATGGGATGTAGCATTACGGAACGAGTAAAGAGACTTGCCGGTAACGAGACTGAACTAGGTATTGAGATACCGACGATCGAATCTCGGGCAAGTAACATACTGATGACAAAGGGAACAATGTATACCGTTATGCGGTTTGACTGATAAAGATCTTCATAGAATATGTAAGAGCCAATATGAGCATCCAGGTTCCGCTATTGGTTATTGACCGGAGACATGTCTCGGTCATGTCTACATAGTTCTCGAACCCGTAGGGTCCGCACGCTTAACGTTCGGTGACGATCGGTATTATGAGTTTATGTGTTTTGATGTACCGAAGGTAGTTCGAAGTCCCAGATTTGATCAAGGACATGACAAGGAGTCTCGGAATGGTTGAGACGTAAAGATCGATATATTGGAAGCCTATATTTGGACATCGGAATGGTTCCAAGTGGTTCGGGCATTTTTCTGGAGTACACGGAGGTTACTGGAACCCCCCGGGAGTATATTGTCCTTATTGGGCCTTAGTGGAATAGATGAGAGGGAAGGGAAAAGAGGGAGGCGCGCCCCCAAGCCCAATCCAAATTGGGAGGGGGTTCGGCCCCCCTTTCCTTCCTCCCTCTCCCATACTTCTTTCCTCTCCTACTCCTACTTGGAAGGGGGGGGGGAATCCTACTCCCAGAGGGAGTAGGACTCCCCTA
Organism: Triticum aestivum; assembly: GCF_018294505.1. NCBI lineage: Eukaryota > Viridiplantae > Streptophyta > Magnoliopsida > Poales > Poaceae > Triticum > Triticum aestivum. The sequence continues at coordinate 82,713,562 of NC_057797.1, forward strand.
GGGCGCACCATAGAGAGGGCCGGCCCTCCCCCTCCTCCACTCCTTTATATACGGGGGAAGGGGGCACCCCATAGACACACAAGTTGATCTTTGACCTTTTAGCCGTGTGCGGAGCCCCCCTCCACCATAATCCACCTCAGTTATATCGTAGCGGTGCTTAGGTGAAGCCCTATTTCGGTAGCAACATCATCACCGTCATCACGCTGTCGTGCTGACAAAACTCTCCCTCGAAGCTCTACTGGATCATGAGTTCGTGGGACGTCACCGAGCCGAATCTTGCAGATCGCGGAGGTGTCGTACCTTCGGTACTAGATCGTTCGATCGTGAAGACGTATGACTACATCAACCACGTTGTCATTATGCTTCCGCTTACGGTCTACGAGGGTACGTAGACGATACTCTCCCCTCTTGTTGCTATGCATCACCATGATCTTGCGTGTGCGTAGGATTTTTTTTGAAATTACTATGTTCCCCAACACTGTTCACTTGTTATTGAGCCATTTGATGTTTGGGGCTTTGATTATATGGGACCTTTTCCTTCCTCTAATGGGTATACTCATATTTTAGTTGATGTTGATTAAGTTACTAAGTGTGTATAAGCTATTCCAACTAGTAGTGCTGATCATAACACTTGTATTAAGATGCTTAAAGAAGTTATTTTTCCGAGGTTTGGAGTCCCTAGATATTTAATGACTGATGGTGGTTCACATTTTATTCATGGTGCTTTCCGTAAAATGCTTGCTAAGTATGATGTTAACCATAGAATTGCATCTCCATATCATCCTCAGTCAAGTGGTCAAGTAGAATTGAGTAATAGAGATACTAAATTAATTTTGCAAAAGACTGTTAATAGATCTAGGAAGAATTGGTCTAAGAAACTTGATGATGCTTTGTGGGCTTATAGAACTGCTTATAAGTATCCTATGGGTATGTCTCCGTATAAAATGGTTTATGGAAAAGCATGTCACTTACCTCTCAAACTAGAACATAAGGCATATTGGGCTATTAAAGAGCTCAATTATGATTTCAAACTTGCCGGTGAGAAGAGGTTATTTGACATTAGCTCACTTGATGAATGGAGAACCCAAGCCTACGAGAATGCCAAGTTGTTTGAAGAAAAAAAAAATTAAAAGATGGCATGATAAAAGGATACAAAAGCGTGAGTTTAATGTAGGTGATCATGTTTTGCTATACAACTCTCGTTTAAGATTTTTTGCAGGAAAGCTTCTCTCTGAATGGGAAGGTCCTTACATCATCGAGGAGGTCTATCATTCTGGTGCCATAACAATCAACATTGCCGAAGGTGGTAAACGGTCAAAGAATCAAACATTATATCTCAGGTACTCCCATAAATGTTGAGACCAATATAATTAATAACTTAACACCGGAGGAGTACATAAGGGACACATTCCAGAATGTTTCAGACTCCAAAAAGGAATAGGTATGTGGTACGGTAAGTAAACGACACCAAAACATTTCCAATGATATTTTTCTCCGTTATAGAATATTTAAAAAATTAGGAAAATTAAAAGTAGTCCGAAAGAGACACGAGGCCACCACAAGGGTGGAGGACACACCCTACCCCCCTGGGCGCGCCCCCGACCTTGTGGCCACCTCGTGTGCCTTCCGGACTCCGTTTTCTTACACGATACTGCTTATGGTTGGTAAAAATTCATTATATAATATCCCGAAGGTTTTGACCACCGTAGCATGACAAAATCATCTGTTTTCGTTTTGAGTTGTTCATGCAGCAGATTTGGAGCAAGATGTCGTCCCAAGATTCGAAGGGAGAGAGCTACATGGCTGATTATATCACAAACCCAAAAGTATATGGGGATGTGGAACATTAGGGTTGGACCACGGAGGAAGAAGAATACTATGAGCCAAAGGGGAAGGAGGAGACAAGTTCCCATGAAGAGGACGATCCACCACCCCAACCTGGCGATATGCATGTGGAGTTCAAGAAGTCAAGCCTCCCTAAGGTCCAATCTATCCCACCACATTTTTCGCAGAACAGCAAGGCGGCATTATGCAAAAAGATAATGAAACTCAAGCTCGAGAATGAGGACCCGAGGGAGGAAAACTTTAGCCTCAGACACAAGCTAGAGCAGAAGAATGCAACAACTCCTACATCACCACCTCCGAAGAAAGAGATCTAAATACATGGGTATGGGCACTCCCCTTGGCAACTTCCAAGCTTGGGGGAGTGCCCCGGTATCGTATCACCATCACATCTTTATCTTTATCATTTTTCTTAGTTCGATCCTTTCTGTTATATCTTGATCTAGCTGAATAAAGTTTTGGTATGATCTAGCTTTGAGGTTTGCTTTATGTTCCCTCTATGTAATCGAGTCCTTGAGAGATATAATAAAGAGTAGTTTTGAGTTGAGGGCTTTGCTTTCTTGCTATGATCTTGAGGGAATTAAATAAAATAAAGAATAAAAGAAATAAAAGGATCATATATAGATCTTATGGAGAGTAATGACTTCACATATAAAGAGTATGTTGAATAAAAGTTGTTGAGAGTTGACAAACATAGTTTTGGTCATTGTTGCCATTAATACGAAGTAATAAAGAAAGAGGGGCTTCACATATAAATATACTATCTTGGACATCTTTTGTAATTGTGAGCACTCATTAAAATATGACATGCTAATAAGTTGATGTTGGACAAGGAAGACAACATAATGAGTTATGTTTTCTTATACCCGAATAGAAGTTATATTGTCATGGATCATCCAACATGCTGAGCTTGCCTTTCCCTCTTATGCTAGCCAAATTCTTTGCACCAAGTAGAGATACTACTTGTGCTTCCAAATATCCCTAAACCCAGTTTTAGCCATGAGAGTCCACCATACATACCTATGGATTGAGTAAGATCCTTCAAGTAAGTTGTCATCGGTGCAAGCAATGAAAATTGCTCTTCTAAATATGCATGATCTATTAATGTGAAGAAGATAAGCTTTATACGAACTTGTGATATGGAAGGAATAAAAGCGATGGACTGCATAACAAAGGTCTTTATCACAAGCGGTAATATAAAGTGACATTCTTTTGCATTAAGATTTTGTGCATCCAACCATAAAAGCGCATGAAAACCTCTGCTTCCCTCTGTGAAGGGCCTATCTTTTACTTTTATCTTCTATCCTTATGCAAGAGTCATGGTGATCATCACCTTTCCTTTTTATACTTTTTCCTTTGGCAAGCTCTATGTGTTGGAGAGATCCGGATATGTATATCCACTCAGATGTAGGTTTTCATAAAGTATTATTGTTGACATTACCCTTGAGGTAAAAGGTTGGGAGGCGAAGCTATAAGCCCCTATCTTTCTCTGTGTCTGATGGAAACTTTGAACCCATAACTATCGCGTGAGTGTTAGCAATTGTGAAAGATTATATGATAGTTGAGTATGTGGACTTGCTGAAAATCTCTTTAATTGACTTTTTCCGATGTTATGATAAATTGCAATTACTCCAGTGACTGAGATCATAGTTTGTTAGTTTTCAATGAAGATTCTAATTCATACTTTACCTTGTGAATGAATTGTTAGTTGAGCATAAGAATTATATGGCATTATATGTTGCTGTTCAAAAGATAATCATGATGCCCTCATGTTCGTATTTTATTTTATTGACACCTCTATCTCTAAACATGTGGACATATTTATCGATATCGGCTTTCGCTTGAGGACAAGCGAGGTCTAAGCTTGGGGGAGTTGATACGTCCATTTTGCATCATGCTTTTATATTGATATTTATTGCATTATGGGCTATTATTGCATATTATAACACAATACTTATGCCTATTCTCTCTTATTTTACAAGGTTTACATGAAGAGGGAGAATGTCGGCAGCTGGAATTCTGGACTGGAAAGGAGCAAATATTAGAGACCTATTCTGCACAACTCCAAAAGTCCTAAAACTTCATGGAGCTTATTTTTGGAATATATAAAAATATTGGGCAAAGAAAGAACCAGAGAGGGGCCACCTACCAGCCACAAGGGTGGAGGGCGCGCCCTACCCCCTTGGGCGCGCCCCCCGACCTTGTGGGCCCCCTGGCAGGCCTCCGGTGCCCATCTGTGGCTATATGGTGTCTTTTACCCTGGAAAAAAAAATCAAGAAGAAGCTTTCGGGACGAAGCGCCACCGTCCCAAGGCGGAACCTGAGCAGAAGCAATCTAGGGCTCCGGCGGAGCTGTTCTGTCGGGGAAACACCCCTCCGGGAGGGGGAAATCGTCTTCATCGTCATCACCATCGATCCTCTCATCGAGAGGGGATCAATTTCCATCAATAGCTTTACCAGCACCATCTCCTCTCAAACACTAGTTCATCTCTTGTATTTGATCTTGGTCCCAAAACCTCATATTGGTACATGTGGGTTGCTAGTAGTGTTGATTACTCCTTGTAGTTGATACTAGTTGGTTCATCCGGTGGAAGATTATATTTTCAGATCCTTAATGATAATTAATACTCCTATGATTATGATTATGAATATGCTTTGTGAGTAGTTACGTTTGTTCCCGAGGACATGGGAGAAGTCTTGTTATAAGTAATCATGTGAATTTGGTATTCGTTCGATATTTTGATGAGATGTATGTTGTCTCTCCTCTAGTGGTGTTATGTGAACGTTGACTACATGACACTTCACCATTATTTGGGCCTTGGGGAAGGCATTGGGAAGTAATAAGTAGATGATGGGTTGCTAGAGTGACATAAGCTTAAACCCTAGTTTACGCGTTGCTTCGTAAGGGGCTGATTTGGATTCATATGTTTCATGCTATGGTTAGGTTTACCTTAATTCTTAGTTTGTAGTTGTGGATGCTTGTGAGAGGGGTTAATCATAAGTGGGAGGCTTGTCCAAGGAAGGGCAGCACCCAAGCACCGGTCCACCCACATATCAAATTATCAAAGTAACGAACGCGAATCATATGAGCATGATGAAAACTAACTTGACAATAATTCCCATGTGTCCTCGGGAGCGCTTTTCTTTATATAAGAGTTTGTCCAGGCTTGTCCTTTGCTACAAAAAGGATTGGGCCACCTTGTTGCACCTTGTTTTTACTTTTATTACTTGTCACCCATTACGATTTATCTTATCACAAAACTATCTGTTACCGATAATTTCAGTGCTTGCAGAGAATACCTTGCCGAAACCACTTGTTATTTCCTTCTGCTCCTCGTTGGGTTCGACACTCTTACTTATCGAAAGGACTACGATAGATCCCCTATACTTGTGGGTCATCAATGACCTATGTTTGTGCACTCCGATCACACATATATTCATCCACATCCGCATCTCGGACCAAACCCCAACCACTCCACTTCACTCCTCCCCAAGCCCCATTTCGGTTACCTCCAACCTTCTCTGAAATGATGGGCAGCAGATCTGACTCCGAGATGTGTAGATCTATCAACAAGGACCCAATTCATTCCATGCTGGCAGGAGGAGTAGATGGTCGTCCACATTCCTCTTCACCACACCCGGGAGGAGTCCACTCAATCGTGGCCGGACTCGATCCGGTGGGAATCCATTGCAACCACGCAACTAGCGCCTGGATTTGCCTCTCATGGTGGGAGGCGCGTGAATGCTGCCTCGTTGAAAGAACAAGTGCTCCCTGGGTTATTTTGGTAATTAATGTCAACATATCTCTTGTTGGACTAATCCTTTCATCTATTATATTTCAGATGAGTTCAACAGTGGAGTGGCGTGGACAAGAGGATGTGGAACCCCTGCAAGATGCTAAGAACAAAGGATTGACAAAATCTCGAAAGCTCAAGACTCTACTTTTTTCATTTTAGTGATCCGAGATCACATTGAGTCCATAGGAAAGCCAATACTATTAAAAGGGGATGAGGTGTTGCTTAATGGCTTGCTTGCTCAAAGTGCTTAGTGATATGCTCCAAAGCCCTCAACCACTTTCTCATATCCACATATGTCCCAAACCAAAAGTCAAATTTGGCCCTACTTATTTGATCTATCCTCGATGCGGCTATAGCTCCCACGTGTCGAGGCACGACTTAGAGGCATAACCGCATTGAAAGCAATGTCGCAAGTTAGGCAATCATCACAACATCCCATGTAATATAGATAATAAAAGGGGAAGGTACAATAGCTGGCTTACACACGCCACGTCAATCAAAGTACATAAATAGCATTACATCAATCAAACACTCATGGCCCGACTACGGCGCCAAAATAAAAGATAACCCAACATGCGACACGGTCCCGATCACCCCCAACTGGGCACCACTACTGATCATCAGGGAAAGACACGTAATATCGGCGTGAGTCCTCGTCGAACTCCCACTTGAGCTCAAGCGCGTCATCTGGAACGGAATCATCAGGCCCTGCATCTGGTTTGGAAGTAATCTGTGAGCCACAGGGACTCAGCAATCTCGCACCCTCGCGATCAAGACTATTTAAGCTTGTAGGTAAGGCAAGGTAAATATGTGGAGCTGCAGCAAGCGACTAGCATATATGGTGGCTAACCTGTTCACAAAAGAGAGCGAGAAGAGGAGGCAGAGCGCGAACGAATAACTAGAGGACATCCTGCGGCAAACATTACTCCAACACCGTGTTCACTTCCTGGACCCCGCCGAGAAGAGACCATCACGGTAACTCACACTGTTGATTCATTTTAATTAAGTTAAGGTTCAAGTTATCTACAACCGAACATTAACAAATTCCCATCTGCCCATAACTGTGGGCACGACTTTCAAAAGTTCAAATCCCTGCAGGGGAGTCCCAACTTAGCCCATGACAAGCTCACACGGTCAACGAAGGAATAGACCTCCTCCCGAGAGATTCCAATCAGACTCGGTATCCCGGTTCTTCAAGACACTTCGACAAGTTAAAACCAATCCAGCAACACCGCCCGAATGTGCCGACAAATCCTGATAGGAGCTGCACATATCTCGTTCTCAGGGCACACTCAGATGAGCCAGATGTCGGGTAGGCCAGCCCAGAGTTTCCCCTGGTAGCCCCGGACATCGCTCGGTTGGACCAACACTCAGAGGAGCACTGGCTCGGGGGGTTTAAATAAGATGACCCTCGGGCTCCGGAAACCCAAGGGAAAAAGAGGCTAGGTGGCAAATGGTAAAACCAAGGTTGGGCATTGCTGGAAAAGCTTTAATCAAGGCGAACTATCAAGGGGTTCCCATTATCACCCAACCGCGTAAGGAACGCAAAATCCGGGAACATAACACCGATATGACGGAAACTAGGGCGGCAAGAGTGGAACAAAACACTAGGCGAGAGGCCGAGCCTTCCACCCTTTACCAAGTATATAGATGCATTAAGATAACAAGGATAATATAATGATATCCCAACAAGTAAATAATGTTCCAACAAGGAACGGTCTCCAATCTTCACCTGCAACTAGCAACGCTATAAGAGGGGCTGAGCAAAGCGGTAACATAGCCAATCAACGGTTTGCTAGGACATGGTGGGTTAGAGGTTTGACATGGCAATTTGGGAGGCATGATAAGCAAGTGGTAGGCATCGTAGCATAGGCATAGCAAAAGAGCGAGCATCTAGCAAAGCAAAGATAGTAGTGATGTCGAGGGTATGATCATCTTGCCTGCAAAGTTGTCAGAGTTGACTGGATCCTCGAAAGCAAACTCAACGGGCTCCTCATTAGTGAACTCGACTCCCGGCTCTACCCAAACAAGACAAACAAGCAACAAGGACACAATCAACCACGTGCAAAGCTCAAACAAATGATGCAAAGATGGTATGCTATGCGGGATGCAATATGGGATGCATATGCAAGATTTGACAAGGAATGCATGAACCTGGCCTCAACATGGAAATCCAAGTGTGCCACTGGAAAGATGAGATGAAATCGCTTGAAAACGATATAAAGAACGCCGGAATCGGAGTTACGGTTTGGAAATGGCAAGCGATTCCAATATGACCACGTTCTGCGATTTACAGCAAGTAGCCATCTAAATGCAACAAGATGAACATGCTACAGCACCCAAACATGGCATCAAAATACATGGCAGGGATCCATTCATGATGCTTAACAAAAGACTAGCACTGAGCTATGGCCAATTCATCCATTAACAGGTTCAAACAAGCATGGCAAAAATGCATTTGGTAAACAGATTTCAGACTTGGTGAAATTAACACTTGTCTGGAATTTCAGATCAGGTAGCACACTTTGGAGCATGAAAACAATATGCTACAGGACCTGAACATGGCAAAGTAAAGCATGGCATGGAGCTACTCAAAGAGCTTAACAAAAGTCCCTTAGTGACCTTGAGCCAAAAGGGATCAGAAAATACATTTGCAAGCATGTGAACATGGCAAAAACATAATCAGTTCTCAGACTTAGTGGAAACTGGAGCATGCTGAAATGGATGTCAAATAGGCATGTATATGAGCTCGAGGCACTCACTACAGAGCATGTCATGACAATCTAAGCATACATCCATCAAGAACACAAAATACAAGCTAGAAATGGCAAGAACAATAGCATAGCATGCACGGATCAAGTACAACATCCTCGGCAAAATCGCTAACAAGTAGACAATCTGCCCAGATTCACGAAATGAAAAAATTGAGCTCGATTGACTCAAGCTAGGGTGCTCCATAATTGCAAACAAAGACATGGATAGATAGAGCACTACAAGATTAACAAATCATCCTTACTGATCATCCTCAAAAGAGGCACGGATCACAAGGAATCAACATGAACATATGGCATAATGAGATAAACAGCTCAAGGATTTAGTGGAAATGTTAAGTCCCTGAAATCAGCATTAACGAATGCTCCACTTTGCAAGCTTGTGCTAGTCACCACACACATCACAAAAATACATGGATTGCACCTCTGGATAGATGGCAAAACATATAACAAAACTCATGCAGAGCTCAGGGGCATATCGTGCACACAATAATCATGGCAAAAATGACAAATATCTAATTGGAGCAGCACATCTGACAATTAACTCAAATAGCATTTTTCTAACAGCATTTTGGGCATCAAAATGAACTCAAATGAAAATGATGCAATGAGATAAAATGATGTGCTCTCTGAGGCGAACATTTTGATATGCTATATGCCCAAAACAGAGCTACGGATGCAAAATTATGATGTGATGAACATAGCCAAAATATTAGGGTTTCGGGGCAAAAGTCAACCGTCCGAACTCAGATCCAGATCCGGCCGGGTGGTACTGTAGTGGCGCGCTTCCCGAGGCTCGCCGGAAACTCGAGGTCACCGGAGAGGAGTTGTTCCGGCGAGGGGAAGGCGAGGCGGTGGCCGGAGGAGGCGGATCCGGCCGGCGGAGGGAGTGGTCGACGGCGGGGCGGCGCGCAGGACGCCGGGCAGCGACGGCGCCGGCTGGTCGGCGGCGAAGGCACTGCGGTGGCGCGGCGGAGACGGGTTGAGGCGGCGGCGTGCTCCGGCCGGGGCGAAGGAGGCGCGGGCGCGACGGATCGATGGGCCCGGGAGGGCCTCCCGCGGGCCTGGCGGGCCCCGAGCGGCGGCGGCGATGTGGGGCTCGCGGCAGCTGATGTGGCGGCGGCGGGTGGATCCGGACGTGTCCGGCCGTACAAAAAAAATGTCCGCCGGCGCGAGAGGTGGGTGGTTCTCGGGTTTCGTCCGTGAATTGAAATGGGGGGTCTTTATATAGAGGTGGAGGGAGCTAGGAGAGTCCAAATGAGGTGCGGTTTTCGGCCACGCGATCGTGATCGAATACTCTAGACGATGAAGAGGGTTTTGGTGGGTTTTGGGCCAAATTGGAGGGGTGTTGGGCTGCAACACACACGAGGCCTTCTCGGTCCCTCAGTTAACCGTTGGAGCATCAAACGAAGTCCAAATGGTACGAAACTTGACCGGCGGTCTACCGGTAGTAAACCAAGGCCGCTTGGCAAGTCTCGGTCCAATCCGGAAATGTTTAATCCCCACACACGAAAGAAAGGTAGAAATGACCACCGGAGGAGAACGAAGCCCCGAAATGCAAAACGGACAAGAGGGAAAAAGCTTGAATGCATGAGATGAACACGTATGCAAATGCAATGCACATGATGACATGATATGAGATGCATGCCAACGACAAAAACACACGGAGACAAAAACCCGAACCTGAGAAAATAAAATAACTTAACGCCGGAAACGGCAAGAGTTGGAGTACATATTGGGAAAATTATATCCGGGGTGTTACAACACTCCACCACTACGAAAGGATCTCGTCCTGAGATCTAGGACTGAAAGAACACCGGGTACTCAGAACGGAGGTGATCCTCGCGTTCCCAGGTAGCTTCACGGTCGGAATGGTGTGACCACTTGACTTTGAGGAATTTGATTGACTTGTTGCGAGTCTTGCGTTCAGTCTCTTCAAGAATAGCAACGGGGTGCTCACGATAAGAGAGATCTTCTTGGAGCTCAATGTCCTCGAAGTTGACGGTGCGGTCAGGAGTCTTGAAGCACTTTCGGAGCTGAGAGACATGGAACACGTCATGAACATTTGCAAAGTTTGAAGGAAGCTCGAGTTGATAGGCGAGATCGCCTCTCTTGCTGACGATCTTGAAAGGTCCCACGTATCTAGGGGCAAGCTTCCCTTTGATACCGAAGCGACGAGTACCTTTCATTGGAGAGACGCGGAGGTAAACATGATCTCCGATCTCGAAAGCCAAATCACGGTGCTTACTATCATAGTAGCTCTTCTGGCGGGATTGGGCTGCTTTGAGGTTATCTCGAATGACTTTGCACATTTCCTCTGCCTCTGTGATTAAGTCATTTCCCAGAAGCTGACGTTCACCGGTTTCAGACCAGTTGAGAGGGGTACGGCACTTCCTGCCATACAGAATTTCAAATGGGGCCTTGCCCGAACTTGCTTGAAAACTGTTGTTGTAGGAGAATTCAGCATAAGGAAGACAATCCTCCCACTTCATGCCGAAGGAGATCACACAAGCCCTGAGCATATCTTCAAGAATCTGGTTGACACGCTCGACTTGACCGCTAGTTTGAGGATGGAAAGCTGTGCTGAAGCGGATGTTGGTGCCCATGGCCTTCTGAAAAGAATCCCAAAACTTGGAGGTAAAGATGCTGCCACGGTCTGAAGAGATCACTTGTGGAATACCGTGCAGAGAGACAATTCGAGAGGTATAGAGTTCCGCCAATTGAGCTGCAGTGATTGACTCTTTGATAGGCAGAAAGTGAGCCACTTTAGTGAGTTTGTCGATGACAACGAATATAGCATCATTGCCACGTTTGGACTTTGGAAACCCAGTCACGAAGTCCATCTCAATGTGGTCAAACTTCCATTCTGGAATGGCAAGAGGTTGGAGGAGACCAGCTGGCCTTTGGTGTTCTGCCTTCACTCTTCTGCAGACATCACACTCATTCACGAATTGAGCAATCTCGCGCTTCATTCGAGTCCACCAATAAGCCTGCTTGAGGTCCTGATACATCTTCGTGCTCCCAGGGTGGATGGAGAGGAGAGAATTGTGAGCCTCGTTCATGATCACTTTACGAAGGTCACCTTTGGGCACAACAATACGATCCTCGAAGAAGAGAGTATCCTTGTCATCAAGGCGGTAGCACTTGTACTTGGGTTGACTCTTGGCAATCCCAATCTTCACCTTTTTCACCATAGCATCAAGAAGCTGAGCTTGGCGAATCTGGTCTTCCAAGGTAGGAGAGACTTGAAGGTTGGCGAGGAAACCTTGAGGAACAACTTGCAGATTAAGTTTGCGGAAAGCTTCACAAAGCTCGGGTTGATAAGGCTTGAGAATCAGACTGTTGCAATAAGCCTTCCTGCTCAATGCGTCAGCAATCACATTGGCCTTGCCTGGAGTATACTCGATACTCGGATTATACTCTTGAATCATTTCGACCCATCGAGTCTGCCTGAGGTTGAGATTAGGCTGAGTGAAGATGTACTTGAGACTCTTGTGATCAGTGAAAATGTCCACTTTTCTTCCCAATAAGAGATGTCTCCAAGTCAAAAGAGCATGCACAACTGCCGCCAACTCGAGATCATGAGTGGGGTAGTTCTTCTCGTTGGGCTTCAACTGGCGAGAGGTATAAGCCACAAATTTCTTCTCTTGCATCAACACTGTGCCAAGACCTTGGAGAGAGGCATCACAAAAGACCTCGTACGGCTTGGATTCATCAGGCGGAGTCAGAACTGGAGCGGTGACCAATTTCTCTTTCAAAGTGTTGAAAGCAATGTCACACTCCGGAGACCAAACGTACTTGACGTGCTTCTGGAGAAGATTTGAGAGAGGCTTCGCGATCTTAGAAAAGTTTTCGACGAATCTTCGACAGTAGCTTGCGAGACCGAGGAAGCTACGGAGTTGCTTCACGTTCTGAGGTGGTTCCCAATTCACAATTGCAGAAACCTTCTCAGGATTCACCGCAATGCCCTTGGCAGAGATGATATGGCCAAGATAAAGAACCTAATCGAGCCAAAATTCGCACTTGGAGAACTTGGCGTAGAACTTGTGCTCCCTCAGCTTATCAAGTACCAAACGCAAGTGCTTGGCATGATCTTCCTTGTTCTTCAAAAAGACCAGAATGTCGTCGAGATAGACCAAAACGAAGTCATTGGTGTAGGCGTTGAAGATGAAGTTCATCATGCGAGAGAACGTCGGAGGAGCATTGACGAGGCCAAAAGACATGATAGTGTATTCATATGAACCATAGCTTGTCCTGAAAGCCGTCTTGGGAATATCTTGTTCACGGATTCGAATCTGATGATAACCCATATGGAGATCAAGCTTGGAGAATACTTGGGCACCTTTGAGTTGTTCGAACAGCTCGTTGATGTTGGGAAGTGGGTATTTGTTCTTGATGGTCTTCTTGTTCAATGCACGGTAATCAACACAAAGTCGGTCTGTTCCATCCTTCTTCTTCACAAAAAGAACACCACAACCCCACGGGGAAGAACTAGGCCGGATGAGACCCATTCTCTCTTGAACATCGAGTTGCTTCTTCAGCTCCTTCAACTCTTCAGGTCCGAGCTTGTAAGGACGCTTGCAAACAGGTTCCGTGCCAGGCTCAAGATCGATGACGAATTCAACTGGCCGGTGCGGAGGCATTCCTGGAAGCTCTTCTGGAAAGACGTCTTGATACTCGCAAACAACTGGGATTTGCGAGATAGCATCCAGTTCACCCTTATCATTGAGAGAAAATAGACGGATGGTATCATCACGAGCGGCAAAGACAATTACATCCTCAGATGAATGAGTCAATTGAATTTGCCTTGCAGCACAATCAAGATGCGCCTTGTGCTTAGAAAGCCAATCCATTCCGAGAATAAGATCAATATCTGAGTTGCCAAGAACCACCGGAGAAGAAAGAAACTTGTAGTCACCCAACGTGATAGTAACATCCGGGGCGATAGCGCTTGCATTCATGAATTTACCCGGAGAAACGACAGATAACTGTCTAGGAAAATCTTGTAAAGGCAACTCATGCTTAGAAACAAATGGTCTCGAGATGAAACAATGTGATGCACCCGTGTCAAAAAGAACTTTTGCAGGAATATCATTAACAGGAAGGTTACCCATGATGACATCTGACGAGTCCTCTGCCTGAGCTGCGTTCATCAAGTTGACCTTGGCGGGCTTGGTGTTATGCTTGACCATAGCTGTACTTGCTGATCTCACAGGAGGAGGAGGAGGAGGGAGACGCCTCTGGTTGAAGCATTTGTTGGCATAGTGACCCTTCTGTTGGTACTTGTTGCACGTGACCTCTGAAGCGGACGGTGGTACAGAGCACTTGATCTTGGAGCTTGAGACGAAGTCTTGTTCTGAAAGCCAGGGTTGGGTGGGTGGGAAGATCCACTGCCACCTTTGCTCTTCTGCTGATACGGCTGATGGAACGGAGGAGGAGGAAGCCAATACTTCTATTGCTTGGCCACTTGAGTAGAGGAAGAAGGAGTAGCATCTCTGACTCGCTTCTTGGAAGCATCACAACTCAGTTGAGCGGCCTCTTGCTTCAATGCCATGTTGTAGAACTCATCGTACCTCAAGGGCTCAAAGAGAACAAGAGCTAGCTGAATTTCTTCTCTGAGACCACCCCTGAACTGGTATATCATGCTCTTCTCATCAGGGACGTCCTGCTTAGCAAAGCGGGCGAGCTTCTGAAACAACTTGTTGTAGTCATAGACAGACAAAGAGCCTTGCTTCAGGTTGCGGAATTCCTCACGCTTGCTTTCAACCACGCTCTGGGGGATATGATGAGCTTTGAAATCTTGATGGAATTCATCCCAGGTAATAACATGTCCACCTCTAGAATCCTTGTACTGCTGGAACCATTCTGCAGCTTGATCTTTGAGTTGGAAGGAAGCGAACTTGACGAAGTCCTCAGGCCTGACGTTACTGCACTCGAAATGCTTGCACAGATCCACGAGCCAATCGTCAGCATCAGTTGCCTCAACACAATTGCTGAAAGTCTTTGGCCCGTTAGCAAGGAACTGGTTGAGTGTAGCAAAGTGATTCTGATTGTTGCCTTGGTTGCCTTGGTTCGCTTGATTGCGCTCTTGAAGAATTTGCATGATCAACTGTGTGTTTGCATTGGTTGCGGCCATCACAGCTTGCCATGCCTCCGGAGGAGGTGGAGGTGGTGGCGGATCTTGATTCTGATTCTGATTGGTGCTCTTAGCGGGAGCCATCCTGAAGAGGGTTGACACCGTTAGCACATTGACAGATAAAATGAAGCTGAATCCAACGGAATGAAAATTGCAACATAAAGTCTTCACATCCGAACATAAGAACGAATGCATTCCTCTTGAAATGGTCACATATCCATAAATTGAGAAGCCACTTAGAATTTAGGTAGAGAAATAAATCAACAAGGTACGGATCAAGAACGAATACTCGGTAAGAAATCCCAATCTCAAACCAAATATCCGTGGAAGAAGAACTAGAGCTACAAGAATTCCCACCTATGAAACTCCCGAACCTTTCCGGTTATGCAATCAGGTGTTGGGGATACAGGGGAAGCATAATATCTCACCCAAATCTAGCAAATCCTACATCCAGCTGTATCCATCCTTCAACACATAACCGAGAAAAACTTCGGAAACCATCTACCTCAACCTTCGAAAAGCATCCGTTATACAAGTTATGGCGATACTCCCGAACTCCCGCCCCAGTACTGGGTGGCGTCGAGGTTATCTCACCAACGAACTGCATAAAAGAGATTTTCGATGTCGGCGTACTAAACTCAGGTATTCCAGAACTGCAACGATAAAATTGTGACGACAACACCTCGGAGCTCAACTCCCCGGGACACTGCCACAACCCCTAAAGACAGGAGGCACCAAGAACAATGTTCTCGTCACAAAACCATCGGAACGATTCCAAGATACCCGCGTGATCCTAAATTTTTTTAGTGAAATTTGAGAAGAGAAGAGTCAAAACTCTACGTCAGGATGCCTTACCAGAGCGATGAGGAGACTGGGGAGTAAAAAGAATTCCTAAACTCTCCGATATATAATTCCTAAATGACTCAAAACATTTTTCTAGACACAACTCGGCCGCTAAAAACGATCAAGCAATGGGGCTCCTAAGGTCGGGGAAGGCTCTGATTACCAACTTGTAACGCCCTCGATGCGGCTATAGCTCCCACGTGTCGAGGCACGACTTAGAGGCATAACCGCATTGAAAGCAATGTCGCAAGTTAGGCAATCATCACAACATCCCATGTAATATAGATAATAAAAGGGGAGATACATAGTTGGCTTACACTCGCCACGTCAATCAAAGTACATAAATAGCATTACAACATTCAAACACTCATGGCCCGACTACGGCGCCAAAATAAAAGATAACCCAACATGCGACACGGTCCCGATCACCCCAACTGGGCACCACTACTGATCATCAGGGAAAGACACGTAGTATCGGCGTGAGTCCTCGTCGAACTCCCACTTGAGCTCAAGCGCGTCATCTGGAACGGAATCATCAGGCCCTGCATCTGGTTTGGAAGTAATCTGTGAGCCACAGGGACTCAGCAATCTCGCACCCTCGCGATCAAGACTATTTAAGCTTATAGGTAAGGCAAGGTAAATATGTGGAGCTGCAGCAAGCGACTAGCATATATGGTGGCTATCCTGTTCGCAAAAGAGAGCGAGAAGAGGAGGCAAAGCGCGAACGAGTAACTAGAGAACATCCTGCGGCAAGCATTACTCCAACACCGTGTTCACTTCCCGGACTCCGCCGAGAAGAGACCATCACGGTAACTCACACTGTTGATTCATTTTAATTAAGTTAAGGTTCAAGTTATCTACAACCGGACATTAACAAATTCCCATCTGCCCATAACCGCGGGCACGGCTTTCGAAAGTTCAAATCCCTGCAGGGGAGTCCCAACTTAGCCCATGACAAGCTCTCACGGTCAACGAAGGAATAGACCTCCTCCCGAGACATTCCGATCAGACTCGGTATCCCGGTTCTTCAAGACACTTCGACAAGTTAAAACAAATCCAGCAACACCGCCCGAATGTGCCGACAAATCCCGATAGGAGCTGCACATATCTCGTTCTCAGGGCACACTCAGATGAGCCAGACGTCGGGTAGGCCAGCCCAGAGTTGCCCCTGGTAGCCCCGGACATCGCTCGGTTGGACCAACACTCAGAGGAGCACTGGCCCGGGGGGGTTTAAATAAGATGACCCTCGGGCTCCGGAAACCCAAGGGAAAAAGAGGCTAGGTGGCAAATGGTAAAACCAAGGTTGGGCATTGCTGGAAAAGCTTTAATCAAGGCGAACTATCAAGGGGTTCCCATTATCACCCAACCGCGTAAGGAACGCAAAATCCGGGAACATAACACCGATATGACGGAAACTAGGGCGGCAAGAGTGGAACAAAACACTAGGCGAGAGGCCGAGCCTTCCACCCTTTACCAAGTATATAGATGCATTAAGATAACAAGGCAATATAATGATATCCCAACAAGTAAATAATGTTCCAACAAGGAACGGTCTCCAATCTTCACCTGCAACTAGCAACGCTATAAGAGGGGCTGAGCAAAGCGGTAACATAGCCAATCAACGGTTTGCTAGGACATGGTGGGTTAGAGGTTTGACATGGCAATTTGGGAGGCATGATAAGCAAGTGGTAGGCATCGTAGCATAGGCATAGCAAAAGAGCGAGCATCTAGCAAAGCAAAGATAGTAGTGATTTCGAGGGTATGATCATCTTGCCTGCAAAGTTGTCAGAGTTGACTGGATCCTCGAAAGCAAACTCAACGGGCTCCTCGTTAGCGAACTCGTCTCCCGGCTCTACCCAAACAAGACAAACAAGCAACAAGGACACAATCAACCACGTGCAAAGCTCAAACAATATGATGCAAAGATGGTATGCTATGCGGGATGCAATATGTGATGCATATGCAAGATTTGACAAGGAATGCATGAACCTGGCCTCAACTTGGAAATCCAAGTGTGCCACTGGAAAGATGAGATGAAATCGCTTGAAAACGATATAAAGAACGCCGGAATCGGAGTTACGGTTTGGAGATGGCAAGCAATTCAAATATGACCACGTTCTGCGATTTACAGCAAGTAGCCATCTAAATGCAACAAGATGAACATGCTACAGCACCCAAACATGGCACCAAAATACATGGCAGGGATCCATTCATGATGCTTAACAAAAGACTAGCACTGAGCTACGGCCAATTCATCCATTAACAGGTTCAAACAAGCATGGCAAAAATGCATTTGGTAAACAGATTTCAGACTTAGTGAAATTAACACTTGTCTGGAATTTCAGATCAGGTAGCACACTTTGGAGCATGAAAACAATATGCTACAGGACCTAAACATGGCAAAGTAAAGCATGGCATGGAGCTACTCAAAGAGATTAACAAAAGTCCCTTAGTGACCTTGAGCCAAAAGGGATCAGAAAATACATTTGCAAGCATGTGAACATGGCAAAAACATAATCAGTTCTTAGACTTAGTGAAAACTGGAGCATGCTGAAACAGATATCAAGTAGGCATGTTTACGAGCTCGATGCACTCACTACAGAGCAAGTCATGACAATCTAAGCATACACCCATCAAGAATACACAAAATACAAGCTAGACATGGCAAGAACAATAACATAGCATGCACGGATCAACTACAACATCCTCGGCAAAATCGCTAACAAGTAGACAATCTGCCCAGATTCACGAAATGACAAAAGTAGAGCTCGATTGACTCAAGCTAGGGTGCTCCATAATTGCAAACAAAGACATGGATAGATAGAGCACTACAAGATTAACAAATCATCCTTACTGATCATCCTCAAAAGAGGCACGGATCACTAGGAAACAACATGAACATATGGCATAATGAGATAAACAGTCAAGGACTTAGTGGAAATGCTAAGTCCCTGAAATCAGCATTAACGAATGCTCCACTTTGCAAGCTTGTGCTAGTCACCACACACATCACAAAAATACATGGGTTGCACCTCTGGATAGATGGCAAAACATATAACAAAACTCATGCAGAGCTCAGGGGCATATCATGCACACAATAATCATGGCAAAAATGACAAATATCTAATTGCAGCAGCAGATCTAACAATTAACTCAAATAGCATTCTTCTAATAGCATTTCGGACATCAAGATGAGCTCAAATGAAAATGATGCAATGAGATGAAATGACGTGCTCTCTGAGGCGAACATTTTGATATGCTATATGCCCAAAACGGAGCTACGGATGCAAAGTTACGATGCGATGAACATAGCCAAAATATTAGGGTTTCGGGGCAAAGTCAACCGTCCGAACTCAGATCCAGATCCGGCCGGGTGGTACTGTAGCGGTGCGCTTCCCGAGGCTCACCGGAAACTCGAGGTCACCGGAGAGGAGCTGTTTCGGCGAGGGGAAGGCGAGGCGGTGGCCGGAGGAGGCGGATCCGACCGGCGGAGGGAGTGGTCGACGGCGGGGCGGCACCCACGGCGCGGGCGACGCGCAGGACGCCAGGCGCGACGGCGCCGGCTGGTCGGCGGCGAAGGCACTGCGGTGGCGCGGCGGAGACGGTTGAGGCGGGGCGCGCTCCGGCCGGGGCGAAGGAGGCGCGGGCTCGACGGATCGATGGGCCCGGGAGGGCCTCCCGCGGGCCTGCGGGGCCCGAGCGCGGCGGCGATGTGGGGCTCCGGGAGCTGACGTGGCGTGCGGGTGGATCCGGACATGTCCGGCCGGACAAAAAAAATGTCCGCCGGCGTGAGAGGTGGGTGGTTCTAGGGTTTTGTCCGTGAATTGAAATGGGGGGGGGGGTCTTTATATAGAGGTGGAGGGAGCTAGGAGAGTCCAAATGAGGTGCGGTTTTCGGCCACGCGATCATGATCGAACGCTCTAGACGATGAAGAGGGTTTTGATGGGTTTTGGGCCAAATTGGAGGGGTGTTGGGCTGCAACACACACGAGGCCTTGTCGGTCCCTCTGTTAACCGTTGGAGCATCAAACGAAGTCCAAATGGTACGAAACTTGACCGGTGGTCTACCGGTAGTAAACCAAGGCCGCTTGGCAAGTCTCGGTCCAATCCGGAAATGTTTAATCCCCACACACGAAAGAAAGGTAGAAATGACCACCGAAGGAGAACGAAGCGCCGGAATGCAAAACGGACAACGGGGAAAAGCTTGAATGCATGAGATGAACACGTATGCAAATGCAATGCACATGATGACATGATACGAGATGCATGACAACGACAAAAACACACGGAGACAAAAACCTGAACCCAAGAAAATAAAATAACTTAACGCCGGAAACGGCAAGAGTTGGAGTACATATTGGGAAAATCATATCCGGGGTGTTACAGCTCAAGACTCTACTTTTTTCATTTTAGTGATCCAAGATCACATTGAGTCCATAGGAAAGCCAATACTATTAAAAGGGGATGAGGTGCTGCTTAATGGCTTGCTTGCTCAAAGTGCTTAGTGATATGCTCCAAAGCCCTCAACCACTTTCTCATATCCACATATGTCCCAAACCAAAAGTCAAACTTGGCCCTACTTATTTGATCTATCCGGCGCCACCGAGTTCACTTGACATAGCCACTGCGAGAAACCCTAGTCACTTCAGTCTCACCGATGGGATCTCGGTCTCACCGAGAATGCTTGCAAACTCTCGGTTACTTGTTGCAACTATTTCGGTCTCACCGAGATATGCAATCAGTCCCACCGAGTTTGCTCGACCAACTCTCTGTTTTGCTTATTACCAAAATCGGTCCCACCGAGTTTGTGTAATCTTTCAAACCGAGTTGAGGTTTTACCCTAACCCTAGCAATCGGTCCCACCGAGTTGACATGTCGTCCCACCAAAGTCCTAACATTCACATTTTAAACTAAATCGGTCTCACCAAGTTTCATGATTCGGTCCCACCGAGTTTGGTGATTTGTGTGTAACGGTTAGATTTTGTGTGGAGGCTATATATACCCCTCCACCCTTCCTTCATTAGTAAGGCGAGCCATCAGAGTGTACCTACACTTCCAACATTCATTTTCTGAGAGAGAACCACCTACTCATGTGTTGAGACCAAGATATTCCATTCCAACCACATGAATCTTGATCTCTAGCCTTCCCCAAGTTGCTTTCCACTCAAATCATATTTCCACCAAACCCAAATCCATGAGAGAGAGTTGAGTGTTGGGAAGACTATTATTTGAAGGACAAGAGCAAGGAGTTCATCATCAACACACCATCTATTACCTTTTGAAGAGTGGTGTCTCCTAGATTGGTTAGGTGTCACTTGGGAGCCTCCTACAAGATTGTGGAGTCGAACCAAGGAGTTTCTACGGGCAAGGAGATCGCCTACTTTGTGAATATCTACCCAAGTGAGGCAAGTCCTTCATGGGCGATGGCCATGGTGGGATAGACAAGGTTGCTTCTTCGTGGACCCTTCGTGGGTGTAGCCCTCCGTGGACTCATGCAACCATTACCCTTCGTGGGTTGAAGTCTCCATCAACGTGGATGTACAATAGCACCACCTATTGGAACCACGCCAAAAATCTCCATGTCTCCAATTGCGTCTGCACACTCCAATCCCATCCCTTTACTTTCTTCCAACTTGCATGCTTTAATTTCCGCTGCTCATATACTGTTGTCATGCTTGCTTGAAATGTGTTGTGAATGTTTAAACTTGTGCTAAAACTCTACCTCAACTTAATGAAATTAAAAACAGCTACTTTTCTTTGTTGAGGGTCTAATCACCCCCCCTCCATACACCTCTTCTCGATCCATTCAATTGGTATCAGAGCATTGGTCTCAATTGCTTTTGTTTAAACACCTTTGGAGGAAGATGGATGAGTCTACGTAGGGGATTCTTAGACGTAGAGTGCCTATACTTGATGGAGAATTCTTTCATGAGTGGAAAATTGAGATGCTTGAGATTTTCAATGAATATCACTTGAACAATTACATTACTACTCCTTGTGCGCGCCTTGTTGACCCCTTGCACCCTACCCTTGATGATTCTATTGACATGATCCGTAATCTTAGAACTGTCAATTTAATCACTAGAGGATTACCTCGAAACTTGATTGCTAGCTTGCCTGCTCTTGATTGTGCTTACACCTTATGGAGATTTCTTGAGGAACAATTTCCAAACTATTGCTTGTGAAACTTGGATGAAATTCTTCATAAGTCTATTGCCTTGAGTAAGATAAATTCCAATGATCCTAAGTTTGGTGATTGTCTATTTGAGCTTACCAATCTCATGCGTGCCAAAGGAGATGTTGGAATCATTAGCAATATCATCCCCGAAGCCATTAGAATTCATAAAGATGATTATTGTGATGACCATTTATCTAATGAATTACCCTCTCTAGGAATTGATCCATCACAAGACGATGTTAAACATGGATACTATGATGAGAATGATGATAGTGACTTTGATCTCGATGAGTCTATGAGACACTTTGGTCTCATGGAAAATCTTCGCGGCTACATGGCTGGAGAAAAGGAATGGGTTCTTGATAGTGGATGTACCGATCACATGACCGGAGATAAGGATATGTTTCCTGAGCTCGCTGAAAACGATGGCCCTCGAAAGTATGTCACTTTTGGTGACAACTCAAAGGGTAAGGTGGTTTCCTTGGTAAGGTAGCCATCTCACATGATAGCTCCGTACAAAATGTTATGCTCGTTGAATCCCTTGGCTATAATTTGCTTTCTGTATCTAGACTTGCTGACTTTGGTTTCAATGTCCTATTTACTGAAGTAGACTGCCAAGTGTTTCGTAGAGATAATCATAAAATGGTCTTTACTGGTTTACGTAGAGGTGATCTTTACATTGTAGATTTCACTAAAAAGGCTCAACCTAGAACTTGCTTAATTTCTAAATCTTCTAAAGGCTGGTTGTGGCATAGAAGGTTAGGTCATGTGGGCATGCGAAATCTTCATAAGCTAATTAAAGGTGATCGTATCCTTGGAGTGAAAGATGTTATTTTTGACAAGGATAGATTGTGCAGTGCTTGTCAAACAGGAAAACAAGTTGGAGGGAGTCACCCCGTGAAGAACATCATGACCACGAGAAGACCGCTCGAGCTACTTCATATGGATCTCTTTGGTCCCAATGCCTATAAAAGTCTCGGTGGTAACTCATTTGGTCTAGTCATAGTCGATGATTTTTCAAGATTTACGTGGGTGTTCTTTCTTGATGATAAATCGCAGGTCCAGAAGATCTTCAAGAACTTCGCTAGGAAGGCCTAAAATCAATTTGAAGTGAAGATCAAGAAGGTTCATAGCGACAATGGAACGGAGTTCAAGAACACAAATGTGGATACCTTTCTTGATGAAGAAGGGATTTCACATGAGTTCTTCGCTACATACACACCTCAACAAAATGGAGTTGTTGAGAGGAAGAATCAGACTCTTATTGAGAAGGCGAGAACGATGCTTGATGAGTACAAGACACCAAAACACTTTTGGGTGGAAGCGGTTGAGACAGCTTGTCATGCAACAAATCGCTTGTATCTTCACAAGCTACTCGGCCTGCAACAAATCCCACCGAACATCCTAACGTTCACATTTTAAACTAAATTAGTCTGACTGAGTTTCATGATTCAGTCCCACCGAGTTTGGTGATTTGTGTGTAACGGTTAGATTTTGTGTGGAGGCTATATATACCCCTCCACCCTTCCTTCATTAGTAAGGAGAGCCATTAGAACGTGCCTACACTTCCAGCATTCATTTTCTGAGAGAGAACCACCTACTCATGTGTTGAGACCAAGATATTCCATTCCAACCATATGAATCTTGATCTCTAGCCTTCCCCAAGTTGCTTTCGACTCAAATCATCTTTCCACCAAATCCAAATCTACGAGAGAGAGAGAGAGTTGAGTGTGGAGGAGACTATCATTTGAAGCACAAGAGCAAGGAGTTCATCATCAACACACCATCTATTACCTTTTAGAGAGTGGTGTCTCCTAGATTGGTTAGGTGTCACTTGGGAGCCTCCGACAAGATTGTGGAGTTGAACCAAGGAGTTTGTACGGGCAAGGAGATCGCCTACTTCATTAAGATCTACCCAAGTGAGGCAAGTCCTTCGTGGGCGATGGCCATGGTGGGATAGACAAGGTTGCTTCTTCGTGGACCCTTCGTGGGTGTAGCCCTCCGTGGACTCACGCAACCGTTACCCTTCGTGGGTTGAAGTCTCCATCAATGTGGATGTACGATAGCACCACCTATTGGAATCATGCCAAAAATCTTCGTGTCTCCAATTGCATTTGCACACTGCAATCCCATCCCTTTACTTTCTTGCAACTTGCATGCTTTAATTTCTGCTACTCATATACTGTTGTCATGCTTGCTTGAAATGTGTTGTGAATGTTTAAACTTGTGCTAAAACTCCACCTCAACTTAATGAAATTAAAAACTGCTACTTTTCTTTGTTGAGGGTCTAATCACCCCCCTCTAGACATCTCTTCTCGATCCTTTCACTTGTAGGACGCCGTGCGGTCCGTATGGCACCCCAACGCTGGGGCGGCGGCACAACCCCTTCGTTGGCGCGTCTTCCCCGCAACATGCATCATGACCTGTGTGGTGTTATGTAGGGGCGTGCCCGCCGTGCGAGGCAAAGGGCGCGCGAGGCTGTGGTAGCCCTCGTGGCCGAGGCCTAGAGGCGGAGTCGCATGCCATCTTAGAGCCGCTAGGGGTGACCGGCACCCTCAGCGCCCCAACCGCGTCGTGGAGCTATCGGGCACCAACCACTGGGGTTCTATCATGGAGCTCACCTCGACCAGTGATATCCAGGCCATGGGTTCGGATAAGAAAGAGTAGGACATGGGAGACGGCGACACCTCATGGTCATGTGGATCGGTCCATGTGCCATGTTATACTCTTCCTCACCGGCGATCAGATCTTCATTTTGTGGGTCTCATGGCCGCCGGTGAAGACTCGACTAGTTTTTACATTGCCTATAATTGTATGGATTTGAGGGTTTGTTAATGAGGTATCCGGTTGTGGAAAAGAACATTAAGGTTTTTTTTGGCGAAATAGAACATTTAAGGGTTGACCAGTCACTATTCCTTGACACGGACTTTAGGGATGGGATTTGCTAAGAGCATCTCTAGCCATGCCCCCGACACGTCGCCAGGTGATTTTTTAGCGCCGGCGGATGAAAATTGGCCCATTCGCGCCCTTAGGAGCCCTTTTCGCCGGGTAGGGCCAAAATTGGGGCCGGCGGACCGAGGCCGAACCCGGCGCGCTGGGGGGCGCATGGGAGCGCGGGGGCGAGCGATTTTGGCGCAAACAAACCACGGGCCCGCCGCGTCAGCGACAGGCGCCTCATCGTCCTCACACCGCCTCTATTTCCCGCGGGGAATCAATGCCAAGGCTACTGCTGGTCTGCCTTCCATTGATTCCTCATGGGCGACGCCCCCCTCCCACCATGCGTACACACGATGCCCGGCTATAAAAGCCGACGCCTAGCCCTCGCCTCTGGCCACACCCCACCATGCTCTGCCTCCCTCTCCCCTCTCTCCCCAAGCCGAGCATCACGATGGGTGAGTGCTTCCCAAGCAACGTGGTGGCAGCCAATGGCTTCGGCCGCCGCTCGCTGCACGCATGGGAGGAATACCTCCTCTTCGAGGCGAACATCCCAGCACCGCCCGACATGTGCGCAGGGCCGGGCGGGTGGAGGCTCACCGCTGGTGGCGTCCCCATCCCCCGGTGCCCAACATCAAGACGCGCGTGGACTACTTAGCCGATGAGGTCGACCGCTTGCGGGCGCCGCTGACGGAGGAGCAGCGCGCCCTCCCGTAGTACGCCACCGACAACCACGTGGCGTGGGTGGCGTACTTCCAGCAGCAGCAGGAGCAGGGGCTGGCCTCCACCAACGGAACGCCGGTGGTGGGTGATGTCGACTACACAACCTTCTTCTTGTAGACGTTGTTGGGCCTCCAAGTGCAGAGGTTTGTAGGACAGTAACAAATTTCTCCCAAGTGGATGACCTAAGGTTTATCAATCCGTAGGAGGCGTAGGATGAAGATGGCCTCTCTCAAACAACCTTGCAACCAAATAACAAAGAGTCTCTTGTGTCCCCAACACACCCAATACAATGGTAAATTGTATAGGTGCACTAGTTCGGCGAAGAGATGGTGATACAAGTGCAATATGGATAGTAGATAATAGTTTTTGTAATCTGAAAATATAAAAACAGCAAGGTAACTAATGATAAAAGTGAGCGTAAACGGTATTGCAATGCTCAGAAACAAGGCCTAGGGTTCATACTTTCACTAGTGCAAGTTCTCTCAACAATAATAACATAGTTGGATCACATAACTATCCCTCAACATGCAACAAAGAGTCATTCCAAAGTCACTAATAGCAGAGAACAAACGAAGAGATTATGGTAGGGTACGAAACCACCTCAAAGTTATTCTTTCCAATCTATCCCTTGGGCTATTCCTATAAGTGTCACAAACAGCCCTAGTGTTGGGGGGATGGACCCCGGGCAGGCAACGGAACCCGGATCTTCTTCAAAAACAACGGGGTCAGCACTGCCCCTCAATACCGGCACGCACTTGGCCGGGTCGCTCGACCCGGCCAAGCCCCACAAGCCGGCCAGACTAGTCGACCCGGCAAGACACGTCGACTCGGCCTCAACAACTAGCGCAAGACAGCCGAACCCAGCACGACCAAAGCTTCCTCAACAAGATAGCACCACCCATGGCGTGCTACGCAATCCAGCCACGGGTCAGCACCCGTCCCATCCAGCCCATGCGATGGGACAAGGCTTCAATCAATGATGACCGAGGCGACAGTGCCCCGCCCATGCCTCTGGTCAGCGGGTACGTAGCAACAGTGCTCCTCACCTACCCGCTGACCAAGGCCGGCGTGGCTACAGTGCCCCTGCCCCCGCCGCTGACAACAGCAAGCAACGACTTAACGGAGAGCACTGTACACGACTCGACTCGGCCTCGCCCTAACGATTGACAAGACGGCGCACAGTCCCCCTAGGCACGCAGGGCCCGCACCTAGGGGAACCCGGCGAACCACAAGCCCTCAGCGGGACCCAACCCGGGTCCCCGGATGCCGACACTATGGACCCACCAACTTGTAACATTACCATTGTACCCCTGGGGGATTGACCTATAAAACCCCCAGGAGCCCTCATGCAGGGAGAGAGGGAGAAGAGAGATAGACACACTAGAGAACTCATTCCATCACACTCGCCAAGTTAGTAACACTCGAAGAGAGGGAACTGCCTAAGCCTTGGCCAGTTTCCTTCCCCTTCCATACAGCTCCAGGAGCGACATTGTATTATCGATCATCCAACAACACTCGGCAGGACTAGGGGGATTATCTCTCCGGAGAGCCCCGAACCTGGGTATGTCCGGCGTCCCGCGCACGCTCATTTCAACCTCGCCTCTGGAGCCCACCAGCGCCCTCGAGCCTCCTCCTCCCTTTAGCCATCCCTTGGCACTGCCGTGCAGCCACCACGACAGTTGGCGCCCACCGTGGGACAGCCCGAGGAGCTGGCCGGGAGCATGCTTCAGACGGGGCCCTTTTCCTACACCGACGAGTCCGTCGCGCTGGTGGAATACGTCATCGACGTGCTCGCCGCCTCCTTCGCCGCGCTGCGCATCTCCGATGCGTTCGCGACCGACGAGTATCCCAGCGAGGTGCTCAGCTACTCCGACTCTCCCCTCTCCCTCGGCGTCGGCGTCCTCGTCGGGGCAACGAAGGTTCATGTGCAGGTCTTCGCCACCGGCGAGGGCGTCTCCTCCTCGTCGAGCGAGACGAGGAAGGCCGCCGAAGCCAGGGCCATGTCGGAACGGATTGAGCCATCTGATCCGTTGCGCGCTGCAATGCGGAGCCTCCGCATCCCCATCAGCACCGACATCGACGCCACCAACGTCGCTGATACTTCTCCAACTTATCTATAATTTTTGATTGCTCCATGCTATATTATCTACTGTTTTGGACGATATTGGGCTTTATTTTCCACTTTTATATTATTTTTGGGACTAACCTATTAACCGAAGGCCCAGCCCAGAATTGCTGTTTTTTGCCTATTTCAGTGTTTCGGAGAAACAGAATATCAAACGGAGTCCAAATGGAATGAAACCTTCGGAAACGTGATTTTCTCATGAGATAAGATCCAGGAGACTTGGACCCTCCATCAAGAAAGCCACGAGGCGACCACGAGTGTGGAGGGCGCGCCCCCCCTAGGGCGTGCCCCTGCCTCGTGGGCCCCTCAAAGCTCCACCGATGTACTTCTTCCTCCTATATATATCCACGTACCCCCAAACGATCGGGGACGGAGCCAAAAACCTAATTCCACTGCCGCAACTTTCTGTATCCACAAGATCCCATGTTGGGGCCTGTTCCGGAGCTCCGCCGGAAGGGGCATCGATCACGGAGGGCTTCTACATCATCATCCAAGCCTCTCCGATGAAGTGTGAGTAGTTTACTTCGGACCTACGGGTCCATAGTTAGTAGCTAGATGGCTTCTTCTCTATTTTTGGATCTCAATACAATGTTCCCCCCTTTCTCGTGGAGATCTATTCAATGTAATCTTCTTTTTGCAGTGTGTTTGTTGAGACCGATGAATTGTGGGTTTATGATCCAGTCTATCTATGAATAATATTTGAATCTTCTCTGGATTCTTTTATGTATGATTGGTTATCTTTGCAAGTCTCTTTGAATTATCAGTTTGGTTTGGCCTACTAGTTGGTTGTTCTTGCCATGGGAGAAGTGCTTAGCTTTGGGTTCAATCTTGCGGTGTCCTTTCCCAGTGACAGAAGGGGCAGCAAGGCACGTATTGTATCATTGCCATCGAGGATAACAAGATGGGGTTTTTATCATATTGCATGAAACTATCCCTCTACATCATGTCATCTTGCTTAAGGCGTTACTCTATTTTTAACTTAATACTCTAGATGCATGCTGGATAGCGGTCGATGAGTGGAGTAATAGTAGTAGATGGAGGCAGGAGTCGTTCTACTTGTCTCGAACGTGATGCCTATATACATGATCATACC
The DNA here is from genome assembly GCF_018294505.1 of Triticum aestivum. Taxonomy (NCBI): domain Eukaryota; kingdom Viridiplantae; phylum Streptophyta; class Magnoliopsida; order Poales; family Poaceae; genus Triticum; species Triticum aestivum. The sequence goes on from NC_057797.1 coordinate 82,742,002, forward strand.
TAGATATTCTCATAACTATGCTCAACTCTGTCAATTGCTCAACAATAATTTGTTCACCCACCGTAGAATACTTATGCTCTTGAGAGAAGCCACTAGTGAAACCTATGGCCCCCGGGTCTCTTTCTCATCATATTAATCTCCATCACTTTATTATTGCTTTGATTTTACTTTGCTTTTACTTTTTACTTTGCATCTCTAACCAAAAATACCAAAGTCATGCTAGTCGAGTAGTTGTGAAATTGAGAAATACTTGTGTTGAGGTTTGCAAGTCCCGTAGCATGCATGTATGGTAAACGTTATGCAACAAATTTGAAACATGAGGTGTTATTTGATTGTCTTCCTTATGAGTGGCGGTCAGGGACGAGCGATGGTCTTTTCCGACCAATCTATCCCCCTAGGAGCATGCGCGTAGTACCGAGGTTTTTGATGACTTGTAGATTTTTGCAATAAGTATGTGAGTTCTTTATGACTAATGTTGAGTCCATGGATTATACGCACTCTCACCCTTCCATCCTTGCTAGCCTCTTTGGTACCGTGCATTGCCCTTTCTCACATTGAGAGTTGGCGCAAACTTCGCCGATGCACCCAAACCCCATGATATGATACGCTCTTTCACACATAAACCTCCTTATATCTTCCTCAAAACAGCCACCATACCTACCTATTATGGCATTTCCATAGCCATTCCGAGATATATTGCCATGCAACTTTCCACCATTCCGTTCCTCATGACACATTCATCATTGTCATATTACTTAGCATGATCATGTAGTTGACATAGTATTTGTGGCAAAGCCACCGTTCATAATTCTTTCATACATGTCACTATTGGTTCATTGCATATCCCGGTACATCGCCGCAGGCATTCATATAGAGTCATCTTTGTTCTAGTATCGACTTGTAATCATTGAGTTGTAAATAAATAGAAGTGTGATGATCATCATTATTAGAGCATTGTCCCAAGTGAGGAATAAAGAAAGAAAGGCCATAAAAAAAGAGAAAAGGCCCAAAAAATGAGAGAAAAAGAGACAAGGGACAATGTTACTATCCTTTTACTACACTTGTGCTTCAAAGTAGCACCATGATCTTCATAGTAGAGAGTCTCTCATGTTATCACTTTCATATATTAGTGGGAATTTTTCATTATAGAATTTGGCTTGTATATTCCAACAATGGGCCTCCTCAAGTGCCCTAGATCTTCGTGAGCAAGCAAGTTGGATGCACACCCACTAGTTTCTTTTGTTGAGCTTTCATACATTTATAGCTCTAGTGCATCCGTTGCATGGCAATCCCTACTCCTTGCATTAACATCAATCGGTGGGCATCTCCATAGCCCATTGATTAGCCTCGTTGATGTGAGACTTTCTCCTTTTTTTGTCTTCTCCACATAACCCCCCTCATTATATTCTATTCCACCCATAGTGCTATGTCCATGGCTCGTGCTCATATATTGCGTGAAAGTTTATAGGTTTGAGATTACTAAAGTATGAAACAATTGCTTGGCTTGTCATCGGGGTTGTGCATGATGAGAGCATTCTTGTGTGACGAAAATGAAACATGACTAAACTATATGATTTTGTAGGGATGAACTGTCTTTGGCCATGTTATTTTGAGAAGACATAATTGCTTAGTTAGTATGCTTGAAGTATTATCATTTTTATGTCAATATGAACTTTTGTCTTGAACCTTTCGGATCTGAATATTCATACCACAATTAAGAAGAATTACATTAAAATTATGCCAAGTAGCACTCCGCATCAAAAATTCTCTTTTTATTATTTACCTACTCGAGGACGAGCAGGAATTAAGCTTGGGGATGCTTGATACGTCTCCAACGTATCTATAATTTTTGATTGCTCCATGCTATATTATCTACTGTTTTGGACTATATTGCGCTTTATTTCCCACTTTTATATTATTTTTGGGACTAACAAATTAACCGGAGGCCCAGCCCAGAATTGCTGTTTTTTTTGCCTATTTCAGTGTTTCGGAGAAACAAAATATCAAACAGAGTCCAAACGGAATGAATCCTTCGGAAACATGATTTTCTCATCATATAAGATCTAGGAGACTTGGATCCTTCGTCAAGAAAGCCATGAGGTGGCCATGAGGGTGGAGGGCGCCCCCCTAGGGCGCGCCCCTGCCTCGTGGGCCCCTCGAAGCTCCACCGACGTACTTCTTCCTCCTATATATATCCACGTACCCCCAAACGATCAGGGACGGAGCCAAAGAGCTAATTCCACCTCCGCAACTTTCTGTATCCACGAGATCCCATCTTGGGGCCTGTTCCGAAGCTCCGCCGGAAGGGGCATCGATCATGGAGGGCTTCTACATCATTCAAGGCTCTCCGATGAAGTGTGAGTAGTTTACTTTAGACCTACGGGTCCATAGTTAGTAGCTAGATGGCTTCTTCTCTCTTTTTGGATCTCAATACAATGTTCTCCCCCTCTCTCGTGGAGATCTATTCGATGTAATCTTCTTTTTGTGGTGTGTTTGTTGAGACCGATGAATTGTGGGTTTATGATGAAGTCTATCTATGAATAATATTTGAATCTTCTCTGAATTCTTTTATGTACACTACAAAAAAAAGACACATCCGTGACATTTTGGGCCGAACGAAATTTTTTCTGTCATACATACGACACTTCTGTGACGATAATTGTGACAAAACCCGGTATCATCGTAGATGTGGTGGGCTCCTACTTCTATGACAAAAATTCATGACAGAAAATGGGCTTTTCGTCCTGGGCGAGCCGGACATGCAGCTGCATGACATTCTTTGGGCCGTCCATGACGAAAAAAACTAGGGTAGAAGCGAGGGGGAGGAAAATTTCGGGGAGTTCCCGGTTATGGTGGGAGGTCGGGGGCCGAGCGATGCGCGTTTCTCTCGTACACGTACGTGCTTGTGTGCGAGGCATTGGCTCTAACTGAACCCGAGCAAGGCGGTGGGCTTTAACTGAACCCGAGCGATTGCACTACAGGCTACGCGTTCCTGAACCCGAGCGATCGATCGATGGCTTTTAACTGAACCCGATCGAGTGATTCCTTCGCTATTGCTGCTAACTGAAGCCGATCGATGGGATGAACAGTGAGCGTTGCGGGGGGGGGGGGGGGGGTTGGATGAACAGTGAGCGGTGGCGTTGCCTCCGGATGAACAGGACCCCGTGATGTGGTGGAGGGCCGGATAAAAAGTAGACGGTGGAGGGGTGCCCGTGGAGGGGTGGATGAATAGGACCCCGTGGTGTGGAGGGCTGGATGAACAGTAGACGATGGAGGAGTGGTTGAACAGGACCCCATGGTGTGGAGGGCTGGATGAACAGTAGACGGTGGAGGGGTGGTTGAACAGGACCCCGTGGTGTGGAGGGCTGGATAAACAGTAGACGGTGGAGGGGTGGTTGAACAGTAGCCGGTGGAGTAGCGCGCAGTGGAGGCTGGATGAACAGGAGCCCGTGGAGGCTGGAGGAGGTCGACGGTGGAGATGAACAGTATCCCGTGGAGTCCCGTTTTGTGGTACGCCACACCCCTCCCGATGAACAGGACCCCTGTTTCGACCGTAGCGCTCCAACACAAGTCCGTTTCGTCCGTTTTGCGATATGCCACACCCTCCCGATCAACAGGACCCCCGTTTTGACCGTAGGAGGTCCGTTTCCTCTGTTTTGCGGTACGCCAGAGCCCTCCCGATGAACAGTATCCCGTTTCGAACGTGGCCGGTCGAACACAAGGCCGTTTCCTCTGTTCTGCGGTACGCCAGGCCTCGTTTCCATTGCCTGTTCCATCCAAGCCCTCCCGATGAACACGACGCATTCCGTTACCTCCCCATGAAGATGACGCATTCCGTTGCCTCCCCATGAAAACGACGCATTCTGTTGCTTCCCCATGAACACGACGACGATGCTGTTTCTCCGTTCCGACCTAGCCATGTACACGAGCCCTGGCCGTACATATGCGCGAGTACACGTTCGAGACCCCGCCTGTATGTACACATATGTGGCCGTATTTTCTTTCTTGCACCCTGGCCGCTGTACGAACGTGTAAATGCTACGTGCGCGCCTCTACTATGACACGTGCGTGCCTCTACATGGACCAGTATGTATATACACGTTCGCGACCAGAATGACAACGCTACGTACGCTTCGACCAGGTGGGTCCCGACTGTTAGGCACTTCCTTGCCTGCGAAGATGTAGCTGGTGGGTCCCAGCAATCAGGGCGCGCATTGTTTTTTTGCCTGGACACACTTCCTTGCGTGCGAAGATGTAGCTGGTGGGTCCCAGCAGTCAGGGGGGAACATTTTTTTGCGAAATACGGTGGCCTGTTCGGTGGGTCCCGCTGTTAGGTGGAGGAATAATTATTTTGCACGTAATAAGGAGGCACTTCCTTGCCGTGGCCGTGGACCCAGCTGTCAGCCTCTCCACGTATAGTCCATGTCCGATGGAAGCCGTTCCTTGACCATGTTGACCACGCCGCGCCGAGAGCACCAGGGCGGTGGACAACGGTGAGGCCTAGGAAGGGGACGACGCGGAGCCGGGGAAGACGCGGCAGTGGATGCCCACGCGTAGAGGAGTACGAGGGTTCACTGGTTCGCTGCGGTGTGAGGCTCCCGTCGCCGCAGAATAACAGGGGGTGTGGGTGAGTAGAGGGATGGCCTGGCCAGCGGTGGGAGTAGTAGGGGGCGGTGAGGCCTCCGCCGCATCGCAGCCGGCCACGGGAGGCAGGAGCACGAGGCACGACCGGCGCTGGTTTGGGCGGCTGGAGCAAGAAGACCAGAGGTTGAAGAAGCACTACGGCTGTTGGATGGACATCGTACGGCCACTGGAGCTAGAATCGTGCATATTGACTAAGTTGACAAAGCCCTCCATCCCCGTCAACTTAGTGGGCCCACAAGTCAGCCTGCCACTATACTGGGTCCCAGCTAACAGGGGGAGTATTCATTTTTTTGTGCGTAATAAGGAGGCACTTCCTTGCGTGCGAAGATATAGCTGGTGGGTCCGAGCTATCAGCGGCGGTAACGTTTTTTTCGCGAAATACAGAGGCCCTTTCGTTGGGTCCCTGATGTCAGGTGGAGGAATCATTATTTTGCGCGTAATAAGGAGGCATTTCCTCGCGTGCGGCCGTGGACCCAGTTGTCGGCCTCTCCACGTAAATTCCACTTCAGATGGATGTCGGTCGTTGACCACGTTGACCAGGCCACGCTGAGAGCACCAGGGCGGTGGACAACGGCGAGGCCTAGGAAGGGAACGACATGGAGGCATGGAAGACTCGGCAGTTGTTTCCCACGCGGAGGGGAGTACGACTGTACGAGGGTTTACTGGTTCGTCTGCCGTCGCCGGAGAATAACAACGGGTGTGGGTGAGTAGAGGGATGGCTAGGCCAGCGATGGGAGTATGGTGGGGCGGTGAGGCCTGCCCGGCAGCAGAGCCGGCCGCGGGGAGGAGGGAGCAGGCAGTCCCGTCGGTGCCTGTTTGAGCGGCTGGAGCAGGAAGAGAAGAGATTGAAGAAGCACGACGGCCGTTGGATGGCCATCCAACAGTCACTGCTTCTGCATCAACCTTTTTTTAGGAAAGCCTCAAATCTGTGGAAAACAGCATACATCCCATTTGCTAATTCTTAAGGTTTTTTTGGAGCCCATATTATTTTTGTTAGCATTATAGCCCATATTGTGGTCACGGTTAAAAAATTATACGAAATTTTGCATATTTTGGTGCGGTCCGAACTGTTTTTAATCCCGAAATTTTGACTCACATTCAAACTGATTTTAAAAATAAATGTATATCAATATAAAATCCAACAAATTCTCCACGCATAAAAATTAATGTAATTTAAAATCTCGAAATGAAAAAAAAGATATTTGAAACTAATTGCCGGTTTGATGTGTTTTAAAAATGTACAACCCATTTCTCATTACTGATGGGCCATTTTCTCGGCCAGCCGAATGAAAGCTCTCCTCGTCTTGAAAGATTTGCAGCCCAACAGGCCTGACAAAGCGACTTACTTGGCAAATCATCAAAAAAACCGGGTTGTGGCCGTGGACCCAGCTGTCAGTCCATTTGTTTTTTAGTCCATTTGGTGGGCTGGGTGAAACAATGATGTAGCATCTATGCAGCCCATTTAAATCCCATTTGCATTTTTCTCGAAAGCCGTGGACTTGCTGGGCTGGGTGAAAATATCATGTTGGGCTAGACGGAGAAATGTTATAAAAACATAAACACATGATTGCACGTCAGTAAAATCTTTGCAAGCTTATGTACGCAATCACTAGGAGTTAACTTGCCAAGTTATATATAAACAATTATTATTATTATTTTGTAAGAACTTTCAACTTACGAAATAAAATATCATTTTAATTTGATGAGTTAATAGTACGTGGGGTATTATTATTTTTTAGGCTAGACGTGGGACAGTTGAGTTGGTTCTAGGGGAAAGTACTGGGAGAAAACTCAGTTTACATCGAAAAAGAAAGTGGGAGAAAATTCAGAGACCTGCTGGGTCCACCTGAGGAGGGGAATATGTTGGGAGGAAGGAGATTCAAAGCACGGCAGCCGAGTGAACTAGTTTTTTTACGGACAAGTGAACTAGTTTACATACATAAGCAAATTGCCACTAAAAAAGCAATCAGGTTAATGGGTTCTTAAAAGAAATATTTCGGACAAAACAGATAATTACGACACATAGGCTAATGCATGAAACACTCACATGATAAAGGTGCTTATAAACAGATAAAGTACAACATCTAGACCTTCCTGGCACGCTTGATCATGACGCTGCGGCTGTCCGTGTACTCGTCGGTTACGGGAAGCAGACACGCCCTCATGTCCAAGATCTGCATGTACATGTCGTAGCATGCGTATGCGCCCTTGGCCGCGTAGGTTATGTAGGCTAGATTCAGAGGTACCTCCCACGTGTTCAGGTCGTCTTCTTTCATGTTGGCGTATCAGGGGTCGATGATGGTCTCAGCGAGGTCAACCACGGAGTCCTTCTCCTGCCCGTTGCTGATGATCTTGTATTGCTTCTGGATGTCGACAAGCTTGTTGCACCAGATGGCCGAATCGTCGCGTTCTTCCTTCTCTCCACCGTAGCGAAGGTGCAGTCGGCGCTGCCGATGAAACGGGCGAATGCTCCAGAACCTGGTGCAGCCATAGGACTGAGGCGAGGCAGAGCTTCACCGAGTCCGTATCGTTGGTGTACATCACATTCAACTTGGTGCAGCCATAGGACTGAACGGCGAACTCAAAGGGGAACTCCTTGCTGAAGTCCATATCCAGCAGGCTCACCCCTTGGATCGCCATTGGAGTCTCTTCGAGTGAACGAGTGTGTAGGCGGCGGCAGCAGTTCGTTTTTCAGCTCTTGGGGAACTGGATTCAACAGTAAGCTGAGTGTGTACATGCGACAACAATTACTACCCCTCCCTCGTCCGCTGCACGCCCGGCAGAAGATGCACCCTCGGCCACACGTCGGTTCACGAGCGGGTCTGTATTGGTACTGTAATAACAGGAGTTAGTGGTCACTTTACTTAAATTTAATTAGCTTTAATAGAAATTTGTACTTAAAACAAGCAATGCATTCGCTCGTTCTATCAGTGCCACAGGATCAACATGCACAACAATTAGAATTATTATTCTCAGGACGCACACGATCATCACATTTGTCGCACTTTCACAAAGATAATACTAACGAGTTTGAACTGTTTGTTATGGTTGTTGTCCTCTGCATCATCATGCCGTGTTTCCCAGCTTGCAAGATTCAGAACCAACAAATAAGATCCAAATAATAAGTACAACAAAGATGCCTACACATCTCATTGATTCCCAGCTTGCAAGATTCAGAACCAACAAATAAGATCCAAATAATAAGTACAACAAAGATGCCTACACATCTCACTGATTCCCAGCTTGCAAGATTCAGAACCAACCCATTAGAGCCTTTTGATAAAGTGAATATCGGGATTAAATCCATCTTGGCTAGCCATGTCATACAATCGAAGAACTTGGCGAATGCTCTTGACCGTCACAACATCTGTAGTTGAGTATTCCTGTTTGCACAACATGTTTGCACAGCACAAACAAGGAGACAGGAGAGCATGATTTCGCTTTAATAGCGGCCTCCTTGAACTCAACCTCCAGCTCTACTTGGATGAGGTCTGCCTGGAGTTCCATGATTCAATTCATGCGCCTTTTTCTGCAGTTCACCTGAAATGAAGCAAAGATTGCATCATTCAGCTAGCAAGAAGTACTTGCTCTTGTGAGCTGGCAGGTTCTTCTTTAGTAGTTGCACTAAAATTGAGGAACATTAAGGTTGGCTGTCCGGCTCATGTAAGGTGCAACTATAATTTTCTTATCCTTTTGTGCAGTTCCACTAAAATAAAGTGCCATTGTGGTGACAGTGACGGCTCCATCTTGCAAAGGCTAATAAAATGTTGCACGAGATTACCAGCAGAACTTGACGGAGATTTTGGAAACTCCAATCACCATTTTGTGCAGTTCCACCAAAATTGAGAGATGTTGCCCACGTGACATTTTAGTTGAACTGCACAAGACACTCATTCCAAAAAAGTGTTTTCTGCAGTTCACCAAAAGGTCACAATAGCAACAAGGTGAAATGGATATCCCTATCTGCACAAAAAGATAGAAAGTAAACAGTTGCTGGTCAATAAGAATATACGAAACATATACAAAATGAAAAGAAGCATCTTAATTATGTTCATGGCAATCACGCAAGGACAATAGAAATTTTAAAACGTCAGCGATGCTTCATGTTACCAGAAGCATTACGATCAACAATGAGATTCCTCAAATATGGGATTACTTTAATGGTGGCATTGCTTGTTTACCAGACACAGTAAATCAACAGCAGCTAAAGAGTTGGTTTAAGGGCATGGGACCGTGGGGACACCAGGACACTCAGCAGCGTAAAGGAGCAACTTACTTATCATACTGGGGAAAACAGCAGGAGTGCCATTGTACTATGTGAGGGCAGCAAATCTAATCCTGGAGACCTTTTACTATGTGAGGGCAGCAAATCTAATCCTGGAGACCTTTTACTATGTGAGGGCAGCAAATCTAATCCTGAGACCTTTTACTATGTGAGGGCAGCAAATCTAATCCTGGAGACCTTTTACTATGTGATGGCAGCAAATCTAATCCTGGACATACTCTGTTGACTTGTCCACCAGCCGCCACTTTCTATCCTTTTTTCAACCAATAATAGATCTGTTCCTTATCCAGTTTGTACTGCGTTTTCCCATTATTTCCCTTTTCAACCAAGAGACCGGTTGGGTATCCGGTCTCTACTACTTTCACCATATTATTTCCTCTTTGAATCAAGTCCTAGATTCATGCTACAACTTTCCCCCCTTTCTTCGTTGTTTGAACAAAGCCCTAGATTCGAATGCATGAAGTAGCTTTACCTCTAATAATACTAAAAATTTAGGTGGCTTTGGAAGAGCTGATGGGAGTAGAAAAAGATGCACATGCAGACACGTGGGGAGCTGGGGCAGTAGAGCAAGGCCGCTTTCGAAGAACTTATACCTGAGGGTCGCCGGGATGTCGGCGGCGGCAGGTCGGATCTGCGGACAATACGGCAGGGAGGAAGAAGGGTCGGAGGACCTCCCGAGCCGGCCATGTGTCGGAGAGAACGGCACGGGCAGAGGATCGGGCCCCTCCGGCAGCTGTGGGTTTCCTCCCTCGGCGGCGATGACCGCGTGAACGATGCACCTTTTAGTCCTCTACACACACCGGCCGAAGGGATCCGACCGGATCTGTGACCAGCGGTGAGCAGAGAGAAAATGTCGCTACCGCTGTCTTGTTTATATCTGGAGAGGATGAGAGAATGAAGAGAGCAACCCTAGTAAAGCAAGCGCTCAGGCCCCTGCGTCCATATATAGTGGAGTGATTATCTTTTTTCTCTCCACAACAAGCGTTTCAATTTGTGTACGTGGCATTAAAGAAAAGAAACTCTCTATTTAAGGTGACTACTGTACGACTCCTACTTACTACTAGTAGTACTACAGTATTGTTCACTTGTGCTCCCCGCCCCTCCATTCATTGAACAACCCCACGGGTGAATAAACATACAGTAAGTACTGTATTTATATAGAACGAACAAGCTCGAACTGTTTTCGCGTAGTTAAAAGTTGAGGGCGGGGCTTTTCCCGGGCAGTACGCGCGGCAGTTTTCGGGTAGGGCCAGAAGACTATTTTAATTTTTTTAAAACTTCGAGACGGCCACATAGCATGGAGCCGACCCCAACGATTTTAAGCTTACAGGCACGGTACACGCTATCCTAGACTACTATACACATGAAACTGCCACACGAGCGTCCGGGCTGCGCTTGGCTCTTCGCCTCTTCGGGAAGTCGAACAATGATGGAATACTACTGCACTGGAGGAGTACTACAGTACGCTTCTGGCCATCTGACACCGATTGAACTGCTGCATGTCCACCGCGTGCGGGAGGGAGAGCGTGTAGCGAAAGCTTCTCCTAGTCTTGCCAGCCACCACGCTCATGGGCGAGGGAGGGACGCTCCTGCCTTTGCGTGTATGACAGGTGGGCCCTACAGGTGTGTGGCCAACCTGTCATACAGCCAAAGGCATGTGCAGTTAAGTCCGCGAGGGAGAGGATAATCAAACTTCTCGTTGATGTACGAGTTGACGCGACACATCAAAGCACTGCACTCGATATATTTCAATAATTTGCGTGTGTGACTCCCAGATGCAGAGGCCGGGGGTCATCATCCTCCTTTTCGAGAAAAAATAGACGCGTGTGTGAGAGGACGAGTGCGTGCGTGCACCTCTTCTCTTCCTGTATAACGTACTACTAAACTCAGAGTACAAGTTTTTGTGGGTGGCACGATGGTGCGTGCGAGAAGTCCCGAGAGATAGGTTTAATGCATTAATTGCAATGCATGCATGCATAAAGTACATGCATTGGTCAATTTTCTCTTAATACTTGCATGCAATGATTTAATGCACCTTGGAATCTGAACATGTGTTGGGGACAACCAAATTGAGCCTTATAAAATGGAAAAACTAAAATTTTGAGATAAGCCCTATAAAACCGGAAAGGAGGGAGTAGAAAAAGAAGTACTCCATCCGGGAATAGTGCCGCACTTCGAAACTAGAACCGTCAATAAATTTTGAGCTTGCGTCTCGTCACATTCCAAATTACTCCATGCTATATTGAATTGCAAACCTGTTCACACCGATCACAACCTAAATGGTTTCCCACTTAGGAGCGTATTAGTACTCGGTTATAAATACTAGTATGCCAAGATGACTGCACATTCCTCCTCAACTCCTCATCCACAAAAACAAACAAGTCATTCAGCATCCTTCCCTTGCGTCTGCCATGGCCAGCGTGAGTTCTGGGTCGAGAGATTGCCACCAGGGAGAGGCGAGCATGGAAGCGGAAGCACGAGAGATGTCCCGCCTCGCTGCGAGAGCAGCCGACATGTCCCGCCGCGTGGAAGTAGCAGCACAGAGGTCCCGCCGTGCCGCTGAAGCAGCACGGAGGTCCCGCCGTGCCGTCGATGCAGCAGACTGGTCCGGCCGCGCCGCGGAAGCAGCAGAGATGTCCCGCCGCGCCACGAATGCAGTAGAGATGTCCCGCCGCGCCGCGGCGGCCTGGGAAAATTTCTCGCGGGCACGCGACGACTGTTACAGGCGCATGCATGCGATCGTCCATAGCCAGATGGATCAGATCTCCCGCTTGGCGAGGTTGCAGGACGACATGATAGCCTCGTTTGAACAGGCTACCGGCGTCATCCGGCAACTAAGGGAGGGCAATGAGAGGCTCCGGGCCGAGCGCGACCTGCTGAGGGAGAAGATCGTCCGAAGTGCAGACCTGCAGGAGGAGACTAGTGCCTTGTTGAAGAAACTTATGGACGAGAATGACATGCTCCGCAACGAGCGCCAAAGGCTGGTGGAGGAATCCGTGGATGTTCTCAAGCAGCGTCTTGAGGACACGAAAGAGCTCATTGCCGCTCGCCGCGGAGACTAGTTTCCTGGTTTCTTTTGATGTAATAATCGGTTTAGGATGTGGATTGTGTCGTCGGTTGTGAAATGTTGGGTTCTAGCGCGGATGTTTGGCCTTTGTTGGCCTCTTGGGATGTTGCGATTTCAATCTGGTAGCTTTTAGTCCTTCGTGTTAGGCTGGAGTTGTGCTGAACTTCTTGTGAATTGTGGTGGTTTTCAGTAATGAAAATCGGAAGGGGCAAGCCCTTCTTTGATCAAAAAAAATTTAATCGTCCTTATATATTCATCAGTCTTGCTATAAGTCGCAGTAGATGCTATATAGGTCCGTCGGATCTTACATCAAGATCCGTGCTTTCAGATTTTCTTTTTCTCTCTTAAATCTCAGTCGAGTGAGACATAGCCACGCCATTAAACAGAGGCTCGGGCGCCATTAATGGAGACCTTGGGAGAGAGGTGGACGGCAGATGGAGGTCAAAGGGCTCTCCTCCCGATAAGCACGCGCAGGGGTCTGATCGCACGCCTCTCGTACTCAAATAGCTACCCTGCACGTCGCCTCCTAGCTAATAAAAAAGGGGACGCGTGGCGGCACGTAAATGGTACTAGTAAGTAGAACGCCCACGGTTTCAATAATACTTGTGTTTCCGATTGTAACGTGACAGCACTTCTTCCAAAATGACTTTGTTGATTGTTAATGTGTGCGCCTTCGCAAATCGGACTGCAAATTTACCACAGCATGTTGGTGCCATGTCATGGCACCAAGCCAAGTTTCATTATTTTCATGCGTGTTTTGGATTTACAGGAATTAAAAAACTAAGTTTCTCAATGTTTCCAACCCAGCCACGACGCCCAGAATTTTGAATTTCATTCCCATTTCTTGCATGGAACCTAGAAATTTACCCGAGGACACACATGTGATTTTTCAACCAACTTTGGTGCACTGGAACATGTGCTTGTATTTCAAATTTGAATTATGCACACAAAGGTGACACGTTCCCTCCCAGAACCACGAGCCTTCTTGAGAGAAGCTCCGATTTGCAAGAAGCTTATACCAAAATTTGTTCCTATTCGGCCAATTTTTTTACCACGGCATGGTACTACCATGACATGACACCATGCCAAGTTTCATGATTTTAAAACCAAGTTTCTCAATGTTATCGACCGAGCCACGATGCCCAGATGTTTGAATTTTATTCTCATTTTTTGCATGGGACCTACTCCCTCCTTCCATCTATATAGGGCCTAATGTGTTTTTCAAGACAGCCTTTGACTATTGACAAGATTAATAGCACATGAGATGTATACTATGCAAATTATATTATTGGAAGCTCCTTTGACATACAAAATTGAAGGTATGCTTTGTGTAAGTTGCATGTCATATATTATTGCTCTAACGTTTGGTCAAAGTTAGCCTCGAAAAACGCATTAGGACCTATATGCATGAGAGGAGTCGACTTCGAGAGAACGTGTTTGTTCGAGAGACACCGAGGAAGACTACTATATATCGATGGTGCATGTAGGCGGGAATTAAACTAAGGGATGGTCTTATTGGTTTCGGGGATATAGGGGAAGAGTGAGAGGCGGGGGGGGGGGTAGCTAGAAGGAGATTGTTAAGTGTGAGTGTGTGTTTTACCCATCCAGGCGGAAGTTATGTGCACAAAAGAGGAGAACGATTCGATGTGGCGTTAGGATTGAGGGTAATTAACTACGTATGGAGACATAGAGACCTTGAACGTGCATGTGTGAGAGGTATACATGTATACGTGGGATGTGTGTGTGTGCGCGCGCATGATCGAGATAAAAGAAAGAAGACATAAGTCATAAGATCAACGACATGGGAGAGACGGATCGGTATGACAATATGCATGCATGTGAGAATGCATGGAAGAAGTCCCGACAATTGAGCATGTGTTTTTGTCTTTAAGAGATAGTGGCGTGGGCTGGAGCATGCATCTATGGCGAGCAGAGGGAGTGAGGCGCAACGATTGTGCAAAAGAGACCAACCTATAAATGCATATGTATGGAGAGACATATATAGTGTGGGTGATAGGAAGCAAGACTCCGTGCGAGAAAGAAATGTTGACGGAGAAACTACAGATAGATACAGAGATGGAGATGCTAGCTAGAGGGACATCCGCTAGTTTGGGTGTTGGAGATGACCGTCGGGTGGTTCAAAGGGTGAAGTTATATATGTGTGTGAGAGGGCACTTGACTGCATGTAGAGAGAAACATATGTAGTGTGCGTGATAGGAATCAAGAGTGAGGGCGAGAAAGAAGGTTGATGGAGAAACAGATAAATAGAAAGATAAAGATGCTAGCTAGTGTGCGTTAGAGATAGGAGTCGAGTGGATCAGAAGGCTGGGTTATGTGTGTGGGTGTGAGAGAGATAGAGAGAGGGTGCGTGTGAGTCACATACAAACAGATATCAGAGAGAAATGAGATCCAGAGAGACGGAGTTTTGTGTCTGCGAGAGAGAAAGATATTTCACAACGAGAGTGATAGCTAGAGAGACATACGAGGGAACGCAAGATATCTCTAGGGAGAGAGGGTGTGTGTGAGCGACATACAAGAGAACAATGGAGAAATATGAGACCCTGGGAGACAGAGTTTGTGTTTGTGTGTGAGAAAGAGATATTGAAGAGGAAGAGTCGTAGGTTCTCATATCTAAGGAGCGAAAGACATCTCTGTATGAGGGGTGTGCGAGTGGCACACATGGGAATAGTAGAGAGAAATGAGACCCCGGGAGACAAAGTTTTGTGTTTGTGTGAGAGAAAGAGATTCCACATGGAGAATCATAGTTAGAGACACATAGCAGGGAGCGAGATATACTTAGAGAGAGATAGAGTGATGAAGGTCGAGGGAGAGAGTACCGTCAGTGTGTTACGAAGATAAAAGATCATTGTCGACATACAGGTAGCACGAGAGATACCTGAGAGACGATGAACGCGTATAGGTCCAGAGAGATAGTCCTATATAAGCATGAGTGATAGCTATATGAGACGAATATCTGGATTAAAGGGGATTCAAATATTTAAACTGGAGATCACGACATCGATAATATCATAACGCAAATTGGTGTATCAAACATGCATATTCATTTGAATTTGGGCACACGTGTAATGTTATATAGTTTATCAATATTGGTGATCCATAGATTCTTCAATTACAAACAATGCATGGTTTATATGCAATTAATGTCTAAACGGGATTACACTATATGTTGCGTGTGTGAAACACATTATACATGTTTGAGAAGTAAAAAAACCCGCATGAAACACACATTAATTGGAGACAGTTAGCGAGGAATGCATACATTGGATTTCAACATAAAGTGGTTTCAAATATTTGAAAATCCAAATTGATGGATACAACCTTATGAATCTGAGATCATGCCATTTGTAAACCATATTTATGTATAAATGGTGTTGTGCTTTTGAAAGTATATATAAAAAATGATGTATATAGAATGTAATTCCAATTGAAAATGGATCCCGCCCGAAAAAAATAGAATACAAACGGGATTCGAATTGAGTTGGCACGGTAAACGTGCACTCTGCAAAATTTGAACGAAGCGGGGAAAGTCGCAGTAACCGCCCGAAACCAAAATCTGCGAGATGGAAATCACTACTGCCTATCCCTGCCACGCAAAGCCTATATGCTGGATTTCTATAGGTTTCGATAGGGGTAGGTTTGTAATTTCACCCAAACGTGACGTAACCGCCTCTCACCCGGATTCATACACGGTGGGAACCAAAACACAGTGTGTCCTCGGCCGAAATCGACTCCCTCCCCGATTCATATTCATACACGGTGGGCGCCAAAAACAAACTCTCGTTGGCAAATATTCGGTGTATGCGAGATTACCGTCCTATCCCCAACCGACTAGTGTTGCTGTGATGTAGTACAAATTTGAAACGGGGGCTAAGTTTGTAAATTTCCTCGCATTTGAGACAAGCGCGCCCTGAATACATGGTCCCCCCTTCCTCTCTACCTCCCTTTTCCCCATTCATACTCCATGGGCACCAAAACATCCTCTCCACCCCACCCTCCTCTGTCCGCCTCCGTCTGCCACCCCGTCCTCCTCCACCATGCCGGAGCTGATACCCCGCTGCCGCCGTCCATTAAAAGAGATCGACCTCTCTCATCCATGGCTTCGGATCGGGATCCTTGCATCCCGTCCTCTCGCTTCATCCCCGCCGTCGTCCACCTTGCCGGTGCCGCTCCTACGATCGTCTTGTCCACCGCGCCTCGCCGCCACAGTCTACCCTCCTAGATCTGCTTCCACGCCGCCGATAGCCATCGCTACTGCAGAACCCTCAAATTCTCAGCAGATGCGTACACGGCGCCGCACCAGAGGCGGTGCTCTTTCATATATGCTCAACTTATTTATCGCAGCAAGAAAATAGATCGCCACTGCTTTACTCTGATTTCTTGTCTTGGTTGCGAAGTTGCCTTTGTCCGGTTTGCACCTTCAGATCCGCCATGGCACGCTCAACACCATACTTGCAATGATTATGGTTTTCCCCTTTTATATTCCACACTAGTTAAATCATAGTAGACTAAATTTCAAAATTGGGTCAGTCGATTTTTCAGAGCTCGCCGGAGTTCGTCGGTGCGATCGAAGGGGCTTGGGTGGTTGTGGGGCCTCGCCGAACGAAGAAAACTCGACGTGGGTGGGGGTTGGGGTGGGGGTGGGGCTGGGGGTGGCGGAGGAACACAGGCGGTGGGGGCCGGTGGTCCGGCCGGCGACTCGTGCGGTGTTCTGTATGGGAAGAATCAGAGACGAGGAAGAAGAAAGGTTAGGGGACGTAGGATCTTCATCCAACCGCCTGAAATGGTCGAGAGACAGCTAGGAGTTGCATTCTTAATGCGTTCTGGTTCATCATGTGTGGGCACTGCGCAACCAACATTTTATTATCCAAAATCTGCTTGCTCTTCTTTACCATGTCCCTCTTCCGTTCCTCTTTAATATGTACTCTCTCCGTTCCTAAATACAAGTCTTTGTATAGATTCCACCATGGACTACATATGGAGCAAAATGAGTGAATCTACACTCTAAAATGTACCTGGATACATCTGTATGTGATCCATAGTGGAAATCTCTACCAAGACTTATATTTTGGAACAGAGGGAGTATGATAGTAGTACAGTATGTTCCTTGTACTGAAGATGAGTAGGGACATTTGCAGTGTAGAGGTCTATACGGTCGGTTGTGATGGACACTTTGAGCCTCTTTGATTCATAGGATCTTGTAATGCGGGGAGCTGTGTCGCCTTTGAGAGTTAGATTGATATTAACAGTTCCGCACCTTCACTTGAAGAGAGCTGGTAGCCGAAGCCTTTCTAGCCGTACCGGCAATACTAGCACATATATTCCAGCAAGTTCCACTTTGCTGATTTTACTCTGATGCTTAAGGTTTTCCCATTATATCTACACTATGATCTGTGTAGCTGCTTTGTGTCACACTAGCAGTCCACTCTTGAAGCTAAACACTGTAATGACTTACAAAATTGGCACCAAGGCATTAAGTGCCATTCTGGATGCAATGAAACTCATACGCTCCCCACCTGTTGATTCTTGTTCAGAATATGATCCTAATGACTATTCTAATCTCGAGGAGTCAAAGGCAGATGGCCTGTCCTGTTCACCCATCAAGGTGCTTGTTCTAATTTGGCAATGTTTTATTGATTGCGGATATCTTGCATATGTTGTCTTGCATTTCTTCTATTTTGTTGCACCGCCATCTGCTTAGTTTACTCATCATATATGTCGAGATGCCATGCCCATCCATTATCAATACATATTCCATCTGTCATCATACCATGTTTTTCCACTCAAATGCTGTTCTTGTGCATCAGACGTCAAAAAGGAAGAGCGTGATTGCCGAACCTGAAGGAGCACCAACAAAGTCCTTGAAAAATGTGGTGGTGCCGGAGAAATCAGACAACACCCCACTTATATTGGCTGTACAACCATTGACACAAAACATAGGACCGACTCCAGCAGACTGTACCCATACTTCACTGGCCACACCACTAGCCCCACCACACAGGACCTGCACTCCAGCAAAAGGTATACCGATTTCATTTGCCATAGCACTAGCTGTACCATAGAAAAATCCCACTCCAGCAAAAAGTACAACCAGTCCACTGGCCGAAGACCTATCCCAACTGCAGAGACGGCCAATTCATGCAGATTGGAACCCCATTCCATTTATTCCCAATTTAAAAGACAATGCTTTCAATGTTGTTAGGGACTACGTGCATATATTCCCATCGTGGGAAGATTATTGTGAAGACAAACACCATTTTCACATCTTCCTGTCCAACTTACATGTAAGTGCTATTATTCATGGTTATTATTTTCCTATTTTCTACTGATTGAACACATGAATGATTTACATTACATTGTTGTAACTCAGCGAGGTTCAATCTGGATAGTCATGACGAGCAAAGCTTGCTTGTGCTTTTCAAGGAAGCATTGCAGCAGTATCGGTGTTACCTGAGGAAATCACACTTTGATGGCAAGTCTATAAACGAATTTCCAATGAAGTCTCCTGTGCAAAATTTAGAAGATATTGAATGGAAAAACCTTTTTATGCACTGGTCTCATTCCCAGGATGAAGTACTGTCTATGAAATCACATGACAATTTGAACTTCTACTTTTCCGCATGTGCCTTACGGATCTTTTTTGCAGGAAATCTGCTCGAAGAAGAATTCCGGTTTGACAAGAACGACAGGATATCGCAAATATGCTGCCCGCTGCTTTGCTCTTGTTAGTACCTGTTGTCCTGTATCACTGTACTTGCATACATACCTGGTTCATTATGTGACAACAGTATGCATGATAGCTTGCTTATCAATTGTTCGCTCGAAATTATCTGATCTGTATGAATGGTTACATTAGTGTAGAGTATATCCAATGCAAATGTTTTTTAGCTCTGCATTGTTCTTGTAAGTACGTGCTGTCCTTTATCAGTGTACTTATAATGACAGGTAGTTGTTCATGTACCATCACTCTGCAGCTTATTTTCCTTTGCCCTCCATTTTCTACACATCATATCTAAATTTACTCTTACCATAAGGTTGGTACTGAAGAAGTTTAGTTGTGCATTGATCTTGGTTCTACCTTTTGCCTGTATCGCTGCACTTACATTTATAGCTACTTGGTTATGTAGCATCACTCTTCATCTTATCTTAAATATTCTCCATTTTTTCGTATATTATCACATATATATTTACTCTTAACAAAATGTAGAATAAAGGCAATGCTTTTGAAGAAGATTCTGTGCTAAATTTCTTGAATTGCCCCCCCCCCATCAGCATGGACAAGGCCTTTATAGAGCCTGTCTCCACCAATAATGTAAGTTTGTCCATCTCAAGCCTTCAAACTTTGTTGTAGATATTTGGTTAGGCATGACTACAACATCTGTTTATTTTTGGTGTTTGCATCAAATTGCTTGTTTAAAGTTTATTATGTAGTTCATAAACAAAAGTTTGTCCTTTCTCAATTTAAGTTTTCAGTTGTACAACCAACTTCCTTCTTCATACCATGTAAATTAAACTATACAGAGCAAGTGATCTTCTTTTGCACTCCATATATGCTTCTGTTCTTCATTCGTAATCCAGTGGTGTGGTGAACCTACCCACTACATCACAATGTCATATTCTGCAATGTCTTAACTATGAACAATGTCATATCATTCTACTATTATTTAAACTGTCTCTTTATTTGCCAATCTGAAATGGTATAAATTGACAGCACACTAACCATTGATACTTATGAGTTCTTGATCTGTAATCTAGTGGTGTCGTGAAGCTGCCAACTCCTTCACAATGTCATTTCCTGTCATGTCTTGACCTGAACAATACCATATTGTGTTGATGCAAATTTAAACTGTGTCACTTTATTCGTTAGTAAGAAATGTGATGAATTGTCAGCACTAATACTTTTATGTGCAAAACCTGTCATCTGTCTGCTTGTTTATCTTTCAGAGTGAGGAAGATATAAGTGTTGAACAAGCGCAGTCTCATCATCTTGCTCAGCTGCTTGCGCTGCAGCTCCCCAGCAGGGCTAACCTTTCTTGAACTCTATTGAAGTGCTGTCGATTTTGTATATTATTTTGTCGGCGTGTTTATTTGCACTGGTGGCGATCTTTGATGCCCAGTGTATGTAATCTGCTGTCTGCTTGTGCTTTATTACCAAAGTGGCGAACTTTGATGCCCAGTGGATGTAATATGTCGTAATTTCTTTATTGTATAGTATAGGTTTTTTCTTATTCACGATGCTACAGTTATTTTACTATATATATATCCTGTCTTCGCAGTAAACCGACCAAACTGTAAAATTACGGAACCTAATCGGGCCATCATGCAATCATGATGTAGGTTGGGCCTGAAACATGCCGATCAGCTCACGGGCCGGCTGCAGCCCGAAATGAACCCCGACCCATGATTGTGCGAATCAAATCACGAGCTTTTAACATGCCGAAAAATTGTCTCGGTCCTTGTTTGGCCCAATCAGATATCGGCTGCGAGCAGGCCGGATGCAAACCGGGCCGTAGTTAGGCCCAACTATATGACGGGTGTCGGTGTCAAAATCGGTGGATCTCGGATAGGGGGTCCCGAACTGTGCGTCTAGGTCGGATGGTAACAGGAGGCAGGGGACACGATGTTTTACCCAGGTTCGGGCCCTCTGGATGGAGGTAAAACCCTACGTCCTGCTTGATTAATATTGATGATATGGGTAGTACAAGAGTAGATCTACCACGAGATCAGAGAGGCTAAACCCTAGAAGCTAGCCTATGGTATGATTGTTGTTTTCCCTACGGACTAAACCTCTCCAATTTATATAGACACCGAAGAGGGCTAGGGTTACATAGAGTCGGTTACAATGGTAGGAGATCTACATATCCGTATCGCCAAGCTTGCCATCCACGCCAAGGAAAGTCCCTTCCGGACACGGGATGAAGTCTTTAATCTTGTATCTTCATAGTCCAGGAGTCCGGCCGAAGGTATAGTCCGGCCATCCGGACACCCCCTAATCCAGGACTCCCTCAGTAGCCCCTGAACCAGGCTTCAATGACGACGAGTCCACCGCGCAGATTGTCTTCGGCATTGCAAGGCGGGTTCTCCTCCAAATTCTGTGTACCTGTTGAATAGTGTCCGGTTTCTTGCAAATGTAGTGCTCCTTGGCTTCTATGCCCAATAATGGCCATTTTCCACGTGTCAAATGAATACGGAAAGTCAGGGTGTTTTTTATATTTACACCCCTAGCCGCGTGAATGAGCCGCCTATTTAAGGGGGCGAGGATTTAGATCCAAACCACACCTTCTCCCTTCCGCGAGTATTCATCAGAGCGTATCCGACAAAGGTCCATTCTATCATGGCCAGCCGCCGCAGCTCCTCCTCTCACCCTTCCAGCCCTCAGCCTAGAGATTGGAAGAAGTGCTCCATCCCGCACAGCGAGCTAGTGAAGCTCTAGACCAAGGGATTTCTCCCCTCGGCCTATATGGTCCCGGTTCGAGCCGGACATGCCACCTATAATGGCGGAGAGCAAGCGGAGAGCGCCCCCAATCCCTCCAAAGGAGAGCGGGTATGCCTTGCCCCTTACTTAATAAGAGGGCTCGGATTTCCCAATTCATCCATTTCTCCGAGGGCTTCTAGAGTTCTATGGCCTCCAGTTGCACAACCTCACGCCTGCCTCCATATTGCATATTGTGGGCTTCGTAGCCCTTTGCGAGCTGTTTTTGGGCTGCGAGGCTCATTTCGCGCTGTGCAAAAGGCTATTCTACCTTATGCCCCACTTTAAGGAGGGGCCGATATATCAAGTGGGCGGAGCCGAAGTGTGGCGCATCGCCGGGACCGGATATCTCTCCGGAACCCCAAAGAAGGCGTCCGAGGACTGGCCTTCGGAATGGTTTTATATAGAGGGCGTTCCGCTGCCGGATCCTGTCCGGATCGGCCTCCCTGAGTTCGACAGTGCTCCCCTAAAGAAGCGCCTAAGTTGGCATCCACGGAGCCCTCAGAGGGAAAGCGACAGGGATGTTATTTACCTGAAGGGCCGGATAAGATTGTTAGCTCATTCCGGACTGACCATGATCGGGGTCATGGCCGCATGCATCATGCGAGGGGTGCAACCGCTTCAGTATAGAGGCCTCCCCATGTGGGACTTCAACGGGGAGGACGACGCCACCCACTATGGCCGTAAGGGGCCAGATTCGGCTGCCGCTCTAATAAAGACCTTGTCCGCTTTGTACAAGGGAGAAGAGGAGGAATTTCTCCGCGTCAACCCACGGGGTGGATTTTCTATGTACAATCCCCTGAGTTGGGTAAGTGGACACTTTTACTTGCCCATTTGTTTTATATTCCCATTGTTAAATTTTCAGTCTAATGACTTCAACGCAGGAACTGCGTCAGGCTGTTAAAGAAATAAACAACCCTCCTCTACAACCCGAGGATCCGGGACGGTCCCTTGACCCGGCCTCTCAAGAGGATCCGGACTTATCTGTGGAGCTGATTTATGGAGTGTTTCATCAATTGAGCAGGGACAATGGCTTGGTGGCTATTACGGCCGATTATCCCGGGCTACTCCCAGCCTCATAGGTAACTGAGACCGGAGTCTCAGCACTTTGGAAAGGGATCTGTCCTTGCGTGTTTTCGATTACCGTATGACAACCATGTTTTGCAAGGGAGGTCCTTGAGACGGGAGGCCGAGCCTGCGACGACTAGCCAACGAGGGGCGACAAGACCCCGCGAGCTTAAAAGAAGTGTGGTCCGGACTGAGGCACCGACGCAAAAGTATAGTGCGCCACCTTATTCCTAGGTGTTACTCCTTTGAGGCATATTAACACTCGTGCTCTCTTCAGGACGAAGAGACCTCGCCGGACTATATCCGGAGAGGCTGCCAATCGCGCCTCCACCAGCTAGGCTCCAAAGCCTGGTCCGGAAGCGGAGGCGAACACGAGGCGCGCACCGGACGCTCCTCCGACGGAGGATGCGGACAGGCTGTCTGCCACCAATTCCGAGGTGGAGAGTGCTATGAACCACATGCGTCGTGTCAGGACCCCGACTCGATGCCACATAGGTCTAGCATGTAACACCTCATATCACTTTGCGGCCTCACGCATGGTATTCCCACGGGTGTCGTCTTACCTTTGCCCGGGACCGTTTGCGCCTTTTGGCACACGTATATGATAGTGTCGCCAGCACCCATATGATAAGGAGCCCGGGCTGACATGACTAGTCATAAACCCAAAGTGGCACAGACTTACAGGGACAGGCATCCATGACCCAGCAACGAACGTGTCGGTCATCAGCAAGTGGGTCCGGGCTATAGCACTGGGCTAGCAGGACTCCGGTAAACCGGGCTGTAGCGGGCTAACAGGACTCCGGTACTCAATGCGTGACATTTCCCCGAAGGGACAGACACAGGAACGAAGAAGGACACATGCCGGCCAGCCTAAGTGTTCCGGAGCAGTAGCAAGCTACCATGGCTCAGTGAAACACTAGGAGACATTTCCCCGTAAGAGAGGCTACTAAAGATAAGCAACTAGATGGTCAGATCCCACACATACCAAGCATTTCAATAACATACACACAATATGCTCGATATGTGCAAATACAACATGGCATCACAACATGACTCTACGACTCAAGTATTTATTCAATAGGCTCCGAGGAGCGAGATATTACAAACATGGGTCTCATGACCCAACACTCAGAGCATACAAGTCAAAGCACAAGCGGAAGCTATCATGTCTGGGTACAGACATCTATAAATGAAAAAGGCTGAGAAGCCTGACTATCTACCAGATCCTGCCGAGGGCACAAGATCGTAGCTGAGGTAACAAGCTAAACGTCGAAGTCCACACGGAACTACTAGCGAGACCGAAGTCTCTCTGCAAAAACATAAATAGGCAAACGTGAGTACAAATGTACCCAGCAAGACTTACATCAGAACTAACTACATATGCTTCATTATCAACAAAGGGGATGGTGGGGTTTAACTGCAGCAAGCCAACTTTGACTCGGTGGCTATCCTGAACTATGACTGCAAGTAACTCTTTTGAGGTGGCGCACACGAGTCCACATATTCACCATATCAATACACCACTATGGATCCGCTCCCGTCTCCCTACGAGAACGCCATCCATAGCACTCACGCTTATCTTGCGTATTTTAGAGTATCCACTTTCACTTGTCTATGAACTGATATAAGCAACCCAGAAGTCCTTTTCCGCGGACACGGCTATTCGAATAGATGATGTTAACCCTGCAGGGGTGTACTTCTTCACACACGCTCTCACCACTTACCGTCGTTTACACGACATGTACTCGGCAACCTTCAAGCGGAAGCCCAACGTGGGTGTCGGCCACGACCTACCTAATCACCTAAGTCTCTAGTCCAGGTTTATCGCCTATTCGGGTTCCATCCATGAGGAGATCCGGCCGGAGTTTCGCTCACAGCCCCAAACGATGTGAATAGGGTTCCCGAGACACCAAACGGGCGCCCGGTACACCGTGCCACGTGCCTACCGCATCACAGCCCACCCCTACGGTCAGCGCTGCGCACGGCCTCCAGCATACTACAAACACCAGAAACTACTTGCAACTCCTGGACAGAGGACAAGGGTGATCAAGAAGCCGAGAGGGTCCATTGGTTTCGGGCCCAATGCGTGGTAGTAGCTGAATCATGGATCACAAACACAGAACTCCGTTCCTGAGGACGGCTGCAATGAGACAACCCACCATGTACTCCTACATGGCCTCTCACCGCTACCTTTACCAAATCGTGTTCACACGCTTAGCTCACACACCATAGGACATGTTCACACACCTCTGATTCATCCCCGATGAATCAGACCTGACTCAACTCTAAGCAGTAGCAGGCATGACAAACAAGCATGAATGAGTAGGCACAACAGGGCTCAAACAACTCCTACTCATGCTAGTGGGTTTCATCTATTTACTGTGGCAATGACAGGTCATGCAAAGGATAAAGGGGTTCAGCTACCGCAGCAGGTAACAGATGAATCGTTGTTGTCCTAATGCAGTAAAAGAGAGCAGGAGCGAGAGAGTGGGATTGTATCGGAATGAACAAGGGGGTTTTGCTTGCCTGTCACTTCTGAAGATAACATTGAGTCTTCATCAGTGTCAACGATCACATCATCGGTATCACGTCTATCGGGAGGGAACAGATACCGGCAACAAAGAAGAAATACAATCAATGCAATGCACAATATGATGCATGCTCATGACATGGCAATATGAATGTGTTTTGAGCTAAAGCAACTAGCAACAGATTAAATGAAGTTGGTTTGAATACAAGATTCAAATTCAAACTCCATATGTGATTATTCAAATGCCATTTAATTGATTTGTGCTAAACAGCATCTATAAGTTGTTCTAGCATGCATGAAAATGGTACAGATGGATTCCTTGAATTTTTCTGATAATTTTTCATATATAATTTATTTAATTTGGAGTTACGGTTAATTTTCTATGATTTTTAGAAGTTTTGGGCATTTTCTGGAATTTCCTGAATAATATTAAATCCAGAAATGATTATGGCGTCAGCACCACGTCACAGTGACGTCAGCAGGTCAACGTGGCACAGTCCGGTCAACCCCTGACCGGTGGGTCCCGAGTGTCACTGTCTAACTAAACTAACCTAGCTTAGTTAATACTAACCTAACTTAATTAGCCGGGCGGGGCCCGCACGTCAGTGAGAGAGAGGGGGTCAAACCCGGGTCAAACTCGCCGGAGTTGACCCGAGGCTCGTCGCCGGCGAGGCCAGGGACGGCGGAGAGCGTCGGGATTCGCCCTCCGATGACCAAAAGAGCGGCAGAGGGGCTCCACGGGATGCCCAGGCTCGCGCGCATCTAACAGGGCCAACGGGAGAAGCTAGGGTGGCCGGAGGCGACGGCAATCATGACGACGGCGGCGGCCAGAGTTCGGACCTCGACGGAAACGAGGCTACGGTTGACGAGAGGACGAACGGATGCTTGTTCTGGGCTCCTGGGACCACGCTGAGCGCAGACACGTGCTCAAACACGGGCGGCAGCAACTGTGGCCGCGGCGGCGCCATGGCCGTCGGCGAAGAGCTCTCGGCTCGTTGTGAACGGCGGCTAGAGAGGGAGATAGGGCACGGGGAGAGGGGGAATCGGGTCAAAGGCTCACCGCGGAGCTGCAGGGAGGGTTAGTGGGCTGGGGGGCGCGCCGGAGTGGCCGAATCGACGGAGAAGGGCGCCGGGGCCGAAGCTTGAAGACGATGACGATGGCGGCTGCTCGGGGCCCTTCTGGTCGCGTGAGACGACGAGGAGGACGAGGGCGGAATAGCGGAGCTTTGGGAGGCATCGGGGAGGCGAGACGGTGGCTGTGGCCGCGCGAGCGCTGGTCGGCGGCGACGGGCTCCATTCGGTCGAGTGAGGGAGAGAGGAAGCAGAGGAGCGAGGGGGGGGAGGGAGGTCCAGAGAGCGAGGGAGAAGTTAGAAGGGGTCGGGGAGGCGCGTGGCGTCTCCGGGCGCCGAGGAGGGAGGCAACCAGGCAGGAGGTGGCCAAGCGCGGTGGCGGTGCTCGCCACCGAGCTGCTTCGTGCGCTGGCACGGGAAGAAGACAGGCATGCCCCCTGGTGGTTGGGCTGCACGGTGTTGGGCTGTCCAGGTGGGCTTCGGTGAGCGCCAGGTAAGCTGAGGTAAGTTCTCTCTCTCTCTCTGCTTTTATTTATTGTTTTCTATTTCGTTCTGTTTTGTTTTGGTTTAGTAAAAATACTAAACCATTTTATAAAATCCTGAAAATAGTTATGTGGCTAGAGTTAAAATATACCAACCCACATAAAATGTTCCAGTAATTATTGGACATATATTATTTATATATAATATATATATCCAATGCAAATAGTTATTGAATTAACTCAAAGGCCCAAAATAAATGTTTCAGTCACTCCAAAAATATTGGTTTGCACTTTACCTCATGCCAATATTTTTTACGGAATAACAGGAACATTTTCTTGGACCATTTGATGAGATTTAAATGTTGGTTACTTTTAGAGGTTTTCTGAGGCTTTTGAAAATTCCTCAATTCAAATTTCGTTTGAATTTAAACATGATGCACACATGGAAGCTAGCATAGGTCAGGCCAGAACTAGGGATGTGACAACTCACCCCCACTAAACAAAAATCTCGTCCCGAGATTCAAGCGTAGGGTAAGGTGAAGGGGGAACGCAACTAGTACAATCTTCACGATCCAGTGTGCACTTCATAAGAGCGTTGATTCGATCACCATCATTGTCTTGAAGTCCTGCTCTGAGAAATCCTGTCAACATGACATGGAGGGAAGAAGGAGACTCTAGAAGGGTCGATCTCCTCGAAGATCGAACAACTCACGGAATGAGACATAGGACCATCTCTCGGGTTGAGACACGAGATACACATCAAGAGGGGTGGAAAGAAAAGGATAACGAAGGTTCACTAGGTAGACAACAATTTCACGCTTAAGAAGGTGGTAAACGATTGTCAACGTAGCGCGGAGTTGAGTTGCCATGATACCATAACGATACACCTTAGGGAAGGTGACTCGTAGAGATATCCCCTTAAGTGGCAAAAAGAATTACTTTTGATTCAGAGATCATTGAAACTCTTTAAACCAGCCTAAGACAATTCTCGAGCGATCGTTTGGAGGGGGTCGGTAGAATGGCATACTCGGACTTGGATGATGTGGATTACCTTGTTGAAGACAACATAATGGATGAATTTTCTTACCACCGGAAATGGAAGAGACCCATGGTAGAATGGCACATTGGCGGTGCAAGCTGGGAACAACATGCAAATACTGGGAATGATTCTGGTAACTGGGGAAGAACCCAACAACAGAGAGTGCATTCACTGTTTGAATAGGTCATAGCATTTCCGAGGAAACTGAGAGCAAACCCAGTTAGTGCCGATGATAACACATAGCGCTTGTGCGTGCTCTCAAGAACTTGAGCATTTCCACATTCATCAAGGTTTTACCAACATCCGTGTCAAGGGTCCGGTAACACAACTTACTACCATGATGAATGGTGATGGAGGATGCAGATGCAAAGGAGGATAACACTTCTCAGATTTCATCTTAGCGAGGCCAAGGAAATAAAATCTGGATGATCGACCGAGAGACATTTAGCACTCCGCTTCTAATGTTCTTCTTGATGTGCTAGTGTAACCCATTCATAGATATGGTTTGATATCTAGAACATCAAGTAAAGGTCGGACTTCGGGAGCACAAGAATCCATAAGGAACAACTAGGGAGGTAAATCCTACGAAATCCTTATGGGGAGGTGGCCAACTTCCTCAATCAAGATATTATAATAACAGGTCTTCCGGCTGGGTGTGTTGGCCACGACATCCACTTTACCGGTTTCCAAGGGATCGATATTATAGTTCTTGGAAAATGTTCCAAACCATCATATCTGCCTGAGATTCAGATCTGGTTGGTGTCAGGATATTCTAGACTCATCGAGTCTAGGAAGAAAAACGAAAGTTTGCAACACAAATCGACGAGATGACGTTGCGAGATTCTCGGGGAATGAACTACGATAGTAAGCTCCAAAACATGAGCTGGTTCTGCTACACACATGTGAACACGCTGTCCCAGACAAGCATGACCACATAGTAATCTTATAATAAAACACTACCGAGTTCAGGAGGGGGAACCATCAACGAGGGTATCGAAGTCCTTACATAAGTCCGGATTAGCTCTTATGAAGAAACTCCTTCTCCTTGAACAAATCAATCAGTGGCTTGGTGTGCTAGGGATACATATAGATTGAAGGTTGCAAGTCTCCAGACTACAGAATACTTCGCACGTGTGCATGACTGATTTGGGATGATTCCAAAGGAAACAAAACAATCTTTCTCAAATTCACGGCGGCAACTTTCACCAAATGCACGTGTATAAG
Source organism: Triticum aestivum (assembly GCF_018294505.1). NCBI lineage: Eukaryota > Viridiplantae > Streptophyta > Magnoliopsida > Poales > Poaceae > Triticum > Triticum aestivum. The sequence goes on from NC_057797.1 coordinate 82,770,902, forward strand.
AGGAAGTCACTCCTTTCATCAAACAAATACTTCATGAGCTAGCATGAAGAAAATGCTTTCAAAAGTTTCCAACACTAGCTTAATGTTCAACAACATCATGGAGGAGATAAGGATGTTGCCAATGGGCTCAACAACAATTCATCTAGGTTTCCTTTTAAAAGGAATTCCATAGTTAAGTGAACACGGTGATAGCATTGGTCAGACCAAAGATGTAATGGTGTATGCTCGAGGGATCAACCACGAATAAGACAACATTACGAGCATCGTTGGTACTGATTTGATTTGACGATAGCCCACACTCAAATCAAAGGATTGATAAGACAATAGGTCCAGCAACTGATCACAAGGACCAATCGATGAAGATATCATCTTTCTTCAGCACACCCTACACAAGAATATCCCTTTGGAACGAACTAAGTCAGGCAAGCTTTTATCTTCCAACTCTCCAAGTTGTTGTCTAGCTTAACCAACTAGCTCAGGGATATCTAACACCGATTTTTGGAGAGAAGGTGGTTCACAAGAACCCAACTTGATCACGAGATCAACATAGCGGTCAGGCGACAACCAGGTGATACTTCCGAGAAGAAATTTGGAATATCATGAACCACCGGTATGTTACTAAGCTCGAGAACAATCTTACTTTTCAGGGCAAGACGATATGATCAAATAAGCAAGGATTGGCACTATCCTAACTCACTGATCGGAGAGTGCACCAGAAATAAGGACTAGGTAGCACAATCAACCTTAGGGTGACGATTCAATAATCAACACGCTAAGAATGAGGTTATCGTCCATTTAACTACCAAGCAATGGAGTTGCTAGCAGTATTGATTTCACACGCCATGATTCATTTGTCGGCATTCCGGTTACAATAACACGGAAACCGAGAAATTATCAATGATGATCAGAAGTATTACTGCGTCAAGAATTCATAAGATGGTGTGCAATTCCCATGATATTCCTGATATAAAGATGGTAATACTTCAAGGTAGAACAGACCAGAAGCTGGATTGGCATTTTGATCTGCGGAATACAATTGCTTTGACCCAATCCTAGATATGGATGAGATTCTGGAGTTTGTTTCTCCTATTCATTCTGAAATAGAATGGCTTGATGGACCACAAGGGTAATAGGCATCGACGAACGAATGCACGCATACTCTTGACTATCAATTGATAGGCGAGGGTCGGAAACAACTAAGATGGGACAACTCAAAAGAACATATGATTTTCTGAGTTGTGGATGCATGGATTAGCATGTCGAACGAAGTTCAACATATTTCTTCCGGATAACCCATGCAGAAAGGTAGAACTGGCAGAGCCACAATATATAATGGAGAACTCATCAAGAATAATCCTGTTGTGATATTTCAGTTCAACGAGGAACTTCTGCCATAAGTAGTTCATGGTATTTGGAAGAAGAAGATACCACGAACTTCAAGGACTATCGCAAAGGTTACTAATATCCTAAAGGCACTAGCAATTACTATCAACATGAAGTAGGTAGAGTGAATCTCGGGTTCAAGAACCCAGGAACAGAATACCTATTACTAAGTAGCATCACGGGATGCTTTCGAGAATGATGGCCAGAATCATCACACTGGGAACACAAATCATGGCTAAATTACTAGATGATCCCCTAAGAGACCTAGGGTCATAATAATATCTCCAACATATATGTCAAGGTAACGGAGTACCTCAACTCACTGATTAGTGTGGTTAATCTGGCCCATGGGAACATTGAAACGGGAAGAAAGGATTTGCAAATGCATCAGACTACTTAGAAACCTGGGATGACTCGGACAGCATAACGGCTGTAAATGCTCAGAAAAGATTTGAGACATTCACAAAAATGGTGGCATAACCACTCAGAAGCACAATATCAAGGTTTCGAGATCAACAATTAACATACGGAAGTAGTAGGAACTGAACTGAGACTTAAATCCAACAATCTTATAAGTCCACTGATTAGTAACACGTGATCCTGATAGAAAGAAGAGATAGCCTAGTTCTTAATCCCCGCAGGAAAGATAAGATGACTCAGATCAGAAGGCATAAGGTATAAGGAGTAAAAGAGCCTTACGTTCCATCCCACAATCAATTCCCTTACATAACTAAAGAATTTCTAGACTCAACTTCGACCAGTTTGGCTTGGTAATCCTACAGGCAGTCAAGCTCTGATACCAACGCTGTCAGGACCCCGACTCGATGCCACATAGGTCTAGCATGTAACACCTCATATCACTTTGCGGCCTCACGCACGGTATTCCCACGGGTGTCGTCTTACCTTTGCCCGGGACCGTTTGCGCCTTTTGGCACATGTATATGATAGTGTCGCCAGCACCCATATGATAAGGAGCCCGGGCTGACATGACTAGTCGTAAACCCAAAGTGGCACAGACTTACAGGGACAGGCATCCATGACCCAGCAACGAACATGTCGGTCATCAGCAAGTGGGTTCGGGCTGTAGCACTGGGCTAGCAGGACTCCGGTAAACCGGGCTGTAGCGGGCTAACAGGACTCCGGTACTCAATGCGTGACATTTCCCCGAAGGGACAGACACAGGAACGAAGAAGGACACATGCCGGCCAACCTAAGTGTTCCGGAGCAGTAGCAAGCTACCATGGCTCAGTGAAACACTAGGAGACATTTCCCCGTAAGAGAGGCTACTAAAGATAAACAACTAGATGGTCAGATCCCACACATACCAAGCATTTCAATAACATACACACAATATGCTCGATATGTGCAAATACAACATGGCATCACAACATGACTCTACGACTCAAGTATTTATTCAATAGGCTTCGAGGAGCGAGATATTACAAACATGGGTCTCATGACCCAACACTCAGAGCATACAAGTCAAAGCACAAGCGGAAGCTATCATGTCTGGGTACAGACATCTATAAATGAAAAAGGCTGAGAAGCCTGACTATCTACCAGATCCTGCCGAGGGCACAAGATCGTAGCTGAGGTAACAAGCTAAACGTCGAAGTCCACGCGGAACTACTAGCGAGACCGAAGTCTCTCTGCAAAAACATAAATAGGCAAACGTGAGTACAAATGTACCCAGCAAGACTTACATCAGAACTAACTACATATGCTTCATTATCAACAAAGGGGATGGTGGGGTTTAACTGCAGCAAGCCAGCTTTGACTCGGTGGCTATCCTGAACTACGACTGCAAGTAACTCTTTTGAGGTGGCGCACACGAGTCCACATATTCACCATATCAATACACCACTATGGATCCGCTCCCGTCTCCCTACGAGAACGCCATCCATAGCACTCACGCTTATCTTGCGTATTTTAGAGTATCCACTTTCACTTGTCTATGAACTGATATAAGCAACCCAGAAGTCCTTTTCCACGGACACGGCTATTCGAATAGATGATGTTAACCCTGCAGGGGTGTACTTCTTCACACACGCTCTCACCACTTACCGTCGTTTACACGACATGTACTCGGCAACCTTCAAGCGGAAGCCTAACGTGGGTGTCGACCACGACCTACCTAATCACCTAAGTCTCTAGTCCAGGTTTATCGCCTATTCGGGTTCCATCCATGAGGAGATCCGGCCGGAGTTTTGCTCACAGCCCCAAACGATGTGAACAGGGTTCCCGAGACACCAAACGGGCGCCCGGTACACCGTGCCACGTGCCTACCGCATCACAGCCCACCCCTACGGTCAGCGCTGCGCACGGCCTCCAGCATACTACAAACACCAGAAACTACTTGCAACTCCTGGACAGAGGACAAGGGTGATCAAGAAGCCGAGAGGGTCCATTGGTTTCGGGCCCAATGCATGGTAGTAGCTGAATCATGGATCACAAACACAGAACTCCGTTCCTGAGGACGGCTGCAATGAGACAACCCACCATGTACTCCTACATGGCCTCTCACCGCTACCTTTACCAAATCGTGTTCACACGCTTAGCTCACACACCGTAGGACATGTTCACACACCTCTGATTCATCCCCGATGAATCAGACCTGACTCAACTCTAAGCAGTAGCAGGCATGACAAACAAGCATGAATGAGTAGGCACAACAGGGCTCAAACAACTCCTACTCATGCTAGTGGGTTTCATCTATTTACTGTGGCAATGACAGGTCATGCAAAGGATAAAGGGGTTCAGCTACCGTAGCAGGTAACAGATGAATCGTTGTTGTCCTAATGCAGTAAAAGAGAGCAGGAGCAAGAGAGTGGGATTGTATCGGAATGAACAAGGGGGTTTTGCTTGCCTGGCACTTCTGAAGATAACATTGAGTCTTCATCAGTGTCAACGATCACATCATCGGTATCACGTCTATCGGGAGGGAACAGATACCGACAACAAAGAAGAAATACAATCAATGCAATGCACAATATGATGCATGCTCATGACATGGCAATATGAATGTGTTTTGAGCTAATGCAACTAGCAACAGATTAAATGAAGTTGGTTTGAATACAAGATTCAAATTCAAACTCCATATGTGATTATTCAAATGCCATTTAATTGATTTGTGCTAAACAGCATCTATAAGTTGTTCTAGCATGCATGAAAATGGTACAGATGGATTCCTTGAATTTTTCTGATAATTTTTCATATATAATTTATTCAATTTGGAGTTACGGTTAATTTTCTATGATTTTTAGAAGTTTTGGGCATTTTCTGGAATTTCCTGAATAATATTAAATCCAGAAATGATTATGGCGTCAGCACCACGTCACAGTGACGTCAGTAGGTCAACGTGGCACAGTCCGGTCAACCCCTGACCGGTGGGTCCCGAGCGTCAGTGTCTAACTAAACTAACCTAGCTTAGTTAATACTTAGCTAACTTAATTAGCCGGGCGGGGCCCGCACGTCAGTGAGAGAGAGGGGGTCAAACCCGGGTCAAACTCGCCGGAGTTGACCCGAGGCTCGTTGCCGGCGAGGCCAGGGACGGCGGAGAGCGTCGGGATTCGCCCTCCGATGACCAAAAGAGCGGCGGAGGGGCTCTACGGGATGCCCAGGCTCGCGCGCATCTAACAGGGCCAACGGGAGAAGCTAGGGTGGCCGGAGGCGACGGCAATCATGACGACGGCGGCGGCCGGAGTTCGGACCTCGACGGAAACGAGGCTACGGTTGACGAGAGGACGAACGGATGCTTGTTCTGGGCTCCTGGGACCACGCTGAGCGCAGACACGTGCTCAAACACGGGCGGCAGCAACTGTGGCCGCGGCGGCGCCATGGCCGTCGGCGAAGAGCTCTCGGCTCGTTGTGAACGGCGGCTAGAGAGGGAGATAGGGCACGGGGAGAGGGGGAATCGGGTCAAAGGCTCACCGCGGAGCTACAGGGAGGGTTAGTGGGCTCGGGGGCGCGCCGGAGTGGCCGAATCGACGGAGAAGGGCGCCGGGGCCGAAGCTTGAAGACGATGACGATGGCGGCTGCTCGGGGCCCTTCTGGTCGCGTGAGTAATAGGAACATTTTCTTGGACTTTACCTCATGTGGCTAGAGTTAAAATATACCAACCCACATAAAATGTTCCAGTAATTATTGGACATATATTATTTATATATAATATATATATCCAATGCAAATAGTTATTGAATTAACTCAAAGGCCCAAAATAAATGTTTCAGTCACTCCAAAAATATTGGTTTGCACTTTACCTCATGCCAATATTTTTTACGGAGTAATAGGAACATTTTCTTGGACTCATTTGATGAGATTTAAATGTTGGTTACTTTTAGAGGTTTTCTGAGGCTTTTGAAAATTCCTCAATTCAAATTTCGTTTGAATTTAAACATGATGCACACATGGAAGCTAGCATAGGTCAGGCCAGAACTAGGGATGTGACACATCGCCAGATAGTTCTTCACGATGCTTGTTTCTCCCAAGAGGCATTGGATGCCTTCAATTCAGGAGACGTGTACCTCCGTGCCGCTCAAAATGGTCTAGCCAGAGCCACGGAGCAGTATGTGAAAGACATACGGGTAAGAAAATTTTGGCAATTATATATGTATACCAGTAGCCCCCGAGACTTGAAACAGTTAGATCAACTGATTTAAGGATCATCTGTTATGCAGGTTCTTACAGAAAAGAATACCCTACTGTCCCAGGAGCTGGAAGAATGCAAAGCCCAACTTGAGGCCGCACTAGCCGCGGCAGGGGAGCCCAAGGATACCCCCTCTGGTAATATACGCTTCAAAAGATAAGTATTTTGCAAAGTGTAGCGTGGGTGCAAATTTGACAAATGAAATTGCAGATGGCGCCGGATTAAATCCGGAAGTGCAACAACTCCGACGCCAGCTAAAGGCTGGTGAGAGCGTGCTGACAAAGGTGAGGCGGGAGAAGAACGATCTCCAAGATGCCAACACCAAGCTAGGCGTGGAACTGAAGGACGTTCGTGCCCAGCTGTTGGACTCCGTGAAGAAGAATCAGCGGCTTCGACACGGCATATATAGTAAGTGCTTAAATGAACTTTGAAAAAAGAGTTCAGCGAGGAAGTCGACTAACAGAGTAATGTTTGTAGATATGCTGACAGGTCGTCCTACAGAGGAAATGCCTGGTTCTATGGGTGACCTTCTTCCCGAGCTCTCACAACTGCACGAGCGAGTTCGGTAGGTGATGCGAGGCGTCGCCCAGGCCTTGTGGCCGTCCGTCTCCATGCCCGAAGGCCTTGGAGAGCTTGTAGAGAAGCTGAAGGGAGCGCGGCGGCGCCTCCGACTGTGGAAGATGTCGGCCTGCCATCAAGGCTCCAGGGAGGCCTGGGCCATGGTGAAGACGCGGTACACGAAGGCCGACCCAAACCACATGGCCGAGGTCGGACCCGTAGGGCCCAATGGGAAGGAGATCCTTGTGAGCTTAGTATACGGCCAAGTAGAGTTGGCCGCAAAGTATTCCCAACATGACTGTAAACTAGACAGCCTGTTAAATGGAATTGAAGAGGAATACAATCAGTCAGATTGACTATGTAATTTTAATTGACATGTGTAATGCCTTCTAGCCGGATTGTAGATCGTTTTGTCATGGCCGACCTTTTCGCTTCAACCTCGGGACCTGACGGTCCGGAGTGTGTCCGAATACCCTCGCGGTTATATAAGAACCGGGGTATGCATGGAGACCAGGCGTAGGGGTCATTAGTGCTTGAACAGATAAGTGCCCAACTAGTTATGTTATATTACATGGTTAGTAAGAAACATCTTCTAGGGAGAATAGTTCCGTTAGGGGTTCCTTTCCCTGGGAGGCATGCCCTAAAGTGCATGTCCATTCTGCGAAAAGAGACACAGGAAAAACATGTGGGGGCGTATAGATAAATAAGTGGAAGAAAAGATCATCTTTAGTTCACCGACTGAATATTCCCTTAAGAACGCTAGCTTTCGGCTTCACCCAGTCTGAGGTACACATCCGGCTGACCCGACAGTAACAATCGCAGAGGTGCTCCCTTTAACACCTAGCCAAACAACCGGGAACGTAGGGGTAAGCACAGGAGCCAGGCAACCCATCTTGGCCAAAACTTAAGTCATATCGATGCATATAATGGCGAATAAAAGGTATATGCGGAAGTGTGACACATGTGTTGGGCATGAAGCCCGTATAAATAAGCTTCTGTTTAAGGAAGCCCCCAGGTTTATTGAGCGCGGATAGCACGTCACTTTATGAGCCTTTGAAGGCTATAAGAGAGAGAGAGGAGAAGGAGAGAAATGTAAGACAGAAAGTATATAAAAAATGGACAGAGGAAGGAGATGAACATAGAGTCCAGCGCTAGGCATAGAATCTTCGTAGACGGGCTGCGTTCCATGGGTTCGACTCGAGTCGGTTATCCGATGCATCTCGCAGGCGGTATGCTCCACCAGTTAGGACTTGGTCGATTATGAAGGGACCTTCCCACTTGGGCTTGAGTTTGTCCTTTTTCTTCTCCGGCAGGCGAAGAACTCATTCGCCAACGTTGTAATTTTTTGCCCGTACTTCTCTGCTTTGGTATCTTCGAGCCTGCTGTTGATAGAATGCAGAACGGGCTTTTGCCACGTCACGCTCTTCCTCCAAGGCGTCCAAACTGTCCTGCCGATCAAGCTCGGCTTCTCTTTCTTCGTACATGCGCACTCGAGGTGAGTCATGAATTATGTCGCAGGGCTGGGCCGACCCATTAATGTCGGCGAAATCTCGTGGGCCTTTAGCTAGGCCGGCCCATTATGATCCGCAAGAATTTTGTGGGCCTTTACCTGGGCTGGCCTATTATGGCACACAAAAAACTTATGGGCCTTTACCTGGGCCGGCCCATTATGGCCCACGAAATCTTGTGGGCCTTTAGCTGGGCCAGCCCATTATGGTCCACAAAATCTCGTGAGCCTTTAGCTGGGGGAATTTGTGTCCGTCCATTTCTCGTTCGACGACGAGCACTGCGCTTACGACCTGATGGGTTGCTGCAATGTATAATAGCATTGGTTCGCCAATGTTTGGCGCGGCCAGGACTGGGTTTGTTTCCAAGATGGCTTTTATTTCGTCAAGTCCGGCCGTGGCTGCATCCGTCCACTCGAAGTGTTCGGTGCACCGAAGGAGGCGGTAAAGGGGTAGGACATTCTCTCTTAAGCGGGAGATAAAGCGGCTTAGAGCCGCCACACATCCGGTTAATTTTTGTATTTGTTTGAGGTCCTTTGAGATATCCAATTGTGACAGAGCTCGGATTTTGGCTGGATTTGCTTCAATTCCTCTACCGGATACAATGAAGCCCAAGAGCTTTCCGGCTGGAACACCGAAAACACATTTTTCCGGGTTGAGCTTGATGTCATATGTTCGGAGGTTATCGAATGTTAGCCTCAAGTCGTCTACTAGAGATTCGACATGTGTTGTTTTAACGACCACATCATCTACGTATGCCTCCACTGTTTTGCCGATCCGGTTTGTGAGACATGTCTGAATCATGCGCTGATATGTTGCGTCGGTGTTTTTGAGCCCGAAGGGCATTGTGTTGAAGCAGAATGGGTCGTATGGTGTGATGAATGCCGTCGCGGCTTGGTCTGACTCTGCCATCTTTATTTGATGGTAGCCGGAGTATGCATCGAGGAAACACAACGAATCGTGTCCTACGGTAGCGTCGATAATTTGATCGATGTAGGGGAGAGGGAAGGGATCCTTTGGGCAAGCCTTGTTAAGGTCTTTGAAATCAACGCACAGGCGCCAGGATTTGTCCTTCTTTGGTACCATCACCAGGTTTGCTAGCCAGTCCGGATGTTTGATATCTTTGATGAATCCGGCCTCCAATAGCTTGGCTAGTTCCTCTCCCATGGCCTGTCTCTTAGGTTCGGAAAAACGCCAAAGAGCCTGTTTGACTGGCTTGAATCCTTTTAGGATAGCCGTGTCACTCCATGGGTTTATTGTTGCTACTTGGTAGACTTCGGCAAGGCCGCGGAGTGTTCTTTTTCGCATATTATTTGATGCGAAAGTCTCGAAGACTGTTAATACCTTACTAGTTTCTCTGGGGTGGCTTTCGGTGGATTCTGGAATTAGAAGATCGTCGCCAATTTTTGCCACCTGCCAGAGTATACAACATGCTCTAAGGCTGTGAGTTGGTGTGGCGCCTTCTGCACTGTGAATTTTACATGGTCCATCAAGCCATCCTTCCAGTATGGTTCCGTGCCCTATAGAGGGCTTTTGGTTTTTGGTATTGAACCCGGGTGTCTGACGATGATGCACCCTTTTATTTCGGACCGGGTTTGTATTCAAGGCCGGATTCTCCCAAAATTTTGTTATGGTTTTCTAGGCGCTTTCCATCGCACAGTACTTTCGTACTATGGACGCCAAGTCAGCAAAGTGTGTAATATCACGGCGACTTATGGCGTTGAGGATTCCTTGTCCGTGCAATTATTGCAGAAGAATGAAATTGTGTCTTCCTCGCGGCAGTCCTTTATCCTGTTCATAACCAGGAGGAATCTTGCCCAGTAATGATGTACTGTTTCTTCGAGATCTTGCCTAATTTGGGATAGATCGCTTATGTACGGGTGGGTGGGTGGAATCAAATCCGAAACCTCACCCAATCTGAGACCCAGGGGCCAAGGAGTTTCCAAACTCGGACGTTGGGATTCTTGGATGCGGCCCAATGAATCTAGCCCATCGCCTGACTTTAAGTTCAGGTCTTGAGTGATATCCTCCCCTCCGCGGGTATCTGGCTTGGAGGGATCGGGAATCTGAACATAGCTAGTCCTTAAGATAGATGAAGGGTCGCCGCACTGTCCCTCTACCACGGCAACGTGATGGGTGACCTGGGGAGAGTTAATCTCTCTCAGATCGGGTTTAGGCCCAATCTGGTCGTAATCCGTAGCGACTCCCAGGGCGGCGATGCGATCCAAGAGCTCGTTTAGGGAAGAGAGCTCCATTGGATCTAGCTGCTCGGCGAATTCCGAGCTGACGTGAAGATTGCTTTCGATGACCCGAGAGGTCATCGTCAGTGCAGCAGCCGAACAGGCGGTCATAAGGAAACCGCCTAGCCGGAGAGTTTGGTCGACAGCCAAAGCTCCCTTAGCAATGATGCCGTCTTTAAAGATGGGATGAGGCATCCTTCCTGAGGGCGACGGCACAGAGGAACTCTCGGTGAAAGTACCAATGTCGGTGTCAAAACTGGCGGATCTCGGGTAGGGGGTCCCGAACTATGCGTCTAGGTCGGATGGTAATAGGAGGCAGGGGACACGATGTTTTACCCAGGTTCGGGCCCTCTTGATGGAGGTAAAACCCTACGTCCTGCTTGATTAATATTGATGATATGGTAGTACAAGAGTAGATCTACCACGAGATCAGAGAGGCTAAACCCTAGAAGCTAGCCTATGGTATGATTGTTGTTTTCCCTACGGGCTTAACCTCTCCGATTTATATAGACACCGGAGCGGGCTAGGGTTACACAGAGTCGGTTACAATGGTAGGAGATCTACATATCCAAATCGCCAAGCTTGCCTTCCATGCCAAGGAAAGTCCCTTCCAGACACGGGATGAAGTCTTCAATCTTGTATCTTCATAGTCCAAGAGTCCGGCCGAAGGTATAGTCCGGCCATCCGGACACCCCCTAATCCAGGACTCCCTCAACGGGCTTTTAACAGGCTGAAATTAATATAGGACTGAAATGTTAAACGGGCCCTTAATAGGCCAAAACTAATATCATGTCGAATTACTAAGTGGGCCTTTAGCAAGTGGGCCCAAAAGCATAGTGTCCAGTTGACGGGCCGAATCTGATATGGGCCATACTTAGGCCCAAAACCTCTTAAAGGGCCGGACCTGATCTGGGTCGTACTTTGGCCCAGAACCTGGTAGGCTTTTAACGGGCCGGATCTCATATGGGCCACTATTAGGCCCGGAGCGTGGTAGGCCATTAATAGACCGGATGAAATATGGGCCGACATTTGGCCCAAAACATGGCAGCCAGTTAACGGGCCGGTCTACTAGGGTCCTCAAAAATCTTGTGGGCCTACAGTTGGGCCGGCCCATTAATGTCGGCGAAATCTCGTGGGCCTTTAGCTAGGTCGGCCCATTATGATCGACAAGAATTTTGTGGGCCTTTACCTGGGCCGGCCTATTATGGCACACGAAAATCTTGTGGGCCTTTACCTGGGCCGGCCCATTATGGCCAACGAAATCTTGTGGGCCTTTAGCTGGGCCAGCCCATTATGGTCCGCAAAATCTCGTGGGCCTTTAGCTGGGGGAATTTGTGTCCGTCCGTTTCTCGTTCGACGACGAGCACTGTGCTTACGACCTGATGGGTTGCTGCAATGTATAATAGCATTGGTTTGCCAATGTTTGGCGCGGCCAGGACTGGGTTAGTTGCCAAGATGGCTTTTATTTCGTCGAGTCCGGCCGTGGCTGCATCCATCCACTCGAAGTGTTCGGTGCGCCGAAGGAGGCGGTAAAGGGGTAGGGCCTTTTCTCCTAAACGGGAGATAAAGCGGCTTAGAGCCGCCACGCATCCGGTTAATTTTTGTATTTGTTTGAGGTCCTTCGGGATATCCAATTGTGACAGAGCTCAGATTTTGGCTAGATTTGCTTCAATTCCTCTACCGGATACAATGAGCCCAAGAGCTTTCCAGCTGGAACGCCAAAAACGCATTTTTCCGGGTTGAGCTTGATGTCGTATGTTCGGAGGTTATCAAATGTTAGCCTCAAGTCGTCTACTAGAGTTTCGACATGTCTTGTTTTAACGACCACATCATCTACGTATGCCTCCACTGTTTTGCCGATCTGGTTTGCCAGACATGTCTGAATCATGCGCTGATATGTTGCGCCAGCGTTTTTGAGCCCGAAGGGCATTGTGTTGAAGCAGAATGGGCCGTATGGTGTGATGAGTGCCGTTGCGGCTTGGTCTGACTCTGTCATCTTTATTTGATGGTAGCCGGAGTATGCGTCGAGGAAACACAACGAATCATGTCCTGCGGTAGCGTCGATAATTTGATCGATGCGGGGGAGAGGGAAGGGATCCTTTGGGAAAGCCTTGTTAAGGTCTTTGAAATCAGCGCACAGGCGCCAGGATTTGTCCTTCTTTGGTACCATCACCAGGTTTGCTAGCCAGTCCGGATGTTTGATATCTTTGATGAATCCGGCCTCCAATAGCTTGGCTAGTTCCTCTCCCATGGCCTGTCTCTTAGGTTCGGAAAAATGCCGAAGAGCCTGTTTGACTGGCTTGAATCCTTTTAGGATATTTAAGCTGTGTTCGGCCAGCCTGCGTGGGATTCCTGGCATGTCTGAAGGGTGCCAGGCGAAAATGTCCCAGTTCTCTCGTAGGAACTCTCGCAATGTGGCGTCTACATCAGGGTTTAACTGTGCCCTGATGGAAGCTGTTTTATTGGGGTCCGTTGGATGGACCTGGAATTTGACTATTTCGTCCGCCGGTTTAAAGGAGGTGGACTTGGATCTTTTATCGAGTATCACATCGTCCCTATTCACCATGGAGCGTAGCGCAGTCAGTTCCTCAGCCGCTAGGGCTTCGGATAGCGCCTCGAGGGCCAGTGCGGCTGTCTTGTTTTCGGCGCGCAGTGCTATGTCCGGATCACTAACGAGAGTGATGATTCCGTTAGGCCCGGGCATCTTGCGCTTCATGTACCCGTAATGGGGTATTGCTTGGAAGACTGTAAATGCTCTCCGCCCTAGCAGAGCATGATATCTGCTACTGAACGGGGCCACCTAGAATGTGACCTCTTCGGACCTGTAATTATACGGCGTGCCAAACACCACATCTAGTGTGATTTTTCCTGTACGGCATGCTTCCCGACTGGGGATTATTCCTCTAAAGGTTGTGCTGCTTCGCTCAATGCGGTTCCAGTTTATTTCCATTTTTTGAAGGGTTTCCTCATAAATGAGGTTCAACCCGCTGCCGCCATCCATGAGTACCTTGGTAAGACGAAAGCCGTCCACTATTGGACTGAGGACCAATGCGGCTGGCGCTTGGGCTGTTCGAAATTTAGGTTCGTCACTGGCGTTAAAAGTAATAGCCGTGTCACTCCATGTGTTTATTGTTGCTACTTGGTAGACTTCGGCAAGGCCGCAAAGTGTTCTTTTTCGCATATTATTTGATGCGTAAGTCTCGAAGACTGTTAATAACATACCGGTTTCTCTGGGGTGGCTTTCTGTGGCTTCTGGAATTAGAAGATCTTCGCATATTTTTGCCACCTGCCGGAGTATCCAACATGCTCTAAGGCTGTGAGTTGGTGTGGCGCCTTCTGCACTGTGAATTTTACATGGTCCATCAAGCCATCCTTCCAGTACGGTTCCGTGCCCTATAGAGGGCTTTTGGTTTTTGGTATTGAACCCGGGTGTCTGACGATGATGCACCCTTTTATTTCGGACCAGGTTTGTATTCAAGGCCGGATTGTCCCAAAATTTTGTTTCGGTTTTCCAGGCGCTTTCCATCGCACAGTACTTTCGTACTATGGACACCAAGTCAGCAAAGCGTGTAATATCACGGCGACTTATGGCGTTGAGGATTCCCTTGTCCGTGCAATTATTGCAGAAGAATGAAATTGCGTCTTCCACGCGGCAGTCCTTTATCCTGTTCATAACCAGGAGGAATCTGGCCCAGTAATGATGTACTGTTTCTTCAGGCTCTTGCCTAATTTGGGATAGATCGCTTATGTACGGGTGGGTGGGTGGAATCAAATCCGAAACCTCACCCAATCTGAGACCCAGGGGCCAAGGAGTTTCTGAACTCGGACGTTGGGATTCTTGGATGTGGCCCAATGAATCTAGTCTGTCGCCTAACTTTAAGTTCAGGTCTTGAGTGATATCCTCCCCTCCGCGGGTATCCGGCTTGGAGGGATCAGGAATCCGGACATAGCTAGTCCTTAAGATAGATGAAGGGTCGCCGCATTGTCCCTCTACCACGACAACGTGATGGGTGACCTGGGGAGAGTTAATCTCTCTCAGATCGGGTTTAGGCCCAATCTGGTCGTAATCCGTAGCGACTCTCGGGGCAGCGATGCGATCCAATAGCTCGTCTAGGGAAGAGAGCTCCATTGGATCTAGCAGCTTGGCGAATTCCGAGCTGACATGAAGATTGCTTTCGATGACCTGAGAGGTCATCATCGGCGCAACAGCCGAACAGGCGGTCATAAGGAAACTGCCTAGCCGGAGAGTTTGGCTGACAGCCAAAGCTCCCTTAGCAACGGTGCTGTCTTTAAAGACAGGATGAGGCATCCTTCCTGAGGGCAACGGCACAAAGGAACTCTCAATGAAAGCACCAATGTCGGTGTCAAAACCAGTGGATCTCGGGTAGGGGGTCCTGAACTGTGCGTCTAGGTCGGATGGTAACAGGAGGCAGGGGACACGATGTTTTGCCCAGGTTCGGGCCTTCTTGATGGAGGTAAAACCCTACGTCCTGCTTGATTAATATTGATGATATGGGTAGTACAATAGTAGATCTACCACGAGATCAGAGAGGCTAAACCCTAGAAGCTAGCCTATGGTATGATTGTCGTTTTCCCTACGGACTAAACCTCTCCGATTTATATAGACACCGAAGAGGGCTAGGGTTACACAGAGTCGGTTACAATGGTAGGAGATCTACATATCCGTATCGCCAAGCTTGCTTTCTACGCCAAGGAAAGTCCCTTCCGGACACGGGACGAAGTCTTCAATCTTGTATCTTCATAGTCTAGGAGTCCGGCCGAAGGTATTGTCCGGCCATCCGGACACCCCCTAATCCAGGACTCCCTCAACGGGCTTTTAACAGGCTGAAATTAATATAGGGCCGAAATGTTAAACGGGCCCTTAACATGCCAAAACTAATATCAGGCCGAATTACTAAGTGGGCCTTTAGCAAGTGGGCCCAAAAGCATAGTGTCCAGTTGACGGGCCGAATCTGATATGGGCCATAGTTAGGCCCAAAACCTCTTAAAGGGCCGGACCTGATCTGGGCCATAATTTGGCCCAAGACGTGGAAGGCTTTTAACGGGCCGGATCTCATATGGGCCACTATTAGGCCCGGAGCATGGCATGCCATTAATAGACCGGATGAAATATGGGCCGGCATTTGGCCCAAATCATGGCAGCCAGTTAACGGGCCGGCCTACTAGGGTCCTCAAAAATCTTGTGGGCCTACAGCTGGGCCGACCCATTAATATCGGCGAAACTCGTGGGCCTTTAGCTTGGCCGGCCCATTATGATCCGCAAGAATTTTGTGGGCCTTTACCTGGGCCGGCCTATTATGACACACGAAAATCTTGTGGGCCTTTACCTGGGCCGGCCCATTATGGCCCACGAAATCTTATGGGCCTTTAGCTGGGCCAGCCCATTATGGTCCGCGAAATCACGTGGGCCTTTAGCTGGGCCGGCCCATTATTGTCCGCAAAATCTTGTGGGCCTTTAGTTGGGCCGACCCATTTAAACTTGTTGGGCCGTGGCACGTGTCGACGTATCATAGGCGCCTTCTGTCCAGTGAGTGGATGACATCTATCCCGACGATGAGCCGACACGTGTTTCCTCTAGCGCCGATGATGATTTTACACATGGAAAAGCCCCATTGGTCGGGGCTGTTAATGGGTTATCGGATCCAAAACCCGACCCGATAGCTTAACGGCGTTCCATTATGGTGGATGCCACGTGTCGGTCAACCTTGACGAAAGCACTTCTGTGACGCGTGATTTATCGTCATGGAAGTGGACACTTCCGTGATGATAATTTTGGTAATGTCATGGAACACTTCTACGACAGCACATGTATGACTATCTTGATTCTGTCATAAATTTGTCATGGATGTACATGCATGACAAAAAAAGCGACCTACTGTGACAAACACTTATCATCACGGAAGTGTATTTTTTTTGTAGTGGTATGATTGGTTATCTTTGCAAGTCTCTTTGAATTATCAGTTTGGTTTGGCCTACTAGATTGGTTGTTCTTACCATGGTAGAAGTGCTTAGCTTTGGGTTCGATCTTGCAGTGACCTATCATATTGCATGAAACTATCCCTCTACATCATGTCATCTTGCTTAAGGCGTTACTCTATTTTTAACTTAATACTCTAGATGCATGCTGGATAGCGGTCGATGAGTGGAGTAATAGTAGTAGATGCAGGCAGGAGTCGGTCTACTTGTCTCGGACGTGATGCCTATATATATGATCATACCTAGATATTCTCATAACTATTCTCAATTCTGTCAATTGCTCAACAGTAATTTGTTCGCCCACCGTAGAATACTTATGCTCTTGAGAGAAGCCACTAGTGAAACCTACGGCCTCGGGTCTCCTTATCATCATATTAATCTCCATCACTTTATTATTGCTTTGCTTTTACTTTGCGTTTTACTTTTTACTTTGCATCTCTAACCAAAAATACCAAAAATATTATTTATCATCTCTATTAGATCTCACTTTCGTATGTGACCGTGAAGGGATTGACAACTCCTAAGCGCGTTGGTTGCGTTGAGCTATTTTTGTGTAGGTACGAGGGACTCGCGCGTAGCCTCCTACTGGATTGATACCTTGGTTCTAAAAAACTAAGGGAAATACTTACGCTACTTTGCTGCATCATCCTCTCCTCTTCGGGGAAATCCAACGCAGTGCTCAAGAGGTAGCAAGAATAATTTCTGGCGCTGTTGCCGGGGTGTCTGCGCAAAAGTCAACATACCAAGTACCCATCACAATCCCTATCTCCCGCATTTCATTGTTTGCCATTTGCCTCTTGTTTTCCTCTCCCCCACTTCACCCTTGCCGTTTTATTCACCCTCTCTCTCTATCCTCCCTCTCTATTTGCCTCTTTTTGCCCATTTGCTTTTTGTTTGCTCGTGTGTTGGATTGCTTGTTTGTCGCGATGGCTCAAGATAATACTAAATTGTGTGACTTCACCAATACCAACAATAATGATTTCCTTAGCACTCCGATTGCTCCTCTTACTGATGTTGAATCGTGTGAAATTAATATTGCTTTGCTGAATCTTTTCATGAAAGATCCATTTTCCGGCCTTCCTAGTGAAGATGCCGCTACCCATCTTAATAGCTTCGTTGATTTGTGTGACATGCAAAAGAAGAAAGATGTCGATAATGATATTGTTAAATTGAAACTATTTCCTTTTTCACTTAGAGATCGTGCTAAAGCTTGGTTTTCATCTTTGCCTAAAAATAGTATTGATTCATGGAACAAGTGCAAAGATGCTTTTATCTCTAAGTATTTTCCTCCCGCTAAGATCATCTCTCTTAGAAATGATATTATGAAATTTAAGCAACTTGATCATGAACATGTTGCACAAGCTTGGGAGAGAATGAATTTAATGATACGTAATTGCCCTACTCATGCTTTGAATTTGTGGATGATTATACAAAATTTTTATGCCAGATTGAATTTTGCTTCTAGAAATCTTTTAGATTCGGCCGCGGGAGGCACTTTTATGGAAATCACTTTAGGAGAAGCTACTAAACTCCTAGATAATATTATGGTTAATTATTCTCAATGGCATACTGAAAGATCTACTAATAAAAAGGTGCATGCGATAGAAGAAATTAATGTTTTGAGTGGAAAGATGGATGAACTTATGAAATTATTTGCTAATAAGAGTGTTTCTTGTGATCCTAATGATATGCCCTTGTCTACTTTGATTGAGAATAATAATGAATCTATGGATGTGAATTTCGTTGGTAGGAACAATTTTGGTAACAACGCATATAGAGGAAATTTCAATCCTAGGCTGAGGGAGTCCTGGATTAGGGGGTGTCCGGATGGCCGGACTATACTTAACAAGACGTATTGATGAGAATCCCGAAATAAGGGGACCTGATCTCTGCTTTAACAAGACGTGCCATGGAAACTGCCTCGCTAAACGTGCTGAGGTGGGACGATAAAACGATTCGAATAAAGACTTGGCCGTGGTGTGATGTCACGCTACGGAATACGTCAGCAGATTAGATTTGTGTAAATATAATTCTCTCTATGGCAATATGTGGAAACTTATTTTGCAGAGCGGACACTACCTTTGTGTTCAAAATCTTCTATGAAGTACTTGGAGGAGGAACCGCCTTGCAATGCCGAAGACAATCTACGTGCCGGACTCGTCGTCATTGAAGCCTGGTTCAGGGGCTACTAAGGGAGTCCTGGATTAGGGGGTGTCCGGATGGCCGGACTATACCTTCGGCCGGACTCCTGGACTATGAAGATACAAGATTGAAGACTTCGTCCCATGTCCGAAAGGGACTTTCCTTGGCGTGGAAGGCAAGCTTGGCGATACGGATATGTAGATCTCCTACCATTGTAACCGACTCTGTGTAACCCTAGCCCTCTCCGGTGTCTATATAAACCAGAGAGTTTTAGTCCGTAGGACGAACAACAATCATACCATAGGCTAGCTTCTAGGGTTTAGCCTCTCTGATCTCGTGGTAGATCTACTCTTGTACTACCCATATCATCAATATTAATCAAGCAAGACGTAGGGTTTTACCTCCATCAGCAGGGCCCGAACTTGGGTAAAACATCATGTCCCCTGCCTCCTGTTACCATCCGGCCTAGACGCACAGTTCGGGACCCCCTACCCGAGATCCGCCGGTTTTGACACCGACATTGGTGCTTTCTTTGAGAGTTCCTCTGTGTCGTCACTTTTAGGCCCGATGGCTTCTCCGATCATCAACAGCGATGCGATCCAGGGTGATACTTTTCTCCTCAGGCAGATCTTCGTATTCGGCGGCTTTGCACTGCAGGCCAATTTGCTTGGTCATCGGGAGCAGATCGAAAGCTACGCCCCTGGCCATCAGGTCAGATTTGGAAGTTTGAACTACACGGCCGACATCCGCGGAGACTTGATCTTCGACAGATTCGAGCCACAGCCGAGTGCGCCGCACTGTCACGATGGGCATGATTTAGCTCTACTGCCGAACAGTGCCCTGGAGGCCGCACCCGTGTCCGCTCCGACCCCTAGCTCGGAGCCGATTACACCAACCGAGGATGGGTGGTTAAACATCGCTTCGGGGGCTGCAATCTCTACGGCGATCGAGCCAAACACCAGCCCTATTCTCTGCGAAGCCCGTGACTCCAAGGAGCCGGACTCCTCTCCGGACTCCGAGCCCTCTGCACCCCGACCGATTGAACCCGATTGGGCGCTGATCATGCAGTTCACCGCCGCGGACATCTTTCGGCACTCGCCCTTCGGCGATATTCTAAATTCACTAAAGTCTCTCTCTTTGTCAGGAGAGCCCTGGCTGGACTATGGTCGGCAAGGTTGGGATGCGGATGATGAAGAAATTCAAAGCCCACCCACCACCCACTTCGTAGCCACTGTCGATGATTTAACCGACATGCTCGACTTCGACTCCGAAGACATCGACGGTATGGACGCCGATGCAGGAGACGATCAAGAACCAGCGCCTATAGGGCACTGGAAAGCCACCTCGTCGTATGATATATACATGGCGGACACCCCAAAAGAAGGCAATGGCGATGGAACAGCGGAGGATGACCCCTCCAAGAAGCAGCCTAAGCGCCAGCGTCAGCGGCGCCGCTCTAAATCCCACCAAAACAAAAAAGGTGATTCCGGCACGGGGGATAATAACACCCCGGACAGTGCCGAAGACAACGACCTCCAGCAAGATTCAGCACAGGAGGATAGAGAAGCCAGCCCTCATGAGGGAGCGGCAGACAGAGAGGCCGAGGACGATAATTATATGCCTCCCTCCGAAGATGAGGCGAGCCTCGACGACGACGAATTTGTCGTGCCGGAGGATCTCGTCGAACAAGAGCGTTTCAAACGCAGGCTTATGGCCACGGCGAGCAGCCTCAAGAAAAAACAGCAACAACTTAGAGCTGATCAAGATTTGCTAGCCGACAGATGGACTGAAGTCCTTGCGGCCGAAGAGTATGAACTCGAACGCCCCTCCAAGAGCTACCCAAAGCGCAGGTTGCTACCCCAATTAGAGGAGGAAGCACCTAAATCACCAGCGCATGATGCGGCCGACCGGCCACCCCGTGGCTGCGATAGAGAGGCCTCTCGGCCCTCCACTCAAGCCGCACCCCGGTGCCGCTCAAAAAATACCAAGGCATGGGAAAATGCGCCAGTCCTGCGAGACATATTGGAGGACAAGGCAAGGCAAACAAGATCGATCTACGGATCATGTGGGCGCCCCATGGCACGAGACGGTACTCATCACGCCGGATATAGTAAATCCGGCCGGGCTGAACACAGTAGACAAAGCTCGTTTGAGCAGTGTCATGATATAGCCCTGTACAGAGGCGCCGCACACCCACTATGCTTCACAGATGAAGTAATGGATCATCAAATCACCGAGGGTTTCAAACCCGTGAACATCGAATCATATGATGGCACAACAGATCCTGCGGTATGGATCGAGGACTATCTCCTTCATATCCACATGGCCCGCGGTGATGACCTACACGCCATCAAATACCTCCCACTCAAGCTTAAAGGACCAGCTCGGCATTGTCTTAACAACTTGCCGGTAGAATCAATTGCTTGTTGGGAGGACCTGGAAGCCGCATTCCTCGACAATTTCCAGGGAACTTATGTGCGACCACCAGACGCCGATGACCTAAGCCACATAATTCAGCAGCCAGAGGAATCGGCCAGACAATTCTGGACACGGTTCCTAACCAAGAAAAATTAAATCGTCGACTGTCCGGACAAAGAGGCCCTAGCAGCCTTCAAGCATAAAATCCGCGACGAGTGGCTTGCACGGCACCTAGGATAGGAAAAGCCAAAATCTATGGCAGCCCTCACAACACTTATGACCCGCTTTTGCGCGGGAGAAGACAGCTGGCTAGCTCGCAGAAATAACATGACCAAGAGCTCTGGTAATTCGGATATCAAGGACAGTAGTGGCAGGTCGCGTCGCAACAAGCAAAAGCGCCGCATTAACGGCGACAATACTGAGGATACGGCAGTTAATGCCGGATTCAAAGGCTCTAAACCCGGTCAGCGGAAAAATCCATTCAAAAGAAACACTCCGGGCCCGTCCAGTTTGGACCGAATACTCGACCGCTCATGCCAGATACATGGCACCCCCGAAAAACCAGCCAATCACACCAACAAGGATTGTTGGGTGTTCAAGCTGGCAGGCAAGTTAAATGCCGAAAGCAGAGACAAGGGGCTGCATAGCGATGACGAGGAGGAGCCCCTGCCGCCGAACAACAGTGGACAGAAAGGTTTTCCCCCACAAGTGCGGACGGTGAACATGATATACGCAACCCACGTCCCCAAGAGGGAGCGGAAGCATGTGCTAAGGGACGTATACGTGATGGAGCCAGTCGCCCCAAAGTTCAACCCATGGTCTTCCTGCCCGATCACTTTTGATCGAAGGGACCACCCCACTAGCATCCGTCATGGCGGATTCGCCGCATTGGTTCTAGACCCAATTATTGACGGATTTCACCTCACTAGAGTCCTTATGGACGGCGGCAGCAGCCTGAACCTGCTTTATCAGGATATAGTGCGGAAAATGGGCATCGATCCCTCGAGGATTAAACCCACCAGAACGACCTTTAAAGGCGTCATACCAGGTGTAGAAGCCAACTGTACATGCTCAGTTACACTTGAAGTGGTCTTCGGATCTTCGGATAATTTCCGAAGCGAGGAGTTAATCTTCGACATAGTCCCATTCCTCAGTGGCTATCACGCACTGCTTGGGCGAACCGCATTTGCCAAATTCAATGCGGTGCCGCACTACGCATACCTCAAGCTCAAGATGCCAGGCCCTCGAGGCGTCATCACGGTCAATGGAAACACCGAACGCTCTCTCCGAATGGAGGAGCATACGGCGGCTATCGCAACGGAAGTACAAAGCAGCCTCTCAAGGCAATTCTCTAGTCCGGCCATTAAACGTCTGGACACCGTCAAGCGCACTAGGAGTAACCTACACCAAGACTGCCCGGCACGTTCAGAGCAAGCGTAGCAATGCGGCCCCAACCCCAGCCCTCGCGAACTTGCGAAACCAGTGTTGCGCGTACATAACTACATTCTGGAAATACCATGGGCACAGGGGGAGGGGCACCATCACGGCACGCCCAAAACGCGGCTTAAACCGCACTAGGGGCTGCCGATTTCTTAATTTTCTCTTATTTTCAGGACTCCATTCTTCGGAAGGCTTGTCCGGCAGTACAATTGCCGCACAAACGATACAACCAGGGAAGCAGAAAGCTACGCCGCACTATGAAACTCTAAGGTGGTCTCTATAATGAGCAGTATACCTGTTTCGCATAACATTCCACAACTCGCCCCTGGAAAGGACATATTTGACACCCATCTTTTGCTTATCGCACTATTTGTATCATTCTGCTTTGATTGCAGCTTTTTTAGATAAACAATGCATAGCTTCCGTCTATTATTGCATTACCTTTTTTACGAATATATGTTCATTAATGACATGTTGCACCCGTACACTTTGGTACAACCAATACGCCAGGGGCTCAAGTACCCCACAATACGGCGTGAGAAGTCCGAACACTTTCACAAGTGCGGCACCCCGAACTTATAGCATTATATGCATCGGCTCTGAATCATGTCTTGGGTCAAATGTTGGGTTTACCCGGCTCCTATGTTTTGGTACCTTACGTTCCGTTATATCGGCTAAGGTAGCACTAGGAGAACTACTGCGATTGTGCCCCAGTTGAGCTGGGCTAAGCACCTTAGTAGAGAAAGCTAAACCTGACCATCATGATGAGGTGAGAGCTGGTCGCTGTTCGAGAGGTTTTCGAGTCCCTAAAGACTTATGCCGCTTAGAGCGAGGAGTCGGCTTTGTCCGACCTAGGTGTGGATAGTGCCCCGAACTCGGTCTTCCAAACACTAGGGGCTTCGCCGAAATTTAAAATTATAGAATTATATGGCTAAGTGAGAGTGTTCAAGCATTATAGTCTGATTGCCTTGTTCGTTGTGTTGAGCGCCTCCCTCGAAGGATCCAAGAATGGGAAAAAGAGCGCTCATGTTTATCCCGAACACCCCAGCACTCGTGCCATGGGGGCAGAACCCGATGACTCGCCATCTCTCAAATTTGATAAACGGCCGCACAGAAGGTAATATTTTAAATTCAAAAGCGTTGCTTAGCACATATGAACAAGTTTTCAGCGTACATGATCACAAATGCGAGTTTACTCAAAAATTACATCTTTGGGGAATTCATCCGCTATAAGGAGGGCACCCTTCAGGATGCCCTCATAATACGCTTCCGGGACACGATGCCCCTTGCCTGGTGGCGGCCCGTCCTTCACCAGCTTCTCCACATCCATCTTGCCCCAGTGCACTTTAGCACGGGCAAGCGCCCTACGGGCACCTTCGATGCAGACGGAGCGCTTGATTAAGTCAAGCCGTGGACAGGCATCCACTAGCCGTTCACCAGCCCGAAGTGGCTCCCAGGCAAAGCCTCTCCAGGCCACAGCCGAACTATGAGGCCCTTTATGGCCTGTTCGGCAACCTTGTGGAGCTCAACCATTTACTTCAGCTGGTTGCTCAAAGGCACCAGGTGTCCGGCCTTAGCATACTGAGACTAGAACACCTTCTCCGTTGAGATCCCCTCTTCGGCTCGGTAGTAGGCGGCGGCATCCGACGCACTGCGGGGCAAATCCGTGAATGCTCCTAGAGAGCTCCGGACTCGGGTAAGTAATAAGTAATTCACTTTCACGTGCTTGCTTTGCATAATGAATGCCTTACCCGCCGCTATCTTCTTCATCGCATCAATTTCTTTGAGGGCTTTCTGGGCTTCGGCCTTTGCAGACTTCGCGCTTTTGAGGGCTGCCGCAAGCTCGGAGGCTTGCGTCTTTGAGTCAAGCTCCAAACTCTCGTGTTTTTTCACGAGAGCCCGGAGCTCTTTCTGCACCTCCTCCACCCGCGCCTCCTGCTTCTCTCTCTCCGTGCGCTCCGCGGCCGCCCTGTTTTCGACCTCGGACAGCGCTTGCTTAAGGGTTGCCACATCTTCTCTATAATAAGCACGTTGGTCCTGTCATTTTTTGCAACCACATCTTCTCTATATAATTGCGGAAGGTATTACTTACCTTCCTTCTCCTCGAGTTGCCTCTTGGCATGGCCGAGCTCGTTCTCGAACCACGCGAGGTTTTGCTTCAGCGTATCCACCTCCGCAGTTAGTGCAGCGGAGGCCAGCAGCGAAGCCTGCATATGCATATTGACTTGATTATGTTAGACTCCTACGAATGTTATTAGATCCTCTATTCGGCTTTTCTTCCCGAACGCCGAATAGAGCATCAGGGGCTACTGTCTATGCGGTAATATTTTTACATATTCTTTACCTACCTCGAAGCCTATTAGAAGGCTGGCATAGGCTTCGGTCAGTCCGCTCTTGGCGGACTGAACCTTCTGGATCACCGCACTCATAATAGTGCAGTTCTCCTCGTCGATGGAGGCGCCGTTAAGTGTCTCCAGCAAATTGTCCGGTGCCTCTGGTTGGACGGGGGTCACCGGCTCGGTAGGCTCACTCCTCTTGGAAGGAGGCCGCCTACTGGAGTCCGGAACCATTGAAGGTTCCGGTGCGGCGTCCGGCTCAAGGCCGGACTCGGAGCCTTTGGGGGTTTTATCCCCTTTGCGCCTGGAGTCCGGGAGGTCGCCTTGCGGCGCCTCCAGGACCACCTCCTCCTGGCTTAGAACCTATTGGGACAGCACCTCGGCATCGTCCCTAGGATGGGGGGAGGTAGCCGTCGGAAGCGAATTCACATCCGATGAATCCAGGGAACCGCTCGACGACACATCGAGCCGGTCTTTGGGTGGACTACATAAACATGTTCGACATAAGGAGAAGCTGTGCAATGGAAGAATACTATGAATCACTCTGGTATCCGGACAATTACGATCTCGCCAGGGGCTTGGCCTTGTGCGGCCACTCCTCTTTGCCGTCGTCGGCGTTGGTGGAGCTGTCCGGAGGAAGGGTTTCCCCTTCTTGGACCCTTCGGCCTCCCCAGTTGGGGTGGCCTTCCTTTTCTTCTCTCCCCACGCTGGAGGGGGAGAGGTCTCTTCTTCCTCCTCCCCGTCTTCACGGGAGGAGTGCGTCTTGGAGTCATTGGATGATGAATCTGACACCCCCAGGCGCCGGGCACTCTTCCGAGTCCCCGTGGCCTTCTTCTCCGGCACCACATAGGGTGCCGGAACCAGCAGCTTCGCCAAGCGAGCGTCCGCCGGGCCTTCGGGCAAAGGAGCCGGACAGTTGATCTGTCCGGACGTCTCCTGCCAATCCTGTCAAAGGTAAGGGAACTTAGATCCCGCATGGAGTCAAACTATGAAAAATTAATACCCTGTGAAAGGTGAAAACAGCTTACCGCACGAGCGTGACGCTGCATGCTAAATCCGCGATCCTCGGTAGCGGATGCGGGGGCCTCGGAGCCCTTGAAAAGCACCTTCCAGGCATCTTCGTACATTGTGTCGAAGAGCCTGCTTAGAGTTCGGTGCTGCGCCGGGTCAAACTCCCACAGGTTGAAAGCCCGTTGGTGACACGGGAGGATCCGACGGATGAGCATAACCTGGACTACGTTGACAAGTTTGAGCTTCTTGTCCACCAGGGTTTGGACGCATGTTTGGAGTCCGGTCATCTCTCCTTCTTTACCCCATGACAGGCCCATCTCTTTCCAGGAGGTGAGCCGCGTAGGGGGTCCGGATCGGAACTCGGGGGCTGTGACCCATTCAAGGTCGCGTGGCTCGGTGATGTAAAACCACCCCGATTGCATCCTTTTAGGGACTCCACGAAGGAGCCCTCGGGCCATAGGACGTTGGGCATCTTGCCCACCATGGCGTCTCCGCACTCCGCCTGAGTGTCGCGCACCACCTTCGGCTTGACATTGAAAGTCTTGAGCCATAGGCTGAAATGGGGGCAGATGCAGAAGAAAGCTTCGCACACGATGATAAACGCCGAGATATTAAGGACAAAGTTCGGGGCCAGATCGTGGAAATCCAGGCCATAGTAGAACATGAGCCCCCGGACAAATGGGTGGAGAGGGAAGCCCAGTCCGTGGAGGAAATGGGGGAGGAACACCAACCTCTCATGGGGCCTAGGGGTGGGGATGAGCTGCCCCTCTTTGGGAAGCCGGTGGGCAATGTCGTTAGACAATTATCCGGCCTTCCTCAGTTTTGGATGTGTCCCTCCATGATGGAGGAGAATATCCACTTGCCTCCCGCTCCGGACATGGCTGGAGAAGGTTGAGGTGGGGTGTGCGGACTTGGGCGCTGGAGCTCGAGTGCGCGGAAATGGATAGGCAAAGGAGGAAGAAGGCGTGGATGAAAAGGTGGATCCTTATCCCCTTATATGGGAGGACGCAACTATGCGCCCCCACCAGCCTGGTAAAACTCGCTTATCTCCCAAGCACCATAGTCAATGGCGCAGTTGGGTTACCCACACCTGTATTGATGAGAATTTCGAAATAAGGGGACACGATCTCTGCTTTAACAAGACGGGCCAAGGAAACCGCCTCGCTAAACGCGCTGAGGTGGGACGATAAAACGATTCAAATAAAGACTTGGCCGTGGTGTGATGTCATGCTACGGAATATGTCAGCAGATTAGATTTGTGTAAATATAATTCTCTCTATGGCAATATGTGGAAACTTATTTTGCAGAGCCGGACACTACCTTTGTGTTCAAAATCTTCTATGAAGTACTTGGAGGAGGAACCCGCCTTGCAATGCCGAAGACAATCTACGCGTCGGACTCGTCGTCATTGAAGCCTGGTTCAGGGGCTACTAAGGGAGTCCTGGATTAGGGGGTGTCCGGATGGCCGGACTATACCTTCGGCCGGACTCCTGGACTATGAAGATACAAGATTGAAGACTTCGTCCCATGTCCATAAGGGACTTTCCTTGGCGTGGAAGGCAAGCTTGGCGATACGGATATGTAGATCTCCTACCATTGTAACCGACTCTGTGTAACCCTAACTCTCTCCGGTGTCTATATAAACCGGAGAGTTTTAGTCCGTAGGACGAACAACAATTATACCAT
Source organism: Triticum aestivum (assembly GCF_018294505.1). Lineage (NCBI taxonomy): Eukaryota > Viridiplantae > Streptophyta > Magnoliopsida > Poales > Poaceae > Triticum > Triticum aestivum. The sequence goes on from NC_057797.1 coordinate 82,798,263, forward strand.
AGGCTAGCTTCTAGGGTTTAGCCTCTCTGATCTCGTGGTAGATCTTCTCTTGTACTACCCATATCATCAATATTAATCAAGCAGGACGTAGGGTTTTACGTCCATCAAGAGGGCCCGAACCTGGGTAAAACATCATGTCCCCTACCTCCTGTTACCATCCGGCCTAGACGCACAGTTCGGGACCCCCTACCCGAGATCCGCCGGTTTTGACACCGACATAGGCCTTATCCTAGTAATCCCTCTAATAATTATGGTAATTCCTACAACAATTCTTATGGAAATTATAATAAGATGCCCTCTGATTTTGAATCTAATATTAAAGAATTTATTACTTCACAAAAGAATTTTGATGCTATGATTGAAGAAAAATTGCTTAAGATTGATGATTTGGCTAGGAACGTTGAGGGAATGCTGGATTAGGGGGTCTCCGGACAGCCGGACTATCTCCATTGGCCGGACTGTTAGACTATGAAGATACAAGATTGAAGACTTCGTCTCGTGTCCGGATGGGACTCTACTTGGCGTGGAAGGCAAGCTAGGCAATACGTATGTGGATATCTCCTCCTTTGTAACCGACCTTGTGTAACCCTAACCCTCTCCGGTGCCTATATAAACCGAAGGGTTGTAGTCCATAGGACAACAATCACAACATACAATCATACCATAGGCTAGCTTCTAGGGTTTAGCCTCTCTGATCTCGTGGTAGATCTACTCTTGTATTACACATATCTTCAATATTAATCAAGCATGACGTAGGGTTTTACCTCCATCAAGAGGGCCCGAACCTGGGTAAAACTTCGTGTCCCTTGCCTCCTGTTACCATCCGGCCTAGACACACAGTTCGGGACCCCCTACCCGAGATCCGCCGGTTTTGACACTGACATTGGTGCTTTCATTGAGAGTTCCACTATGCCGTCGCCACCAGGAAGGATGTCTCGGTCCCGTCTTCAAAGACGGCACTATCGCTGAGGGAGCTCTGGCTATCGGCCAAACTCTCCGGCTAGGTAGTTTTCTTATGACCGCCTGTTCGGCCGCTGCGCCAACGATAACTTCTCGGGTCATCAAAAGCAATCTTCACGTCAACTCGGAACTCGCCGAGCAGTTAGATCCAATGGAGCTCTCTTCCCTGAATGAGCTCTTGGATCGCATCGCCGCCCTGGGAGTCGCTACAGACTACGATCAGGTTGGGCCTAAACCCGATCTGAGAGAAATTAACCCTCCCAGGTCACCCATCACGTTGTAGTGGTGGAAGAACAATGCGGCAACCCTTCATCCATCTTAAGGACTAGCTACGTCCGGATTCCCGATCCCTCCAAGCCGGATACCCGCGGAGGGGAGGATGTCACTCAAAGCCTGAACCCAGAATCAGGCAACGGGCTAGATTTACCGGAAAACATCCAAGAATCCAAACTTTCGAGTTCCGAAACTCCTTGGCCATTGAGCCTCAGATTGGTTGAGGATTCAGATTCAATTCCACCCACCCACCCAAACATATGCGATCTATCCCAAATTAGGCAAGAGCCCGAAGAAACAGTACACCATTATTGGGCCAGAATCCTCCTGGTAAAGAACATGATAAAGGACTACCGCGAGGAAGACGCAATTTCATTCTTCTACAATAATTGCACGGACAAGGGAATCCTCAACGCCATAAGTCATCGCGAAATTACACGCTTTGCCGACTTGGTGTCCATAGTACGAAAGTACAGTGCGATGGAAAGTGCCTGGAAAACTGAAATAAAATTTTGGGATAATCTGGCCCTGAATACAAACCCAGTCCGAAATAAAAGGGTGCATTATCACAATACACCTGGGTTAACTACCAAAAAGAAAAAAGCCCTCTACGGGGAAAGGAACCATACTGGAGGGATGGCTCAACGGACCCTGCAAAATTCATAGTACAGCGGATGCGATACCAACGCACAGCCTTAGAGCATGCTGGATACTCCGGCAGGTGGCCAAAAGTGGTGAGGATCTACTCCTCCAAAAAACCACAGAGCACCACCCCGAGGACAACAATACGGTCTTAACGGTCTTTGAGACCTTCACATCAAATAATAGACGGAAGAGAACACTCCGCAGCACGTCCGAAATCTGCCACGTAGCAGAAACAAATCCTTGGAACGACACGGCTATTACCTTCAATGCCAGTGACGAACATAAATTCCGAACAGCCCGAGTACCAGCCACACTGGTCCTCAGTCCAATTGTGGACGGCTTTCAACTCACCAAGGTACTCATGGACGGCGGTAGCGGATTAAACCTCATCTATGAGGAAACTCTTCAAAAGATGGAAATAGACTGGAGCCGCATTAAGCAAAGCAGCACAACCTTTAGAGGAATCATCCCTAGTCGGGAAGCACGCTGCGCTGGAAAAATCACACTAGACATGGTATTCGGCACGCCGGATAATTATAGGTCCGAAGAAATTACATTCCAAGTGGCCCCGTTCAGCAACGGATACCACGCTCTATTAGGGCGGGAGGCATTTACAATCTTCCAAGCCATACCCCATTACGGGTACATGAAGCTCAAAATGTCCAGGCCCAATGGAATCATCACTCTTGTTAGTGATCCGGACATAGCACTCCGCACCGAAAATAAGACAGCTGCACTGGCCCTTGAGGCACTAGCCGAAGCCCTAGCGGCTGAAGAACTAACTGCGCTGCGCTCCATGGTGAACAGGGACGACGTGGTACTCGATAAAAGATTCAAGTCCACCTCCTTTAAGCCGGCGGACAAAATAGTCAAATTCCAAGTCCATCCAACGGACCCTACAAAAACAGCTTCCATCGGGGCACAATAAAACCCTGATGTCGACGCCGCACTGCGAGAGTTCCTATGCGAGAACTGGGACATTTTTGACTGGCACCCTTCAGACATGCCAGGAATCCCACGTAGGTTGGCTGAACACAGCCTGAATATCCTAAAAGGATTCAAGCTAGTCAAGCAGGCTCTTCGACGTTTCTCCGAGCCTAAAAGACAAGCCATGGGAGAGGAACTAGCCAAGCTATTGGAGGCCGGATTCATCAGAGACATAAAACATCCGGACTGGCTAGCAAACCTGGTGATGGTACCAAAGAAGGACAAATCCTAGCACTTGTGCGTCGATTTTAAGGACCTTAACAAGGCCTGCCCAAAGGATCCCTTCCCCCTCCCCCGCATCAATCAAATCATCGATGCTACCGCAGGACACGATTCATTCTGTTTCCTCGACGCATACTCCGGCTACCATCAAATCAAAATGGCAGAGCCAGACCAAGCCGCAATGGCATTCATCACACCATACGGCCCATTCTGCTTCAACACAATGCCCTTTGGGCTAAAAAACACCGGTGCAACATATCAGCGCATGATTCAGACATGCCTGGCAAACCAGATCGGCAAAACAGTGGAGGCATACATGGATGACGTGGTCGTTAACCAAGCATGTCGAAACTCTAGTAGACGACTTGAGGCTCACATTCGACAACCTCCGAACATATGACATCAACCTCAATCCCGAAAAGTGCATTTTTGGCGTACCAGCAGGAAAGCTCCTGGGATTCATTGTCTCCAGTAGAGGTATTGAAGCTAATCCGGCCAAAATTCGAGCGTTGTCACAGTTGGCTACCCCAACATACCTAAAAAATACAAAAATTGACTGGATGCTTGGTGGCTCTGAGCCGCTTTATCTCCCGCTTGGGAGAAAAGGCATCACCCCTTTATCGCCTCCTCCGGCGCACCGAACACTTCGAGTGGACGGACGCCGCCACGGCCGGACTCAACGAAATAAAGGCCATATTGGCAACAAACCCAATCCTGGCCGCGCCAAACATTGGCGAACCAATGCTATTATACATTGCGGCAACTCATCAAGTAGTAAGCACAGTACTTGTTGTCGAGCGAGAAGTGGATGGACACAAATTTCCCCTTCAAAATCCGGTTTACTACATGTCCACTGTCCTTACTCCATGCAAATCACGGTACTCGCATTATCAAAGGATAGCGTATGCAGTATTCATGGCATCCCGGAAGCTGCGACACTACTTTCAAGAGTGTTCGATAACGGTAGCCTCGAAAGTACCACTTAACGATATTATAAACAACCGCAACGCGACGGGCCGGATTGCTAAATGGGCCATTGAGCTCCTCCCGTTCGACATAACTTACAAGCCACGGCGAGCTATTAAATCGCAAGTTTTGGCTGACTTCGTCGCTGAATGGACGGAAGTCGAACTCCCTAAAGAGTACGGCACATATTCAAACTGGATCATGCACTTGGACGGCTCCAAAATGTTGGCTGGTCTGGGGGCTGGCGTCGTTCTGACATCCCCAATAGGAGACACCGTTCATCACGTACTGCAGATAATGTCTACGGACTCCAAGAACGCAGCCAAATATGAGGCCCTTCTACATGGTCTCCGGATGGCAGTATCCATGGGCATTCAACGCCTAGAGGTGCGCGGGGATTCAAACCTCGCGATATCCCAAATAAATGGAGACTTTGATGCCAAAGATCCAAAAATGGCCGCTTATCGCAATGCCGTCCTAAAAATGTCAACTCGGTTCGAGGGGCTTGAATTTCACCATGTGGCTCGGGAAAACAATTAGGCGGTGGATATCCTCGCCCCCATTGGCGCAAAACGTGATGCGGTCCCTCCCAACGTTTTTCTGGAAAGGCTTTTCAAGCCATCCGTAGCATGGGAAGGGGACACCGGTAACAACAGTCCAGACCCGGCCAAAATACCCGATACCGAACTCTCTGACACAATCGGAGGCTCCGCCACCGAAATAACACAATCAGCCCACGAAATAATGGCCATTATTGCCCCGTGGACAGAACCATTCCTGGCCTACCTAATTAGACAGGAACTTCCATAGGACCAAAATGAGGCACGCTGCATAGTGCGGCGATCCAAAGCCTACAGGGTCCACGAGGGAGAATTGTACAAAAAAGCGCTACCGGAGTCCTTCAAAGGTGCATCTCCGAAGAGGAAGGGCGGAATCTTTTGGCAGACATTCACACCGAACTCGGTGGCCATCACGCCATAGCCCGGGCTCTTGTAAGCAAGGCCTTCCACACAGGATTTTATTGGCCAATGGCCCGGGCCGATGCACAGGACTTGGTCCAACGTTGCACCGGTTGCCAGCTCTTTGCAAATCAAAAGCCACATGCCACCCACCGCCCTCCAAACGATCCCCATTACATGGCCCTTCGCGGTCTGGGGGCTTGACATGGTCGGACCCCTTAAAGGGGGAACCCACAAGAAAAATACTTATTGGTCATGGTGGATAAATTCACCAAATGGATAGAGGCTAAACTGGTAAAAACAGCCGAATCCGGACTGGTGATAGATTTCATATCCGGGGTTGTACACCGTTACGGCGTCCCCCACAGCATCATCATTGATAACGGCACAAACTTCACGGCCGACGAGGTAAAACTCTGGTGCAGCAAAATGGGCATCAAGCTCGATTACGCTTCAGTCTATCACCCACAAACCAATGGTCAAGTCGAACAAGCAAATGGTCTTATAATGAGCGGCATTAAACCCCGATTAGTGCGCTCCTTAACGGAGTCCGATACACACTGGGTAGAGGAGCTCGACTCCGTACTCTGGGGACTGCGGACCACGCCGAATCGTAGTACCGGATATACACCATTTTTTATGGTGTACGGAGCAGAGGCAGTCCTGCCCTGTGACATAATTCATGACTCACCTCGAGTGCGCATGTACGAAGAAAGAGAGGCCGGGCTCGATCAGCAGGACGGTGTGGACACATTGGAGAAAGAGCGCGACGTAGCCAAAGCCCGTTCCGCATTTTACTAGCAGCAGGCTCACAGATACCAAAGTAGAGAAGTACGGGCCAAAACTTATAACATTGGCGAACTAGTTCTACGGCTGCCGGATAAGAAAAAGAACAAGCTCGAGCCCAAATGGGAAGGTCCCTTCATTATTGACCAAGTTCTGACCGGTGGAGCGTACCGACTGCGGGATGCATCGACCAGTCGACTCGAGCCGAACCCATGGAACGCAGCCAGGCTCCAAAGATTCTACGCCTAGCTCCGGACTTTATGTTTGTCCCCTCCCTTCGTCCGTTTTCTGCATATGCATCATCTGTCTTGTTTACCTTTCTTTCTTTTTATTTCCCTAGGCCTTCAAGGATCACCTTGTGCCTCACTCATACATCATAGGTGCGCTAGCCGCACTCTTCATACCTGGGGGCTTCTCTCACAGAAGCTTAAATTATTTACCTGGGCCCCACACCCAACACATGTGTTATACTTCCGCATGTACCTTTTTTCACCATTATATGCATCAATATGACTTCAGTTTTGGCCAAGCTGGGTTGCCTAGCTCTTGTATTTATGCCCTACGTTCCTGTTAATTCGGCTAGGGCATAAGGGGAGCACCTCTGCGATTGTTACCGCCGGGTCAGCCGGACGTGTACCTCAGACTGGGTGAAGCCGAAAGCTAGCATTCTTAAGAGAATATTTGGTCGGTGAACAAAAGATGACTTTTATTTATTATCCATATCTGCCCCCAGACATTTTCACTGTGCTTCTTGTTGTAGTCCGGACATGCACTTTAGGGCATGCCTACCCAGGGAAAGGAACCCTTAACGGAACTATTCTCTCTAGAAGATGTTTCTTACTACCCATGTAATATAACATAACTAGTTGGGCACTTGTCTGATAAAGCACTAATGACCCCTACACCTGGTCTCCACGCATGCCCCGGTTCTTATAACCGAGAGGGTATTCGGATACATTCCGGACTGTCGGGTCCCGAGGTTGAAGCGAAAAGGTCCGCCACGACAAATGATCTACAATCCGGCTAGAAGACATCATATATGTCACTTTAAAATTACATAGTCAATTTGACTGGCTGAATTCCTCTTCAATGCCCTCCAATAGGTTTTCTAGTCTACAGTCCTGTTGGGAATACTTCGCGGCCAATTCTACTTGGCCGTACACTAAATTCATAGGGATCTCCTTGCCATCAGGCCCCACAGGTCCAACTTCGGCCATGTGGTTCGGGTCAGCCTTCGTGTACCGTGTCTTCACCATTGCCCAAGCTTCCCTGGCGCCCTGACGGCAGGCCGATATCTTCCATAATCAGAAACGCCGCCGTGCTCCCTTCAGCTTTTATGCAAGCTCTCCAAGGCCTTCGGGTATGGAGACAGACGGCCACAAGGCCTGGGCAACGCCTTGCAACACCTGCCGAACTCGTTCGTGCAACTATGCGAGCTCGAGAAGAAGATCACCCGTTGAACTAGAAATCTCCTCGGCAGGACGACCTGTTAGCATACCTACAGACATAACTCTGTCAGCCACCTTCCTCGCCGAACTATTTTTCAAAGTTCGTTCAAGCACTTACTAAATATGCCGTGTCGAAGCCGCCGATTCTCCTTAACAGAGTCCGACAGTTGGGCACGAACATCTTTTAGTTCCACGCCCAGCTTGGTGTTGGCATCTTGGAGATCATTCTTCTCCTGCCTCACCCTTGTAAGCACGCTCTCACTGGCCTTCAGCTGGCGTATGAGCTGTTGCTTATCCGAATTCACTCCAGCGTCATCTGCAATTTTATCGTCAGATCTGCATATAAAGCCGCACTCTAATATGATACTTATCATTTGACGGATATATTACCAGAGGGGGTCTCTCTGGGCTCCCCTGCTGCGGCCAGTGCGGCCTGGAGTTGGGCTTTGCACTCTTCCAGCTCCTGGGACAGTTGAGTATCTTTTCTGTAAGAACCTACATAACAAATGATCCTTAAATCAGTTACCCTAACTGTTTCAAGTCTCAGGGGCTACTGATATATATAATCATCAAATTTTCTCACCCGTATGTCTTTTACACACTGCTCCGTGGCTTTGGCTAGACCATTTTGAGCGGCACGGAGGTGAGCGTCTCCCGAGTTGAAAGCATCCAATGCCTCTTGGGAGAAACAAGCGTCATGAAGAACAGTCCGGCGACGCCTGTGGTTCATGGCACTCTCCACTTCGGAATGGGTGGCGGACAGTCTATCTGTATCCTCTGTCGGAGGAACACCCGGCGCACGCCTTGTACTCGTTCCCACCTCTAAGTCTGGCCTTGGAGCCTGGCTTGTGGAGGCGCGATTTGTAGCCTCTCCGGGCATAGTCCGGCGAGCGCTCTTTTTCCTGAAAAGAAGGCATGGGCGTTAATATGCCTCTGTCAATAATGTCTTGCAATAAAGACGGTGTGCCATACCGCTGCGCCAGTGCCTCAATCTGGACTGCGGATCTTTTCAGCCTACCTGGCCTAGCGGCCCCTTGTTGGCTAGTTGCCACAGGCTCGGCCTTCTGCCCCGAGGACCTCCCCTGCAAGACACGGCTATTATACGGCAATAATAAAAAAGAGAGCACAAGGACGGATCCCTTTTTAAGTGCTAGGACTTCGGTCTCAGTCACCTGGGAGGCTGGAACTAGCCCAGGGTAATCGGCCGTAATGGCCACCAAGGTATTGTCATTACTCCCTTGGTAAAAAAACCCTGTCGATCAGCTCCACGGATATGTCCGGATCCTCCTGGGAGGCCGGGTCAAGGGACCGTCCAGGGTCCTCAGGCTGTGGAGGAGGGTTGTTTATCTCTTTTACTGCGTGGCGCAGCTCCTGCGATGAAATCGCCAGAATAAATACTTAAACTACGGGAATACGAAATGGATGGGCGAGAAAAAGTCTCCGCTTACCCAGCTCGGAGGATTGTACATAGAGAATCCGCCCTGCAAGTTGACACGGAGGAATTCCTCCTCTTCTCCCTTGTACAAAGTGGACAAGATCTTTCTTAGATCAGCAGCCGATCCCGGCCCTTTGCAGCCGTGGCGGGTGGCGTCATCCTCCCCGTTGAAATCCCACATGGGGTGGCCTCTATACTGGAGTGGCTTCACCCCCCGCATAATGCATATAGCCATGACCTCAATCATGGTCAATCCGGATCGAGCTAAAGAGCTTATCAGGCTCATCTGATAAAGAGTGTCCCGGTCGTCTTCCTCCAAGGGGCTCCGTGGACGCCAGCTCCGGCGCTTTTTCAAAGGGGCGTTGTCAAACTTAGGAAGGCCGATCCGAATAGGGTCCGGAATGGGGACATCTTCTATATCAAACCATTCTGAAGGCCAGTCTTCGGACGACTTCTTCAGGGTCCCGGACAGGTATCCGGTCTTGGCAATACGCCACAGTTCGGCTCCGCCCACTTGATATATTGATCCCTTCTTAGAACAGCTTCTTCCATAGAGCGAAATGAGCCTGACAACCCAAAAATAACTCGCAAAGGGCTACGAATCCCGCGATATGCAGCAGGGATGCAGGCATAAGGTTGTGCAGCTGGAGGTCATAGAACTCCAGAAGCCCCCGGAGAAATGGATGAATTGGGAATCTGAGCCCTCTTACCAGATAAGGGACAAGGCATACCTGCTCTCCCTTGGAGGGATTGAGACGGCTCTCCGCTTGCTCTCCGCCATTATAGGTGGCAAGCCCGGCTCGAACCGGGACCAGGTACGCTGGGGGAAGAAATCCCTTGGACTGAAGCATCACCGATTTGTTGTGCGGGATGGAACATCTCTCCCAATCTCCAGGCTTGGAACTAGGGGTGCGAGAGGAGGATCTGCGTCGACCGGCCATGGTTGAATGGATCTCTGTCGGGTACGCTCCGATGAAGACTCGGCAAGGGAGGATGATGTGATTTGGATCTGAATCGTCGTCTTTTTAAATAGGCGACTCATTCACATAGCTAGGGGGTAAATGTGAAAACACCCTGGCTCTTCACATTCGCTCGACACGTGGAAAGTAGCCATTATTGGGCGTAGAAGCCAAGGAGTACAAACCGTCACAAGGAACCAGGCATTATTTTGACACGTACACAGAATTTGGAGAGGAACCCGCCTTGCAGTGCCGAAGATAAAACTGCGCGCCGGACTCGTCGTCATTGAAGCCTAGTTCGGGGGCTACTGAGGGAGTCCTGGATTAGGGGGTCTCCGGACAGCCAGACTATCTCCATTGGCTGGACTGTTAGACTATGAAGATACAAGATTGAAGACTTCGTCTCGTGTCCGGATGGGACTCTACTTGGCGTGGAAGGCAAGCTAGGCAATACGTATGTGGATATCTCCTCCTTTGTAACCGAGCTTGTGTAACCCTAACCCTCTCCGGTGCCTATACAAACCGAAGGGTTTTAGTCCATAGGACAACAATCACAACATACAATCATACCATAGGCTAGCTTCTAGGGTTTAGCCTCTCTGATCTCGTGGTAGATCTACTCTTGTATTACACATATCTTCAATATTAATCAAGCAGGACATAGGGTTTTACCTCCATCAAGAGGGCCCGAACCTGGGTAAAACTTCGTGTCCCTTGCCTCCTGTTACCATCCGGTCTAGACGCACAGTTCGGGACCCCCTACCCGAGATCCGCCAATTTTGACACCGACAAACGTTGATAGAATTGCTCTTGATGTTGATTCTTTGAAACTTAGATCTATTCCACCTAAGCATGATACCAATGAGTCTCTCAAAGACATGAGAATTTCCATTGACGAGTGCAAAGAAAGAACCGCTAGGACGCGTGCTATGAAAGATGCCTTTATTAAAGCGTGTTCTTCTAGTTCCTATGAAAATAATGATGAAGATCTAAAAGTTATTGATGTGTCCCCTATTAAATCTTTGTTTTGCAATATGAATCTTGATAACGATGGTCCTGAATATGATCCACCTCTACCTAGAAGGCGTTCCAATAATTCTGAATCTTTTGATCTTGATGCTAAATTTGATAAAAGTGCGATTGGAGAAATTTAAACCCTAGATGTTGCTAAACCCACTATTATGGATTTCAAGGAATTTAATTATGAAAATTTCTCTTTGATTGATTGTATTTCCTTGTTGCAATCCTTGCTAAAATCTCCTCATGCTTATAGTCAAAATAAAGCCTTTACCGAACATATCGTTGATGCCTTGATGCAATCTTATGAAGAAAAACTTGAGTTGAAAGTTTATACCCCTAGAAAACTTTATGATGAGTGGGAACCCACTATTAAAATTAAAATTAAAGATTATGAGTTTTATGCTTTGTGTGATTTGGGTGCTAGTGTCTCTACTATTCCCAAAACTTTGTGTGATTTGCTAGATTTCCGTGATTTTGATGATTGCTCTCTAAACTTGCATCTTGCGGATTCCACTATTAAGAAACCTATGGGAAGAATTAATGATGTTATTATTGTTGCAAATAGGAATTATGTGCCTGTAGATTTTATCATTCTTGATATAGATTGCAATCCTTCTTGCCCTATTATTCTTGGTAGACCTTTCCTTAGAACGGTTGGTGCAATTATTGATATAAAGGAAGGGAATATTAGATTTAAATTTCCATTAAAAAGGGCAAGGAACACTTCCCTAGAAATAAAATAAAATTACCATATGAATCTATCATGAGAGCCACTTATGGATTGCCTACCAAAGATGGCAATACCTAGATCTTTTCTTGCTTGTTATGCCTAGCTAGGGGCGTTAAATGATAGCGCTTGTTGGGAGGCAACCCAATTTTATTTTTATTACTTGCTTTTTTCTCCTGTTTAGTAATAAATAAATTATTTAGCCTCTGTTTTGGTTGTGTTTTTTGTGTTTAATTAGTGTTTGTGCCAAGTAGAACCGTTGGGAAGACTTGGGGAAAGTCTTGTTGAACTTGCTGTAAAAAACAGAAACTTTAGCGCTCACAAGAACTGCTGTAATTTTTATTTTAAGAGTGCTATTTAGTTAATTATTTTTGCAGATGATTAATAGATAAATTAATCACGTCCAGAAATTTATTTTTGAATTTTTGGGGTTCCAGATCTTGCGCTAGCTACATATTACTTCAGACTGTTCTATTTTTGACAGATTCTGTTTTTCGTTTGTTGTTTGCTTATTTTAATGAATCTATGGCTAGTGAAATAGTTTATAATCCACAGAGAAGTTGAAATACATTAGGTTTAACACCAATATAAACAAAGAATGAGTTCATTACAGTACCTTGAAGTGGTCTTTTGTTTTCTTTCACTAACGAAGCTCACGAGATTTTCTACTTTAAGTTTTGTGTTGTGAAGTTTTCAAGTTTTGGGTAAAGATTTAATGGATTATGGAACAAGGAGTGGCAAGAGCCTAAGCTTGGGGATGCGCATGGAACCCCCAAGATAATATAAGGACACCTAAAAGCAAAAGCTTGGGGATGCCCCGGAAGGCATCCCCTCTTTCGTCTACTTCTATCGGTAACTTTACTTGGAGCTACATTTTTATTCACCACATGATATGTGTTTTTCTTGGAGCGTATTTTATGATTTGAGTCTTTGCTTGTTAGTCTACCACAATCATCCTTTCTGTACACACCTTTTGAGAGAGCCATACATGATTTGGAATTTGATAGAATACTCTATGTGCTTCACTTATATCTTTTGAGCTTTATAGTTTTGCTCTAGTGCTTCACTTATATCTTTTAGAACACGGTGGTGGATTTGTTTTATAGAAACTATTGATCTCGCATGCTTCACTTAGATTTTTTTGAGAGTCTTAATAGCATGGTAATTTCCTTATAATCCTAATGTGCTTGGTATGCAAGATTAATAATAAAACTTTCTTACTAGTGTGTTGAATACTAAGAAAAGTTTGATGCTTGATGATTGTTTTGAGATATGGAGATAATAATATCAAAGTCATGCTAGTTGAGTAGTTGTGAAATTGAGAAATACTTGTGTTGAGGTTTGCAAGTCCCGTAGTGTCGGGGGTTTGGTGCGACATATGCCAACGGATGGCTTATCATGGTGGGGGCGGGTAGAATGTCGCCGGTGCCTGGAAACGGGATGAGGCGATGACATGCACGCCGACGGATCTTACCCCTACTGCTGCTCTGCGGGGTCTCCGCATGATCACTATGGCCAAGTGTTTACACGGGTGCTCCTTGAGCTGTTTCTGGTGGTAGAAGAGGGCAAGGCTAGCTCTCTCCTTCTATCTGGTATGGTCTAGAACTACTGGGATCCCACCCCTTGCATGGGTGCCCTAGGGGGTTTATATAGGCCTACCCCCCAGGGGTACAATGGTAATTCGATTGGGCGCGGGCCCATTCGTCAGTGCCTCCGACCTCCAACTTCTCCGCTGACTGCTGGGGCCCGCCGACTGGTGGGCCCCGCCGATTGGTCTGGTACGGAGCCGACAGGCCGCGTCCGCCGCGGGCGGGTCTTGCCGGCCGCTGATTACTGTGGTCGTGCTTCTGATGACGCGGGCTTGGTCATGGGGTCGTGGCAACAGCCCCTCCGCCTGGCGGGCGATCACTATGGCCACTCCCCATCTCATCTTGATTAATGGGGCGTGGGCCCCGGGGGAGGGCTCGGCCGACTCCCCCGGGCCGACTCCCGACGGGTCCGACTGGCGGTTCTCCCGCCGTCTCCCGAGGTCTCGCTGACTGGTGGACCCCGCTGCCTCCAGGCCGTACTGACAAGCCGTCATGGGCGCAGGACTTGGTACTGTGGTGCTGATATCAGGGCTGGTCGGGCAACAGTGCCACGCCGCATGGAGATCTTCCCGGGTACGGCGTGCTGTGGCCATGCCTGCCCTTGGTAAGGGGCGGGAGTGGGCTTCACTGTAGCCACGCCTCCGCCCCGTCCCCTTTGATGAGGTCATGGGTTTGCTGGAGTCGCCGGCCGACTCCCCAAAGTCGGCTTCTCTGGAAGTCGTCCCTGGAACTCGGTCGTGAGCGGGCAGTCGGCCGCCCTGCCGTCGACTCCTCAGGAGACGGCTCTTCGCCCTGGGGTCTTGAGGGGCGCAGCCTGCCCTGATGTCTTGAAGAGTCATGGGACTCGGGTTGGCCTACCCGTGGCCCATTACTCCGACAGTAGTCCCCGAAGCTGGTGAGGCGCCACGGATAATCAACCGAGAAGCCTCAGCAGTTTCTCTTTCCGGGTGCTCAACACATGGTCTTGATCGACTTTTGCCGAGCCGTCTAGAAGGAGTCGGACTTGCCCAACTCGGACTTCACTCAATTTTGACTTGCTCGGTATTTCGAACGTCGCGGCGGGATTTTAAGTGGCGTGCTAGCTAAGCCTCCAGGCCGCTACCCGTTCTTGGCCTGTCACGCGAGGGTACGTGGCTAGGCCGTCCTGCCAGCCCACGCGTGCGATGGGATAGGCCCACAGGCGGGGCCCGCTGATACGTCTCCGTCGTATCTACTTTTCCAAACACTTTTGCCCTTGTTTTGGACTCTAACTTGTATGATTTGAATGGAACTAACCCGGACTGACGCTGTTTTCAGCAGAATTGCCATGGTGTTGTTTTATGTGCAGAAAAGAAAAGTTCTCGGAATAACCTGAAACTCCACGGAATATCTTAGAATAAATAATAAAAAATCCTCGCCAAAGATGAAGACCAGGGGGCCCACACCCTGTCCACGAGGGTGGGGGGCGTGCCCCTCCCCCCTGGGCGCACCCCCCTACCTTGTGGGCCCCCTGGTGGCCCTCCGACGCCAACTCCAACTCCATATATTGGCTTCCGAGGAGAAAAAAAATCAGAGAGAAAGTTTCATCGCGTTTTACGATACGGAGCCGCCGCCAAGCCCTAATCTCACTCTGGAGGACTGATCTGGAGTCCGTTCGGGGCTCCGAAGAGGGGGATTCGTCACCATCGTCATCATCAACCATCCTCCATCACCAATTTCATGATGCTCACCGCCGTGCGTGAGTAATTGCATCGTAGGCTTGCTGAACGGTGATGGGTTGGATGAGATTTATCATGTAATCAAGTTAGTTTTGTTATGGTTTGATCCCTAGTATCCACTATGTTCTGAGATTGATGTTGCTATGACTTTGCTATGCTTAATGCTTGTCACTAGGGCCCAAGTGCCATGATTTAAGATCTGAACCTATTATGTTTTCATGAATATATGTGAGTTCTAGATCCTATCTTGCAAGTCTATAATCACCTACTATGCATTATGATCCGGCAACCCCGAAGTGACAATTATCGGGACCACTCCCGATGATGACCATAGTTTGAGGAGTTCATGTATTCACTACGTGTTAATGCTTTGTTCCGGTTCTCTATTAAAAGCAGGCCTTAATATCCCTTAGTTTCCAATAGGACCCCGCTGCCACGGGAGGGTAGGACAAAAGATGTCATGCAAGTTCTTTTCCATAAGCACGTATGACTATTTACGGAATACATGCCTACATTATATTGATGAACTGGAGCTAATTCTGTGTCACCCTATGTTATGACTGTTACATGATGAACCACATCCGGCATAATTATCCATCATTGATCCGGTGCCTACGAGTTTTCCATATACTGGTTTACGCTTATTTACTTTTCCGTTGCTACTGTTACAATCACTACAAAAATACCAAAAACATTACTTTTGTTGTCTTTACTTTGTTACCGTTATCACCACTATCATATTACTTTGCTACTAAACACTTTGCTGCAGATACTAAGTTTCTAGGTGTGGTTGAATTGACAACTCAACTGCTAATACTTGAGAATATTCTTTGGCTCCCCTTGTATCGAATCAACAAATTTGGGTTGAATACTCTACCCTCGAAAACTGTTGCTCCCCAATACTTGTGGGTTATCAAGACCTTTTTCTGGCGCCGTTGCTGGGGAACATAGCTCTATTCTTTGAGTCACTTGGGATTTATATCTGCTGGACACTATGAAGAACTTGAAAGACGCTAAGACAAAAATTTATCCCTCAACTACGAGGGGAGGTAAGGAATTTCCTTCTAGATCTGCACTTGATTCACCTTCTGTTATGAGTAAGCTAGCGACACCTAAACCTACTACTGCTATGAATTCTGATATGTCGCATGTTATTGATGATGCCACTTCTGCTATGCATGATACTTATGATGAAACTACTTCTATGCTTGATACTACTGTGCCACTTGGTGAATTTCTAGATGAGCAAATTTCTATGTCTAGAGAAAGAGAAATTAGTGAACCTGAACAGGATGATGTTAGTGATGATGAACCTATGCCTGTTATTCCTGAGGGTTATCTTTTTAATAATGAATCTTATGAAGCTATTCTTGCTTGTCCGGATAAACCTGAACGTAAGAGGTTACTAATTAAGTGGAGTAAGGAATCTTTTAGAGGCAGGATGAGACCCGACCCTGCTTTTGCTACTTCACCTATCTGTGTTCCTGATCAGGATTATTATGATATTACTGTTGATCCAGATATAATTACTTTGGTTGAATCTGATCCTTTTTATGGCTATGAATCTGAAACTGTTGTGGCACATCTTCATAAGTTAGATGAAATAGCTGCCCTGTTTACTAATAATCTGAGATCGCGCCACTTTTATATACTCAAAATATTTCCGTTCTCATTAAAGGGTGATGCTAAGAAATGGTTTAATTCTCTTGATCCTGCCTGTGTGCAAAGTCCCCAGGATATGATTTATTACTTCTCTGCTAAATATTTCCCTGCTCATAAGAAACAAGCTGCTTTGAGGGAAATATACAATTTTGTGCAAATTGAAGAAGAGAGTCTCCCACAAGCTTGGGGGAGGCTTCTCAAGTTACTTAATGCTTTGCCTGATCATCCTCTTAAGAAACCTGAAATATTTGATATCTTTTATAATGGACTAACTGATGCTTCCAGAGATTACCTGGATAGTTGTGCTGGTTCTCTTTTCAGGGAAAGAACACCGGATGACGCTGAAATTTTATTGAATAATATGTTGGCAAATGAAAATAATTGGGCACCTCCCGAGCCACCTCCCGAGCCAACTCCTGAGCCAGCTCCTGAGCCAATTACTGAGCCTATTCCTAAACCAACTCCAAAGAAGAGAGGTGTTCTATTTCTTAGTCCCAAAGATATGCAAGAGCCAAAGAAATATATGAAATAAAAAGGTATTAAAGCTGAAGATGTTAAGAATTTACCTCCTATTGAAGAAATACATGGTCTTAATTTACCGCCTGTTGAAAAAGTATATGATCTCAATTACTTATTTACTGAAGAACCTCCCGATATCCTGACACAGGTAGTAAAGGTAAATTCTCTCTATAGATATGATAAAGTTGAAGTCCCTCCTACTAAAATTGCTAGTCAGTGCTTGGATGAGTTTGATGACTTTATGTTTAAGCAAGATGACTTTAATGCTTATTTTGGTAGACAATTAAAGCAGAATACCTTTATGATTAAACGCTTGAGTGATTATATGGATAATATTAGAGGTGAACTTAAACTTGTTAGCAAACATGCTTCTATGGTTACCACTCAAGTAGAACAAGTACTTAAAGCTCAGAAAGAAATGCTTGATGAAATGAATAGTAAGAAAAATGATTATGCTGTTAGAGTGGCTACTAGAACTGGTAGAATGACTCAGGAACCTTTGTATCCTGAAGGCCACCCTAAGAGAATCGAGCAAGATTCTCAAAGAAATAATATTGATGCACCTAGTTCTTCTAAAAGGAAGAAAAAGAAAAATGATAGAACTGTGCAAACTTCTAGTGAACCTATTGCTGAACCACCTGATAATCCAAATGATATCTCTATGTCTGATGCTGAAACACAATCTGGTAATGAACATGAACCTAGTGAAAATGTTAATGATGATGTTCATGGTGATGCTCAACCTAGTAATGATAATGATGTAGAAGTTGAACCTGCTATTGATCTTGATAACCCACAATCAAAGAATCAATGTTATGATAAAAGAGACTTTGTTGCTAGGAAACATGGTAAAGAAAGAGAACCATGGGTTCAGAAACCCATGCCTTTTCCTCCGAAACCATCCAAGAAAAAGGATGATGAGGATTTTGAGCGCTTTGCTGAAATGATTAGACCTATCTTTTTGCGTATGCGATTGACTGATGTGCTCAAAACAAATCCTTATGCTAAGTATATGAAGGATATCATTACTAATAAAGGAAAGATACCGGAGGCTGAAATTTCCACCATGCTTGCTAGCTACACTTTTAAGGGTGGAATACCAAAGAAACTTGGAGATCCAGGAGTACCTACTATACCATGCTCCAATAAAAGAAATTATGTTAAAACTGCTTTATGTGATCTTGGAGCCGGTGTTAGTGTTATGCCTCTCTCTTTATATCGTAGACTTGACTTGGATAAGTTGACACCTACTGAAATATCTTTGCAAATGGCTGATAAATCAACTGCTATACCTGTCGGTATTTGTGAGGATGTACCTGTTGTGGTTGCAAACGTAACTATTTTAACGGACTTTGTTATTCTTGATATTCCCGACGATGATAGTATGTCTATTATTCTTGGAAGACCTTTCCTTAATACTGCAGGGGCTGTTATTGATTGCAACAAAGGCAATGTCACTTTTCATGTTAATGGTAATGAGCATACGGTGCACTTTCCGAGGAAACAACCTCAAGTTTATAGTGTCAACTCTATTGGAAAAATTCCATCGATTATATTTGGAGGTTTTGAATTTCCTCTTCCTACTGTCAAAAAGAAATATGATATACTTATTGTTGGGGATGTCCATATCCCCGTTGAGGTAACATAGTGTTATTTGAAATTTCTCCGGTTCCATGATCATCGGAATGAGTTTGTTAACAAGACTTGATCAACCTTGTTAGTGGATTCTTTTTGATGAGCATGAGATGGATGAAACTAGAAGCACAACCTTCTGTACCCTCTTTATATTTTCTGTTCTTTAGTAGAAATAAAGTAAAATAGTATTTTTCTGTCTGTTTCCTGACTTATCCGTGCAATATAAAAATATCGCGAAAATAGAAGTCCTCAGAATGCCATGCCAATTTAATATGATTTTTTCGGGAATATTTAAGGATTTTTAGTGCAAAAATTACCGCGGGGGGAGCTGCCACCTGGTCACGAGGGTGGAGGGCGCGCCCTACCCCCCTGGGCGCGCCCCCTGCCTCGTGGGCCCACGGTGGCCCTCCTCCACTTATTCCTGCACCCATCTTCTTCCCCTGTCTCGCACAAACCCGAAAAACCAACTCAAGCTCGTGTTCCAGCAACTTTTGCTGCGATTTTTGATCTCCTTGCTCAAAGCACCTCTCGCAAAACTGCTTGGGGAGATTGTTCCTTGGTATGTGACTCCTCCATTGGTCCAATTAGTTTTTGTTCTAGTGCTTTATTCATTGCAAATTTGTGCTGCATAGGTGACCATGTTCTTGAGCTTGCATGTCAAATGTATATGGTTCCAAGTAGTTCTAATGCTTGATATATGCTCTAGGCACTTGTATGAGTAGTTGCTATTAATCTTATTGAAGTTGGTTCACTTTTGTTTGAAGTTACTAAAAATTTCAGAATTATTTTCAGAGGAAACAATATGCTTAGGAGGATGTTCCAAGGTGGTTCTTCAAGAAAGCAAGGTCCCAGACTTGCAATGCGTGATGGTGACGAGGAACCACCAAGAGACGCTCTCGTGAGGCCCTGTGAATGGCCTTCGAAAAATTTTATGAATCAAGTGGGAATTAAAGAAGAATTTTACGCATATGTGCGTAATGCCGGTCTTGAGGACTTTGAAGCTGATAAATGCCCCCAGTATCGTTATCTCACAAGTTCATTTGTGGGGAGGTTTGATTATTCATCTTCGCGTAATTCTCCTTTAGTCATGTTTGACCTTTATGACAAGTCTTATACCATGGACTTAGAGGATTTCACTCGTGCATGCAAACTTCCATCTTGGGGTAGTATCAGGGATCCCCCTAAATCTGAATATAGAGATTTTCTTGCTAGAATAACTGTGGGGGAATCTAGAGATATAGCACAGCCCACTATAGGGAGCATTCACTTTCCTGCTATACATTATTTTGCTCTCTTCATTGGTAGATGTATAACTGCTAAGGATGAAGCATGTCACATGTGTGCCCCTAATCTCAGCATTCTCAGAAGTGCTGTGTTAGGGGACCAAGCTTATCATATGGGAGCCATTGTAGCTCGTAGGTTGCATCTTAATAGACGTTATGGAGATTTCTTTGGAGGAATTTAGGCAACCCGCTTAGCTAATTTTCTTGATGTAGACATTCGTGAGGGTGATGTAGAGTTGCCCACTTCTTATTTAGATCTTGATCCTATGTTTTCCCACCAGTTCATTGAGAGGACTGGACCACCTTACCAGTATCGACTAATCTTTGACAGACGACGTGTGGTCCGTGTTGCTCTTCCTGCTCCTACCTTCTTTGATTTTCAGGCGAGAGGAAGATGTATTATTACCAGAGAGGAGGCAGATGAGTACGAGAGGGGAGTGGAAGCAGCCCGACGCCGTGCTGCTGCTCAGCAGGCGGTAGCCGCTGCATCGCAGTACGACCCCAGCTTCACCTACGGATATCAGCCAGGTTATCCCTGGCAATAGACCAACTTAGGCCAAAAGCCTAAGCTTGGGGGAGTACGTATTTCCCACCGACATTACATTCATGTTCACACTCATTGCTAGATATCGATGCTCATACTCTTTCATTGTAATATCCATGTTAGTTTAAATTTATTTTTCTAGCTTTCTTCTTGTGTGTTTGATAAACCTTAAGAAAAAAAACAAAAAAAATTAGTTAGTCTACTTTCCATGCTTGTAGTAGAATTAAAAAGAAAACCCAAAAATATTTCCTGTCCTTTTGCTTGTTGGGAGCTTTCCCGTGTAAATAGTTTTTATTTTTCTTTTCCTTTCTTTGGGGGTCGAGAAGACTATATTGAAAATGCTTAGTGGCTCTTATATGCATGATTGTTTATTTAACTTAGAGCCCATATTACTTGTCTTCTCTCTTGAGTTGAATGCTTGCAGATTCTAGCTTAGTCCAATGCACGTGCACTTTTATTATTATACACACCGTTCGGTCGTGCAAGTGAAAGGCAATAATGATGATATATGATGGACTCATTGGGATGAGAAAAGCTGGTATGAACTCGACCTCTCTTGTTTTTGTAAATATGATGATTCATCGTTCCTGATTCAGCTATTATGAAGTAAACATATTTGCAATGTCATTTACAGATTATAGTTGCTTGTGCCATGCTTGATTAGCTGTGAGTTATAATGGTTAACCTTGCGTGCCAACATGCTATTGAGATGATTATGATGTGGTATGATAGGATGGTATCCTCCTTTAAATGAATTGAGTGACTCGACTTGGCACATGTTCACGCATGTAGTTGAATCAAATCAACATAGCCTTCATGATATTTATGTTCATGGTGGATTATATCCTACTCATGCTTATATTCGGTGTGAATTAATTTTAATGCATGTTTACGACTGTTGTCGCTCGCTTAGTTGGTCGCTTCCTAGTCTTTTGCTAGCCTTCACCTGTACTAAGCGGGAATACTGCTTGTGCATCCAAACTCCTTAAACCCCAAAGTTGTTCCATATGAGTCCACTATATCTTCCTATATGCGGTATCTACCTGCCGTTCCAAGTAAATTTGTATGTGCCGAACTCCAAACCTTCCAATGAAATTCTGTTTTGTATGCTTGAGCAGCTCATGTGCAACTATGGCTGCCTATATCTTCCATGCTAGGTGGGTTATTCTCAAGAGGAGTGGACTCCGCTCCTCATTCACGAGGAAGGGCCGGTAACCGGGATGCCCAGTCCCATGATCCAAAAAGATCAAAGCAAATCAAAATAATTAAACAAAACTCCCCCTGGGACCCGTTGAATGTTGGAGGCACTCGTTGTTTCGAGCAAGCCATGGATTGATGCTTGTGGAGGAGGGGGAGTATAAACCTTTACCATTCTGTTTGGGAACTGCCTATAATGCATGTAGCATGGAAGATACAGGCATCTCATAGTTGTTATGTTAACAGTGAAAGTATGCCGCTCAAAATATTATTTATCTCTATTTCAAAAATCGAGCTCTGGCACCTCTACAAATCCCTGCTTCCCTCTGCGAAGGGCCTATCTATTTACTTTTATGTTGAGTCATCACCCTTCTTATTAAAAAGCACCCGCTGGAGAGCATACCGTCGTTTGCATTCATTATGATTGGTTTATATTGGGTATGACTTGACTGGATCTCTTTTACCATGAATTACAATGTTTAGTCAGTCCTTGATCTTTAAAGGTGCTCTGCATTTATGTTTTGCGGTCTCAGAAAGGGCTAGCGAGATACCATTTTGTTATATCATGTTATGATTATTTTGAGAAAGTGTTGTCATCCGAGTTTTATTATTATGGCTCGCTAGCTGATTATGCTATTGATATGAGTAATTGTGAGACCTACGTGTTATTGTGAGTATGGTTAGTTCATAATAATTGCTGAAACTTGAATGATGGCTTTTCATGTTTACAACAACAAGAGCAAACAGAGTTTGTAAAAGTTTTTCTTTTTCTCTTTGAGTTTGTCAACTGAATTGCTTGAGGACAAGCAAGGGTTTAAGCTTGGGGGAGTTGATACGTCTCTGTCGTATCTACTTTTCCAAACACTTTTGCCCTTGTTTTGGACTCTAACTTGTATGATTTGAATGGAACTAACCCGGACTGACGCTGTTTTCAGCAGAATTGCCATGGTGTTGTTTTATGTGCAGAAAACAAAAGTTCTCGGAATGACCTGAAACTCCACGGAATATCTTAGAATAAATAATAAAAAATCCTCGCCAAAGATGAAGACTAGGGGGCCCACACCCTGTCCACGAGGGTGGGGGGCGCGCCCCCCTACCTCGTGGGCCCCCTGGTGGCCCTCCAACGCCAACTCCAACTCCATATATTGGCTTTCGAGGAGAAAAAAAATCAGAGAGAAAGTTTCATCGCGTTTTACGATACGGAGCCGCTGCCAAGCCCTAATCTCTCTCTTGAGGGCTGATCTGGAGTCCGTTCGGGGCTCCGGAGAGGGGGATTCGTCGCCGTCGTCATCATCAACCATCCTCCATCACCAATTTCATGATGCTCACCGCCGTGCGTGAGTAATTGCATCATAGGCTTGCTGGACGGCGATGGGTTGGATGAGATTTATCATGTAATCAAGTTAGTTTTGTTAGGGTTTGATCCCTAGTATCCACTATGTTCTGAGATTGATGTTGCTATGACTTTGCTATGCTTAATGCTTGTCACTAGGGCCCGAGTGCCATGATTTCAGATCTGAACCTATTATGTTTTCATGAATATATGTGAGTTCTAGATCCTATCTTGCAAGTCTATAGTCACCTACTATGTGTTATGATCCGGCAACCCCGAAGTGAAAATAATCGGGACCACTCCCGGTGATGACCATAGTTTGAGGAGTTCATGTATTCACTATGTGTTAATGCTTTGTTCCGGTTCTCTATTAAAAGGAGGCCTTAATATCCCTTAGTTTCCAATAGGACCCCGCTGCCACGGGAGGGTAGGACAAAAGATGTCATGCAAGTTCTTTTCCATAAGCACGTATGACTATTTACGGAATACATGCCTACATTATATTGATGAACTGGAGCTAGTTCTGTGTCACCCTATGTTATGAATGTTACATGATGAACCACATCCGGCATAATTATCCATCATTGATCCGGTGCCTACGAGTTTTCCATATACTGGTTTACGCTTATTTACTTTTCCGTTGCTACTGTTACAATCACTACAAAAATACCAAAAACATTACTTTTGCTGTCTTTACTTTGTTACCGTTATGACCACTATCATATTACTTTGCTACTAAACACTTTGCTGCAGATACTAAGTTTCCAGGTGTGGTTGAATTGACAACTCAGCTGCTAATACTTGAGAATATTCTTTGGCTCCCCTTGTGTCGAATCAACAAATTTGGGTTGAATACTCTACCCTCGAAAACTATTGCGATCCCCTATACTTGTGGGTTATCACCCGCTACTACCGTGCCTCGGCGCCCGAGCGGATCCGCTACGGCCCCGGTGGACGGTTGGGATTCCCGTGGAGTTACTGCACACAGTAACTTTACGTGGATCGTGGGGGTCATGGGGTTGTGGGCGCAGTAAATCCCCACGTCTGCCCCCTCGGCTTCGCAGCCCACAGGGCTATAAGTAGGGGGAAGAGGGGGGCACGCGCGCCCCTCCTTCCCACTACTCCTCGTTCTCTTCCTCCTTGCCGCTCCTCGCACTCCTCCTTCCTCTTCTCTTCTTCGCTCCGCCGCACGCCCAAGCTCCGGCGAACGATGCGGCGACAGCTCGCGATGATTTCTTCCTCCGCTGCCGCGCCTCCCCTAGTGTGTTCCGGCACCTGGGACGGTTCCGAGGTTCATGAAGACCACATCGAGTTCCTCCACCGGACCCATCGGCTTCCCGGCGAGGATCGCGTGCAGGTGCGTCTTGCGCCGGAGGGGGGATTTCCCCCGCTCCGCAGGAGGGCGAGTGGGCCATCTTCCGCTCGCACTGCCTGCGCGGGCTGGGGCTGCCGGCGAGCAGCTTTTTCCGGTCTTTCTTGGAGTTCTACGGCCTCCAGCCGCACCACCTCACCCCAACACAGTGGTGCTGCTGTCCGCCTTCGTGGCCTTGTGCGAGGCTTCCTCGGAGTCCTCCCCACCCTCGAGCTCTGGGGGGAGTTCTTCTTCTCCAAGCTCGGCACCCAGGCCGCGGGCGTGCCGGCTCAATGCGGCGCCTTCATCGCCGTGCAAAGGTTAGGAGCCGACAACCCCTTCCCCTCCATCTCGCTGATAAAGTCGGTGAAGATGTGGCAGAGATCCTACTTCTACGTCAGGAACGTCGCCACGAGGGGCGACTGGGTCAACCTGCCGGCTTTCGAAGCCGGCCCGCCGGCTGGGAGACTGCCCAACTGGTTGTACCGGGCCAGGTCGCTGACGCCTGCGGGAGCCGGCGCCATCACGCGACTCCGAGTGCTGACGCAGTCGGAGGGTCTGACTGGTCCGGACCTGCTGGCCGCCTTCGTCTCGCGCCGAGTTCTCCCACTCCAAGGCCGCCCTCACATGATAAGCCAGATGAGTGGGCGCCGCGACCCGAGTCGGATGTGCACCAAGGACATGCCTCACGAAGAGGTGGCCCTCATGGTGAACTACCTCTCGGACAGTAGGCTCCTGGAGGACTGGCGATTCGGCAAGGAGCCGTACTCCCGCGCCAACCCCCCGCCCGTGGTGAGTCGCCTTTCTTTTCTTTCTTTAGATTGTCTTCTTCTTGCCGAGTTTTGTTTTGACCAGTCGGCTTTGGTTAGAATCCCCTTCTTCATCCACCAGCCGGCACCTCGGGGCCGGCCCGTGAGTTCGTCGCCGACCGGGCCGAGAGTGACATCGACGACCCCGATCTGGGGGCGGCGGCTCTGGAAGACGACGCCGAGGGAGGAGGAGGGACAGCAGGCGACTTCAGGCCTTCGGCTACCTTCGCCGACTGGCCTGAAGACAGCGTCGAGGGAGAAGTCGCCCCTCGCCATCGGCCAGGAGCCAGCCAGCCTGGCGCGGGCTCTTCTGCCGCGCCGGGTGCTCCAGGTGGCGGGAAGAAGCGCAAGGCCGTGCCAACCTTGTTCGGCAGTCGGCCGAAGAAGCCCAAGGGCTCGGCTACGGCGACCCAACGGGACGAGGCAGCCGCGAAGGCCATCCGCTTCCGTAAGGAAGTGAAGAAGCCGCCGTTGGTCTCCGCGTAAGTATTCTGTCTTCAAAGTTTTATTCTTTCTTCGTGATTTGTCTGAGTCTCTGCTTGCCCCTCTTTCTTCAGGGCTCCCCTCTCTCTTGAGCGGGTCGCCGCCGCCTCCGTCATGGGGTCAGCGGAGACGTCCGCCACCACTCGGCGGATTGACCCCGCTGCTGACCTCCGGGAGGCGACGGAGCGGAATGCGCAGGAGAGGCGCAACGAAGAAGAGGCCCTCCGCCTGGAGAAGGCGGAGGCCGACAGGGCGGAGGCCTCCGCTAAGAAAAAACTAGCGGAGGCCGAAAGCCGCCGCCGCGGCGAAGCAGCAGGCTGAGGAAGCCGCACGCCGCCAGTCGGCCTTGCTCGTCACCCCGCTGAACTCTGCGCCGCCGCCTCCGGAGTTCACGGGGCCAACTGGAGAAGCCGGCGGGGAGAACCTCGTCGAGGAGAGGGAAGGCGGCGACCCCTCTACTCCGGACGCGAACGTTCCGCCGCCGCCTCCGCCGCCGTCTGAAGGCGCGCAAGGCGAGCAGCCAGCGGACCCTCCGGTGCCGCCGACCGAAGACGAGGCCGTGGCGAGGCTACTCCTCCAAGTCGGCTCGCCAACGCGCCGTCGTCTGGAGAAGGCGACTTCGGCACCCCGCCCCCTGGAAGCCGGCACCGCCAGCTCGGCGGCCCCAGACGCCGAAGCGACGAGCGCCGCACCTGTTGGGTGGGTGCGAGGAGGCGGCACAGGGCCGCTGAACCGGGCGCTCCTGGACGTCCAGGCGAAGCTCCGTGCTGAGGGCGACGCTCTCCAGAGTTGCACCAAGGCGTTCCTAGCGTCGCGGGCAGCCGTCCGGGTATGTTTTTTTCCTTTGGTCTTTGTTTTCTTGCTCCTCTCTGTGGGGGCGCGCCAGCGCACCCACTGGGTGTAGTCCCCGAGTTTCGGGCCGGCTGCTGAGCAGGCGGCCCGGAACTCCAATTGATGAACTTCTGGGTACTAACTTTGTCTGAAATGCTTGTCGCAGGATTACCACAACCTCCGCGTCACTGCCTTCAACCGTAACGTTGAAGAGCTGGGCAAGCGGACCGCCGACTTGGCGGAGAGCCGGAGTAAGTCCCCTTTTTTTTCTCTGCGGGGGCGCGCTAGCGCACCCGCGGGCTGTAGTCCCCGAGATTCGGGCCGACTGCTGAGCAGTCGGGCCGGATCTCCCCGGCGACCTACTTTATTGACGACTGTTATCTTTCTTCCTTTCCTTCAGGAGCCAACGCTGCTCTTCAACAGCAGCTGAGTGAAGCCAACTCCGCCCTGCGCGCCAAAGGGGAGGAGTGCAGCAAGCTCGCCACAGAGCGCGATCTGCTGGCCACTCAGTTGGCAGAGCAGAAGGAGCTGCTTGTGAAGTCGCAGAGGGAGGCGGAGGAGACGGAAACCGCCCTCTTGGCCGAGTTCGCGAGCGAGCGCTCCTCCTGGTCTGACAAGGAGGCGCTGCTGTCCTCCGGCTTCCACGAGATTGAAGACATCGTTGATGGTGAGTCTCTTTATTTTCTTTCTTCGAGCTTGCCGACTTAGATCGTGCCGACTCCTGGTTTTTGACTTGCTTCTTCGTTTCTTCGTGTCTGTGCAGACTTCTTCCCTGGGCAGTCGCAGGCCGCCATCCAAGCCATCGAGGCTGACCGTGAAGGTCGGAGGGCGGAGGGCGCAGAGATCGCCGCCGATGCCCCCCGAACTCTTGACGAGCACATCCTGAGCATCGAGGCTCGCCTCCGGCCGGCTCACCGGATGCTGCGCCGGCTCCAGCGCGTCGGTGCCCAGGCGATTGCCGCCCTTTGGCCGGATATGCAGGCTCCGCGCACCCCCAGCCTGACGGCCAACTGGCTGGAGGTCGCGGCTGGTCGTCTTGAGGCCTGGAAGGGCTCTTCGGCCCGGGCTGGAGCGCGCCGGGCCTTGGAGTTCGTCAAGGCGTGGTACCCGGGGCTGGATCTAGACCGGTTGGCCACGCTTCGGTCGGAGGCCCAGCCGGAGCTGGCGGCTGCGGAAGACGCCCTCGTCAAACGTGCTGCGGCGATCACCGAGTACACCGACACCAGCATCTTCGTCCCCGAGCGGTCTGAAGACGGCGAGGAGGTACCGCCGGAGTGGTTTGGGATGAACCCAGACTACGGCGAAGACTCGGCGGAGGTGATTGGCTCCAGCGTCGAGGAGGAGGACGAAGGCGGAGGATGGGGCGAGGCGGAGGCACCAGAAGGCGGAGCAGACGGCCAGCCTCAGCCCGACCGCGCCTCCAGCAACGAGCCGCGTGCGACCGAGTCGACTGCCGCCGGAGGTGATCAAGCCGAGACTAGCCAGCCGGCTGCCCCGACGCCTGACGCTGGCGCCTCCTCCGACCCTCCGAATCCGTCTGCTGCCTCCTAAGCTGCCGCTGTATCTTTTATTTTATCTGCTTCAGTAGTCTTTGAAGAACTTGTTAATTCGCACAATTCCACCCGCGGGGTGTATTTTGAACCTCTACTCGACAATTCGGCCAAGGGCCTATGTTATGTAAATATATATATCTATCTTTTCTTGCTCATTGTTCTTTTGGCTTTTTCCTTTGCCGCTTTCTCTTAGTTGCCTGCCTTGCCAATCGGACAGCCGCTCTGCGGACTGTTGCTGGATCAAGTGCTAGGCTACTTTGGGAAAGCAAGTACTTAGCCGATTTCAAGATTGTTTGAGCAAGTTGGATAGAAGACGACAATCCGACTATCCGAGAGTCGGTTTGCGAGAAAGGCTGGAAGCCGTCTTGAGCTATGTTTTACGCTTTGAGTCCTTAGCCATTTTTCATGCGAACACCCATTCTACCTTACCTCTGCCCACCGTACAGTCGCTCTGCGAGCTGCGGCTTCTGACAGAAGACGGTTTAGGTGTTTACACACTACTTGTCCGGCTGCAGGAAGCATTTCATAGTGCAAGGCGGCAAGTCCCCGGGCCGACTTGTCGAGCCCGGTGCCAAGCGGCATGACAAAGAGTAACATACTTGTAGGCATAATTTTTATCATACAGACAAAAGAGGGCAGTCCCCGAGCTCGTCTCGGGGGGCCCGAAGTCTTGGTACTTTAAT
The DNA here is from genome assembly GCF_018294505.1 of Triticum aestivum. NCBI lineage: Eukaryota > Viridiplantae > Streptophyta > Magnoliopsida > Poales > Poaceae > Triticum > Triticum aestivum. The sequence continues at coordinate 82,826,819 of NC_057797.1, forward strand.
ACAAAAGGTAGCGTGGTACATACTGCATCAACTGTAAAATCTTCGGAGGAGATTTGCATTCCATGGCCGCTCTGTCTCCTTGCCGGAGTCGTCCCTCTTGCGTGCTCGGGGCTTCTGAGCGTCGATCAGGTAGTAGGAATCGTTGCCCAGTACTTTGCTGATGATGAAAGGGCCTTCCCAAGGCGCCGACAGCTTGTGCTGGCCGGCTGTTCGCTGGATCAGCCGGAGCACAAGGTCGCCTTCTTGGAAAGATCTTGGCCTGACCTTCCTGTTGTGGTATCGGCGCAGGCTCTGCTGGTAGATGCTGGACCGGCTGAGTGCCAACAGCCGGCCCTCTTCCAGCAGATCGACGCCGTCTTGTCGTGCTTCTTCTGCTTCCTCCTCGGTGTACATGGTGACTCGTGGGGAGTCAAACTCTATGTCCGTTGGGATGACGGCTTCGGCACCATAGACGAGGAAGAAGGGCGTGAAGCCGGTTGACTTGTTTGGAGTCGTGCGCAGACTCCAGAGGACGGCTGGCAGCTCGTCGAGCCAGCAGCCAGCCGAGCGCTCCAGAGGCTCGATCAACCGAGGCTTGATGCCGGACAGGATGAGGCCGTTTGCTCGCTCCACTTGGCCGTTTGACTGCGGATGGGCGACGGACGCTAGGTCCAGTCGGATGCCCTGTGTTGCGCAGAAACGGGCCAAGGCGCCTTTGGCAAAATTTGTGCCGTTGTCGGTGATGATGCTGTGTGGTATGCCGTACCGAATTGTGATATCGGTGATGAAGGTCACGGCAGTCGGACCGTTCAGTTTCTTAATTGGCTTCGCTTCCACCCACTTGGTGAACTTGTCCACTGCGACAAGTAGGTGAGTTAAACCACCTCGTGCTGTCTTGAATGGTCCCACCATGTCTAGACCCCAAACTGCGAAAGGCCAGGCAATGGGGATGGTCTTGAGCGCAGAAGCCGGCTGGTGCGGCTTGGAGCTGAACTTCTGGCACCCTTTGCATTTTTGGACCAACTCCTTGGCCTCTTCCAAGGCAGTCGGCCAGAAGAAACCGTGCCGAAAGGCTTTGGCGACGAGTGCTCTTGAAGCCGCATGGTGGCCGCATTCGCCTTGATGGATGTCTTTGAGAATCGCCTGGCCTTGCTCTGGCTCTACGCAGCGCTGGTAGACACCAGTGACGCTGCGCCTGACCAGCTCTCTGTTGATTATGGTATAGGCTGCCGCCCGGCGTTGTACTTGCCGAGCTGAGGTCTCATCAGTTGGTAGCTCTTTGTTCACCAGGAATTTGAGGATGGGCTGGGCCCATGAGGGTGCTGCTATTTCTTCGACTACCAGAACTGCGACTTGGACGAGGGCGGCTGGGCTGGGAGGCGGCGGGTTGGAGTCAACAGCCGCTTGCTGGGTTGATGAAGTCCCCAGGCCGACTGGCGCGGTCCTTGGGCCGAGTTCTGGAATCTTCGAGTCCGCCACCGCAGTCCCCGGGCCGGGCTCGACTGTGGCGGCTTTGGAGTCATCCGCCAAAGTCCCCGTTCCGTCTGCCGGAGCTCTGGAGTCGGATCCGCCGTCTTCGGGAGGAGCCGGCACAAAAATGGAGTCTGATTCTGGTGAAGGCTTGACAGACGGCTTGAGGAGGCGTTGAAGGGCGACGCCAGATGGTATTGCTTGGCGGGTAGAGCCGATTCGTGCCAAGGCGTCTGCTTGGTCGTTGTCGTTTCTTGGCACATGGAGGAACTCGCACCCTTCGAAATACCCGCTGAGTTGCTGCACGAGGAAACGGTAGCTCGCCATGTTTGCGTCTTTCGCGTCCCAGTCGCCAGATGACTGCTGGACCACTAAGTCCGAGTCGCCATAACACAAGATCCGGCGGATGCCAAGTTCTTTGGCAAGCCGGAGCCCGTGAATGAGCGCCTCGTACTCGGCAACGTTGTTGGAGGCGGCAAAATGGATTTGCAGTGCATACTTGAGCTTGTCGCCTTTGGGAGAGGTGAGGACGACGCCGGCTCCCAAGCCGGTGCGCATCTTGGAGCCGTCGAAGTGCATCCGCCAATGGGTGGAGTCAGGCGCTGGAGGCAGGTACTGGGTCTCGGCCCAGTCGACGAGGAAGTCGGCCAGTGCTTGTGATTTGATAGCGGTGCGGGGCTGGTAGTAGATGGTGTAAGGAGCCAGCTCTATGGCCCACTTGGCCACTCGACCAGAAGCATCTCGGCTACCGATGATCTCGGCAAGTGGAGCCGTGCAGACCACCGTGATTGGATGCTCTTGAAAGTAAGGCTTCAATTTCTTGGCAGCAAAGTGTACGCCATAGCACATCTTCTGGTAGTGGGGGTAGTTCTGCTTGGAGGTCGACAGTACCTCGCTCAGGTAATATACTGGTCTCTGGACAGGCAGCGCCTTGCCTTCCTCCTTGCGCTCCACTACCATGACTGTGCTGACTACTCGGCTGGTGGCGGCGATGTACAGGAGCATAGGTTCCTTGGGAGTCGGAGCCGCCAGGACGGGTGGAGTAGTCAGCATCTTCTTCAACTGGTGAAAACCTTCATCCGCCATATGGTTCCACTCGAAAAAAGTGGTCTTCTTCATGAGTTGGTATAAGGGGAGAGCTTTCTCGCCCAGCCGACTGATGAATCGGCTGATGGATGCTAAGCAGCCGGTGAACTTCTGCACATCCAGCAGTCGGCTGGGTACCTCCATTCTCTCGATGGCCTTGATTTTTACTGGGTTGCATTCTATGCCGCGTTCAGAGACCAGGAAACCTAGCAGCTGGCCGGCTGGTACTCCGAAGACACACTTCTGGGGGTTGAGCTTGATCTGGAACCGGCGCAGGTTCTCAAAGGTCTCCTTGAGGTCTTCCAACAGTGTTCCACGCTTTTCCGTCTTCACCACCACGTCATCTACGTAAACGTGGGCGTTCCGGCCGAGCTGCTTGAGGAGACACTTCTACATGCAACACTGAAAGGTGGCGCCGGCATTCCTCAAGCCGAACGTCATGGTGAGGTAGCAGAATGCTCCAAACGGCGTGATGAAGGCGGTCTTCAATCTGTCAGCCGGGTTCAGCTTGATCTGGTGATATCCTGAGTATGCATCCAAGAAACTCAACAACTCACATCCGGCTGTGGAGTCTATCACCTGGTCAATTCTTGGTAGAGCAAATGGGTCCTTGGGGCAGGCCTTGTTGAGGCTCGTGTAGTCAATACACATTCGCCATTGCTTGTTCTTCTTTAGCACCAGGACCGGATTTGCCAGCCACTCCGGGAAGAAAACTTCCATAATGAAGCCGGCTGCTAGGAGTCGGGCTATCTCTTCTCCGACAACTCTTCTCTTTCTTCTGATAAGCGGCGCAGGGGCTGCCTGACCGGCTTTGCATCAGATCGGACATGTAACTTGTGCTCGGCGAAATCCGTCGGTACACCTGGCATGTCTTTGGGAGACCATGCGAAGATGTCCCGATTCTCACGGAGGAAATCGACGAGCTCGCCTTCCTATTTGCTGTCGAGGTTTGCACCTACGACGGCGTACCTCTCTGGGTGCTCCGGATCCAAGGGTATCTTCTTTGTCTCTTTGGCCGGCTTGAACGAACCTTCGGCTTCCGACTCCTTTGGGTCGGGCGATATCTCCGGCTGCTTGCCGGCCATCGCCACAACTCGTTCAAGGAGTCGCTTCTCGGCTGCGATCACCAGGGACTCGGCCAGCCGACTGCTCTCGGCCGCGCAAGCGGACGACTTCCGGTAGTCGCCGGCCACAGTCAGAATTCCCCTGGAACTGGGCATCTTCATCTTGAGGTAGGCGTAGTGGGGGACCGCCATGAACTTGGCCAAGGCGGGTCGGCCAAGTAGCGCATGGTATGGGCTCTCAAGGTCCACCACCTCAAACCAAACAGACTCTCTTCGGAAGTGATCTTTGTCCCCAAAGAGGACGTCAATCAGGATCTTGCCGATTGGTGAGCAGGAAAGCCCAGGAACAATGCCGTGGAACACAGTCCGGCTGTTCTGAAGCTGTCTTTGCTTGATTCCTAACTTCTCCATTGTGTCCTTGTACAGGATATTGATGCTGCTGCCCCCGTCTATCAGAACTCGCGAGAAACGTGCGGCCCGCTTGTCCGTGGCAAAGGTGGCATCCAGGACCAAGGCATATGAGCCCGGACTCGGCATCACTTCTGGGTGGTCAGCCCTGCTCTAGCTGATGGGCCTCTCAGACTAGTGCATGAACTCTGGCATCTCTGAGGCTACTGTGTTCACCTCTTGTCGCTGCAGCCGCCTGCTGCGTCGATCATCAGCCACACTGGTGAACACCACATAGGCTCCATGGTCTTCAGGGTATTCGTCTTGTACTGTGCCGACTGGCCTGACTGCCGGCTGCTGGGGCGGAGGCGGGGGTGGCAGGAGGTCGTCTCCCTTGGCGATCCTGGTGAGCCAGTGGCACTTCTGGGTGGTGTGATTCGACGGCTTTGCGCCGCTGTGGAACTTGCAAGGTCCATCCAAGGTCTGCTCATAGGAGAAGGCCGGCAACTAGTTCGGCTTGCCGCCTTTCTGTCGCTTGGGTGGAGGTTGCTCTTCTGGCTGCTGGGCTTCAATGGTCGTGACCTGCCGGCTGCCGGAAGCCGGCTGCGGGGCCTTGTGCTTGTTATCGCCCTGCTGTTGTCGCCGGCCGGCGTTTGCCGCCAGAGTTCTTGGAGCCTGAGGAGCTACTTTGCCAGTCGTGCTGATTTGAATTTCCGCCTTCATGGAGGAGTCGGCCGTGGCGTACTTGTCCGCTATGATCAGCAGCTTGTCGAGGGTTTCTGGCTCGTCGCAGAGGAGCTTGTGCTTGAGCAGGGTGCCTTATCGGCACCCGGCTGTGAAGTACTCGATGGCCTGCACCTCGTGCACGCCCTCGCAGGAGTTCCGGAGCTCAGCCCAACGCGTGAGGTAGTCGCGAGTCGACTCGTCAGGACCTTGTACGCACAAGGAGAGCTGACGAGGCTTGGGAGGACGCTTGTACGTGCTGGTGAAGTTGCGGACGAACGCTTCAGTGAAGTCGACCCAGCTGTTGATGCTGCGGGGCTTTAGGTTGTTCAGCCATGTCCTGGCCGTGCCCTGGAGCATGAGCGGAACGTACTTTACGGCGACACGTTTGTTGCCGTTTGCTATGCTGACAGCCATGGAGTAGTCGACTAGCCAGTCTTCCGGCTTCACGGATCCGATATACTTGGGCGTGTCTCTTGGGAGCGTGAACCCTCTGGGAAAGGGCTCATCCCGAATGCGGGGCCCGAAACAAGGTGGACCCAGCTCGTCTTCTTCTTCCAGCGCCAGGGACCGGTAAAGTCGGTCGATCCGATGGCGGGCGTCATTCTCTCCAACTCCCTCTCGGCGGCCAAGGCGGTCACCGAGAGTCGGATGGTCAACAGGCAGCAGGGAGACTCGCCTCTCCTTGCGGGGAGGGGGAGGTGGATAGTCGTCCCGTCGTTCCACTGCTCTCGGGCGGCCATCTCGGTCGCGCTCTATGGTAATGCGAGTCCGGCTGTGGCTGACAGTCGGCTCCTTGTCCTTTCTTCCTCGGGTGCCGCCAGTCGGTGTCCGAGATGTCGCGCCTTGATCTCGGTGCGGGTCATCGTTTGGCCGCTGCGGCGCCTCCGTGCGGCAGCCGGCCTCATTCTGCACGGCGGCCGCGCCGAGGAGCCGCTGGACTCGCTCCATCATGATGCGGCGTTTTTCGCCCTCGAAATTGTCCAACTCATCCGCCGCTGCCTGGGTGGCTCAGATGTTCTCCGCCGGTGTAGCGTACATGGGGCGGCTAGCCCCAAACAGGCTGGCGATGGCTACGCCGCGCTGCTGGACCGCGCCAAGGCGGCTGGGCCCTGCCGGGGCCGGCGAGCCGCCAACGGCGCGATCCATCTCCCGCTGGTAAGCTTCTGACAAGCGTCTCATGCTGGCCAGCTTCTTCGCGCCTTCAACGAGCTGAAGGCGGCGCGCTTCTAACGTCTCCACGTCAGCATCTTCCGGAATGGGCGCAGTCAGGTCTTGCAGCACTGCGCCGAGTGAGTCGGGCGCTCCTCCGCCAGGGAACTCGTCATGACTGATGACTAGCACCTCGGTGATGGTGCTTCCATCGCTCTCTGCATGGGGGAGAGGTTTGTCGTAGACCACCACGTTGGTGGGGAACGCGTCGATCGACGCGGTGTCGGAGTCGACCAACATCGGGTCGGTGGAGCCTACGGACTCCAAGTCTACAGCAGGCTCGCCGGAAACATGGAGTTGATCGAGGAGGCCCGTGAGGAGGTTTTCGGGGCCGCCCGCACCTGCGTCGGACGTAGGTTCGTCGGAGAGGCGGACCTCGCCAACAAGTTCGGCCAAGGAGCTGGCTGCGCAGGCGATCTCAACACCGTGCAGCGCGTCAATGCAGACCTCGCCTGGCGTGCTTGGATGGCTGCGCTCGCCAGGGAGGAAAAGGGTTCCCGTCCAGAACAGATCTCTGGACGGTGGGCGCCAAATGTCGGGGGTTTGGTGCGACATATGCCAACAGATGGCTTATCATGGTGGGGGCGAGTAGAACGTCGCTAGTGCCTGGAAATGGGATGAGGCGAAGACATGCACGCCGGCGGATCTTACCCAGCTTTGGGGCTCTCCCGGGAGATAATACCCCTACTGCTGCTCTGCGAGGTCTCCGCATGATCACTATGGCCAAGTGTTTACACGGTTGCTCCTTGAGCTGTTTCTGGTGGTAGAAGAGGGTAAGGCTAGCTCTCTCCTTCTATCTGGTATGGTCTAGAACTACTGGGATCCCACCCCTTGCATGGGTGCCCTGGGGGGTTTATATAGGCCTACCCCCTAGGGGTACAATGGTAATTCGACTGGGCGCGGGCCCATTCGTCAGTGCCTCCGACCTCCGACTTCTTCGCCGACTGCCGGGGCACGCCGACTGGTGGGCCCCGCCAACTGGTCTGGTACGGAGCCGACAGGCCGCGTCCGTCGCGGGCGGGTCTTGCCGGCCGCTGATTATTGTAGCCGTGCTTCTGATGACACAGGCTTGGTCATGGGGTCGTGGCAACAGCCCCGCCGCCTGGCGGGCGATCACTGTGGCCACTCCCCATCTCATCTTGATTAATGGCGCGTGGGCCCCGGGGGAGGGCTCGGCCGACTCCCCCGGGCCGACTCCCGACGGGTCCGACTGGCGGTTCTCCCGCCGTCTCCCGAGGTCTCGCTGACTGGTGGGCCCCGCTGCCTCTAGGCCGTACAGACAAACCGTCGTGGGTGCAGGACTTGGTACTGTGGTGCTGATGTCAGGGCCGGCCGGGCAACAGTGCCACGCCGCACGGAGATCTTCTCGGGTACGGCGTGCTGTGGCCATGCCTGCCCTTGGTAAGGGGCGGGAGTGGGCTTCACTGTAGCCACTCCTCTGCCCCGTCCCCTTTGATGAGGTCATGGGTTTGCTGGAGTCGCCGGCCGACTCTCGAAAGTCGGCTCCTCTGGAAGTCGTCCCTGGAACTCGGCCGTGAGCGGGCAGTCGGCCGCCCTGCCGTCGACTCCTCAGGAGACGGCTCTTCGCCCTGGGGTCTTGAGGGGCGCAGCCTGCCCCGATGTCTTGAAGGGTCATGGGACTCGGGTTGGCCTACCCGTGGCCCATTACTCCGACACGTAGCATGCACATATGGTAAATGTTATGCAACAAATTTGAAACATGAGGTGTTATTTGATTGTCTTCCTTATGAGTGGCGGTTGGGGACGAGCGATGGTCTTTTCCTACCAATCTATCCCCCTAGGAGCATGCGCGTAGTACCAAGGTTTTTGATGACTTGTAGATTTTTGCAATAAGTATGTGAGTTATTTATGACTAATGTTGTGTCCATGGATTATACGCACTCTCACCCTTCCATCCTTTCTAGCCTCTTCGGTACCGTGCATTGCCATTTCTCACATTGAGAGTTGGTGCAAACTTCGCCGGTGCATCCAAACCCCGTGATATGATACGCTCTTTCACACATAAACCTCCTTATATCTTCCTCAAAACAGTCACCATACCTACCTATTATGGCATTTCCATAGCCATTCCGAGATATATTGCCATGCAACTTTCCACCATTCCGTTCATCGTGACACATTCTTCATTGTCATATTGCTTAGCATGATCATGTAGTTGACATAGTATTTGTGGCAAAACCACCGTTCATAATTCTTTCATACATGTCACTCTTGGTTCATTGCATATCCCGGTACACCGCCGGAGGCATTCATATAGAGTCATCTTTGTTCTAGTATCGAGTTGTAATCATTGAGTTGTAAATAAATAGAAGTGTGATGATCATCATTATTAGAGCATTGTCCCAAGTGAGGAATAAAAAAAGAAAGGCCATAAAAAGAGAAAGCCCCCAAAAAAGAGAAATGCCATAAAAAAGGCCCAAAATATGAGAGAAAAAGAGAGAAGGGACAATGTTACTATCCTTTTACCACACTTGTGCTTCAAAGTAGCACCATGATCTTCATAGTAGAGAGTCTCTCATGTTATCACTTTCATATATTAGTGGGAATTTTTCATTATAGAACTTGGCTTGTATATTCCAACAATGGGCCTCCTCAAGTGCCCTAGGTCTTCGTGAGCAAGCAAGTTGGATGCACACCCACTAGTTTCTTTTGTTGAGCTTTCATACATTTATAGCTCTAGTGCATCTGTTGCATGGCAATCCCTACTCCTTGCATTAACATCAATCGGTGGGCATCTCCATAGCCCATTGATTAGCCTCGTTGATGTGAGACTTTCTCCTTTTTTGTCTTCTCCACATAACCCCCCTCATTATATTCTATTCCACCCATAGTGCTATGTCCATGGCTCGCGCTCATATATTGCGTGAAACTTTATAGGTTTGAGATTACTAAAGTATGAAACAATTGCTTGGCTTGTCATCGGGGTTGTGCATGATGAGAGCATTCTTGTGTGATGAAAATGAAACATGACTAAACTATATGATTTTGTAGGGATGAACTGTATTTGGCCATGTTATTTTGAGAAGACATAATTGCTTAGTTAGTATGCTTGAAGTATTATCATTTTTATGTCAATATGAACTTTTGTCTTGAATCTTTCGGATCTGAATATTCATACCACAATTAAGAAGAATTACACTAAAATTATGCCAAGTAGCACTCCGCATCAAAAATTCTCTTTTTATCATTTACCTACTCGAGGACGAGAAGGAATTAAGCTTGGGGATGCTTGATACGCCTCCAACGTATCTATAATTTTTGATTCCTCCATGCTATATTATCTACTGTTTTGGAATATATTGGGCTTTATTTTCCACTTTTATATTATTTTTGGGACTAACCTATTAACCGGAGGCCCGGCCCAGAATTGTTGTTTTTTTTGCCTTTTTCAGTGTTTCGGAGAAACGGAATATCAAACGGAGTCCAAATGGAATGAAACCTTCGGAAACGTGATTTTCTCATCAGATAAGATCCAGGAGACTTGGACCCTCCGTCAAGAAAGCCATGAGGCGGCCACAAGGGTGGAGGGCGCCCCCCTAGGGCACGCCCCCCTACCTTGTGGGCCCCTCAAAGCTCCACCGACGTACTTCTTCCTCCTATATATATCCACGTACCCTCAAACGATCGGGGACGGAGCCAAAAACCTAATTCCACCGCCGCAAGTTTCTGTATCCACAAGATCCCATCTTGGGGCCTGTTTCGGAGCTTCGCCGGAAGGGGCATCGATCATGGAGGGCTTCTACATCATCATCCAAGTCTCTCCGATGAAATGTGAGTAGTTTACTTGAGACCTATGGGTCCATAGTTAGTAGCTAGATGGCTTCTCTCTTTTTGGATCTCAAAACAATGTTCTCCCCCTCTCTCGTGGAGATCTATTCGATGTAATCTTCTTTTTGCGATTTGTTTGTTGAGACCGATGAATTGTGGGTTTATGATCAAGTCTATCTATGAATAATATTTGAATCTTCTCTGAATTCTTTTATGTATGATTGGTTATCTTTGCAAGTCTCTTTGAATTATCAGTTTGGTCTGGCCTACTAGATTGGTTGTTCTTGCCATGGGAGAAGTGCTTAGCTTTGGGTTCGATCTTGCAGTGTCCTTTCCCAGTGATAGAAGGGGCAGCAAGGCACGTATTGTATCGTTGCCATCGAGGATAACAAGATGGGGTTTTTATCATATTGCATGAAACTATCCCTCTACATCATGTCATCTTGCTTAAGGTGTTACTCTATTTTTAACTTAATACTCTAGATGCATGCTGGATAGCGGTCGATGAGTGGAGTAATAGTACTAGATGCAGGCAGGAGTCGGTCTACTTGTCTCGGACATGATGCCTATATACATGATCATACCTAGATATTCTCATAACTATGCTCAATTCTGTCAATTGCTCAACAGTAATTTGTTCAACCACCATAGAATACTTATGCTCTTGAGAGAAGCCACTAGTGAAACCTATGGCCCCCGGGTCTCTTTCTCATCATATTAATCTCCATCACTTTATTATTGCTTTGCTTTTACTTTGCTTTTACTTTTTACTTTGCATCTCTATACCAAAAATACCAAAAAATATTATTTATCATCTCTATCAGATCTCACTTTCGTAAGTGACCGTGAAGGGATTGACAACCCCTAAGCGTGTTGGTTGTGTTGAGCTATTGTTTTTGTGTAGGTACAAGGGACTCGCGCGTAGCCTCCTACTGGATTGATAACTTGGTTCTCAAAAACTGAGGGAAATACTTATGCTACTTTGCTGCATCATCCTCTCCTCTTCGGGGAAATGCAACGCAGTGCTCAAGAGGTAGCAGTCGCCGAGGCCCGAACCTAGCTCGAGGAAAGGTGCCAGCAGATGCTGGACCTGTCCGAGACGCTCGCCGCCACTCAGCTTCGCCTGGACGCCGCTCAACTGGAGCGCAATGCCGCCTATGGATTCACGCCCGCCGCAGCCGGCCCAAGCCGGGTCGCCGATGTGCGTGCCCGGGGAGGAGCGATCGCTGGGCCCTCGGCGCCGTCCCAATCGTCTACGAGACCCTAGTGAAGAACATGCACGCTGCCCAGGCAGCCGTAGCCGGCCTGGACCAACTCGCGGGTGAGGAGCAGAAAGGGTGCATCGGGAGGATGCGCGAACTCCTCCACGCCGCCAACGCCCAATAGGACCGTCTCAACCAGCTCGCCAAGACGACTGGATCCGGCTCCGCCCGCCTTGGCGGGTCCGGTGAAGTTCTGCACACCACTTCCTCGCCACCCGGTGAGGCGCACTCCGGCCGAACCCGGACTCGGTGCGACCCGGCCGCTACAGCCGCCGATGGATTGGGCAACGAGCCTGTCCTAGAGATCCAGTGCGAACTCGACCAGCACGCCCGGCGTCCGGCTCCAACTGACCCGCCCCCCCGTGGCCTGGCCGCAAGTCGACTCGGCCCGCACGCCATCGACGACGCCGACGCTCGCCACTGCCTCGATCGGCTTGCTCACTCCCTGGAGATGGAGGAGAGCGGCGCTATCGGGCCGGCGTGCTTCGGACCCCGCATCCAGGAGGAGCCTTTTCCCAAAGGATTCATGCTCCCCCACGACACCCCCAAGTACAACGGGACGGTGAAGCCAGAAGACTGGCTCACCGATTACACCATGGCCATTGGCATCACCGGTGCCAATTGTTGTCTCGCCGTGCGCTACGCATCGCCCATGCTCCAAGGGTCGGCCCACACATGGTTGAACAACCTGCCGACGGGCAGCATCAACACGTGGGTGGACTTCGAGGAAGCCTTCATCCGCAACTTCACGGGAACCTACAAGCGACCCGGCCGCCCTAGCCAGCTCGCCATGTGCGTGCAAGGGCCTACGGAGACTGGCCGCGAGTACCTCACATGCTGGAGCGAGCTCCGGAACAGCTGCGAGGGTATCCATGAAGTCCAGGCGATCCAGTACTTCGTCAACGGGCACCCTCCTCAAGCACAAGCTCTTACGCTCTGAGGCGACCACCATGGCCGTGCTCATGGTGACGGCGGACAAGTACGCCAATGCCGACGCCGCCATGAAGATCCAGGTGGCGTTAGATGAAGCCGACAAGGCAAAGCCAGTTCCTCCTCCGAAACCGGCCCGCAAAAGCAGCCGACGGCAGCATCACCAGAACAACAAGCGCAAGGCCGACCAGCTGGCGCCGCATCGCGACAACCGGCTCGTCGCGGCCAACAAGCCCGCGGCAAACCCGGCGGCGAAGCACCGGCAAACTGGCAAGACGGCATGGCAACCCGCCATGAGCTTCGAGCAGATACTCGACGCCCCCTCCAAGCACCACAGCGGGGCAAGACCCTCCACGCACACGCTTCGGCAGTGCGCCATCACCAAGCGCATCATGAGGGGCCACGTCCCGCCCCCTCCGGCTCCGGCTTCGGGCGCTGGACAGCCGCCACCTCCTCCACCGCCGCCTCCAGCTGGCGGCGCGATGCACGACGACGCCTACCCCGACTAGAACGCGGCCTACATCGTCTTCACCAGCCTCGGCAACGACAAGCGCAGCGAGTGCCTCCTTCGGTAGGAGGTGAACACCGTCGTCCCGGCCAAGCCAGAGTTCATGCATTGGTCGGATCGCCTGATCACCTGGACCCGGGAGGATCACCCGACAGTCATGCCAAGTCCGGGTGGTTACACTCTCGTCCTCAACCCCACCATCGTCGCGCGGCACACATGCAAGTTCTCCCGAGTCCTCATCAACGGTGGCAGCAGCATCAACATCCTCTACCGCGACACGATGACCAAGCTCGGCCTCAAGGCCGAGGACCTGGAGCCGACCCGGACCATCTTTCACGGCATCGTCCCCGGCCTCTCCTGCTCCCCCATTGCCGGGTCTGGCTAGACATCCTGTTCAGTGACAACAGCCACTTCCGGCACGAACCGATCTGGTTCGAAGTGGTGGACCTGTGCAGCGTGTATCATGCGTTGCTGGGCTTGCCCGCGCTCGCCAAATTCATGGCAGTTCCCCACTATGCATACCTGAAGATGAACATGACGGGTCCAAAGGGCCTCATCACCATCACCGGCGATTACCGCAAGTCCGTGGAGTGCGCTCGAGACGGCGCCAAGTTGGCCGAGTCGCTGGTATTGCCGAGGAGCGGCGCCAGCTCGACCGGATCGTCGCCCTGGCAGGCGAGGCCTCCGTCGCGTCGATCCCGACTTTAGACCCGGCCGACGAGGCCGCCTTCAAACCCTCCAAGGAGATCAAGAAAGTGAAGCTCAACCCAGAAGACCCCAGCTGCAGCAAGCACGCTGTCGTAGGTGCCCGCCTCAACAGCAAATAGGAAGGCGAGCTCGTCGACTTCCTCCGTGTGAATCGGGATATCTTCGCATGGACCCCCAAGGACATGCCGGGTATCCCAAGGAAGTACGCCGAGCACAAAATTCACGTCCGCAAGGACGCCAAGCCCGTCCGTCAACCTCTGATTTTCCGAAGAGAAGAGAAGAACCATTGGTGAAGAGGTCGCCAAGCTTCTGGCGGCCGGTCATAATGGAAGTGTTTCACCCCGAGTGGCTGGCCAACCCAGTCCTCGTCCTGAAGAAGAACAAGACCTAGCGCATGTGTATCGACTACACCAGCCTCAACAAGGCCTGTCCCAAGGATCCGTTCGCCCTCCCGCGGATCGACCAAGTCATCCACTTGACCGCCGGGTGTGAGCTCCTGTCCTTCCTGGACGCTTACTCCGGCTACCATCAGATCAAGCTGGACCCGGCCGATGCCCTGAAGACGTTCTTCATCACGCCCTTCGAGGTGTATTGCTACATCACCATGTCGTTCGGCTTGAAGAACGCTGACGCCACCTTCCATTGCTGCATGCAGAAATGCCTGCTGCCGCAACTCGGCCGCAATATCCACGTGTACCTGGACGACATCGTGGTGAAGACTGATACGTCTCCATCGTATCTATAATTTTTGATTGTTCCATGCCAATATTATTCACTTTCATATAGTTTTTGGCAACTTTTTATATTATTTTTGGGACTAACATATTGATCCAGTGCCCAGTGCCAGTTCCTGTCTGTTGCATGTTTTATGTTTCGCAGAATATCCATATCAAATGGAATAAAAGCGGACGGAGCTTATTTTTGGAAAATATGGAAAATTCCAGAAGAAAAATCCATGCGAGACGGTGCCCGATGTGGTCACGAGGCAGGGGGGCGCGCCCCTCCCCCCTGGGCGCGCGCCCTACCCTCGTGAGCCCACCGTAAGGTGGTTGATGCTCTTCTTTTGCCGCAAGAAAGATAATATTCGGAAAAAAATCTGGGCGAAGGTTTCAGGCCAATCAGAGTTACGGATCTCCATATATACGCGAAACGGTGAAACAGAGCCAGAGGAGAACGCAGAAACAGAGAGATAGATCAAATCTCGAAGGGGCTCTCGCGCCTCCCAAGCCATGGGAGCCAAGGAACAGAGGGTAAACCCTTCTCCCATCTAGGGAGAGGGTCAAGGAAGAACAAGAAGGAGGGGGGCTCTCTCCCCCTCGCTTCCGGTGGCACCGGAGTGCCACCGGGGGCCATCATCATCACCGCGATCTACACCAACACCTCCGCCATCTTCACCAACATCTCCATCACCTTCCCCCCTCTATCTACAGCGGTCCACTCTCCCGCAACCCGCTGTACCCTCTACTTGAACATGGTGCTTTATGCTTCATATTATTATCCAATGATGTGTTTCCATCCTATGATGTCTGAGTAGATTTTCGTTGTCCTATCGGTGGTTGATGAATTGCTATGATTGATTTAATTTGCTTGTGGTTATGTTGCTGTCCTTTGGTGCCCATCATATGATGCGCGCGTGGATCACACCATAGGGTTAGTTGTATGTTGATAGGACTATGTATTGGAGGGCAAGAGTGACAGAAGCTTCAACCTAGCATAGAAATTGATGCATACGGGATTGAAGGGGGACCAATATATCTTAATGCTATGGTTGGGTTTTACCTTAATGAACGTTAGTAGTTGCGGACGCTTGCTAATAGTTCCAATCATAAGTGCATAGAATTCCAAGTAAGGGATGACATGCTAGCAGTGGCCTCTCCCACATAATACTTGCTATCGGTCTAGTAAAGTAGTCAATTGCTTAGGGACAATTTTCGCAACTCCTACCACCACTTTTCCACACTCGCTATATTTACTTTATTGTTCTTTATCTAAACAGCCCCTACTTTTTATTTACGTAATCTTTATTATCTTGCAAACCTATCCAACAACACCTACAAAGTACTTCTAGTTTCATACTTGTTCTAGGTAAAGCAAACATCAAGCGTGCGTAGAGTTGTATCGGTGGTCGATAGAACTTGAGGGAATATTTGTTCTACCTTTAGCTCCTCGTTGGGTTCGACACTCTTACTTATCGAAAACTGTTGCGATCCCCTATACTTGTGGGTTATCAAGACCTTTTTCTGGCGCCGTTGCCGGGGAGCAATAGCGTGGGGTGAATATTCTCGTGTGTGCTTGTTTGCTTTATCACTAAGTAATTTTTATTTGTTGTTCTTAGTTGTTTTCTATCTTTAGTTATGGGCAGGAAACGCAAAATACAAAAAAAATAGTTGTACCTACTGCTCCAATGGTTGAAGAACCACTCAAAATCTATCACACTACTGAAGCTTTTTACTTGGATCATCTTCGATCCCTTTGTGCTCGTGCTAAAACCCCAACTAGCTTAGTTGAGGGCAAATCTTTAGATGAGCATGCTTGTTATGTGCGACACCGTATATCTGAAAAAGGGAAACTATTATGGGGTCAAATTCAACGTTTGCAATGCTATGCTTGGAATTTATGCTATTATTATGATTTTACTTGTTGTTCTGAAAACCCTAAGAAACACCTTCCCTACCAATGTGAGTTTATTGATAATGGAATCTTATCCTCGTATGCTAAGGGTGTTTATAATTACTATGATGTTCAACAAATTGAAGAATTTGTTGCTTTTAAGGGTGCTTACGAAATTGCTTCTTTGATTGAAAAGTATGGTGCTACTCTTTACGAATCTGAAAATTTTGCCATACTTAAATATTGCTATGATAATTATGCTTCTAATCCTTATGTTAAACCATATATTGAGAACTACTCCGCTGTCCAAGAAGAGACTAATATTTTGCAGGAATCTATGGAAGAAGAAATTGATGAAACTATGAGCTCATTGGATGAAAAAGATGAGGAGGAGAGCGAAGAACAAAAGGAGGAAGAGCGGATTGATCACCCGTGCCCACCTTCTAATGAGAGTAACCCTCCAACTCATACATTATTTAATTCCCCTTCGTGTTTACCGAAGGATGATTACTATGATGATTGTTATGATCCCGTTGATTCTCTTGAAATATCCCTTTTTGATGATGCTTGCTATGCTTGTGGCCAAGATGCCAATATAAATTATGCTTATGGAGATGAACTTGCTATAGTTCCTTATGTTAAACATGAAATTGTTGCTATTGCACCCACGCATGATAGTCCTATTATCTTTTTGAATTCTCCCGACTACACTATATCGGAGAAGTTTGCACTTATTAAGGATTACATTGATGGGTTGCCTTTTACCGTTGCACATGATGATTTTGATAGATATAATATGCATGTGCTTGCTGCTCCTACTTGCAATTATTATGAGAGAGGAACTATATCTCCACCTCTCTATGTTTCCAATACGATAAAATTGCAAGAAACTGTTTATACTATGCATTGGCCTTTACTTTGTGTGCATGAATTGTTCTTTTATGACATGCCGATGCATAGGAAGAGAGTTAGACTTCGTCATTACATGATATATATTACTTTGTGCTCACTACTAAATTACAAATCATTGCTAATTAAAATTGGCTTTGATATACCTTGGGATCCGGGTGGATTCATTACTTGAGCACTATATGCCTAGCTTAATGGCTTTAAAGAAAGCGCTGCCAGGGAGACAACCCGGAAGTTTTAGAGAGTCATTTATTTCTGTTGAGTGCTTTCATATAGTTTAAAAACAACAAAAATAAAGAGGGGAACCCAAAACTTTTTCAAAAAGGAAAGTGAAAGTGAGAAAGACAAGCATTGTTGAAGTGGGAGAGCTCCTTGAACTTTGTTTATGCTCACGACAACTTTGTGAATCTTAATTACAGAAACTTTTCAACAAAAATAATTATCCCCTTGTACAATTCCATTGTATTATAAAAATAATGTGCCAAGGTTTGCCTTTAGGATGTTTACAATGCTTGTTGGTTTGTACGGTGCAGGACAGAAACTTTGGCTATAGTGCGTGAATTTTAAAATTTTTTAATGGAACGTCAAATGGTTCTGATTCTTTTTGCATTGTCTTGCTGTAAAAATTGTTTATTTTTCCTAATTTTTTCAGAATTTTTCAAGTACCATAAGTATGGTGAATGTTCAGATTGCTACAGACTGTTCTGTTTTAGACAGATTCTGTTTTTGATGCATAGTTTGCTTGTTTTGATGAAACTATCAATTTATATCAGTGGATTAAGCCATGAAAAAGTTATACTACAGTATACACAATGCAATAACAAAATATGAATTGGTTTGCAACATTACTTAGAGTAGTGATTTCCTTTATTATACTAACGGATCTTACCGAGTTTTCTGTTGAAGTTTTGTGTGGATGAAGTGTTTGATTGAGAAGGTTTCGATGTGAGAAGAAGGAAGAGAGGAAAGAGCTCAATCTTGGGGATGCCCGAGGCACCCCAAGTAAATATTCAAGGAGACTCAAGCGTCTAAGCTTGGGGATGCTGGGGAGGCATCCCCTCTTTCTTCAACAAATATCGGTATGTTTTCAAATTCGTTTCGTTCATGCGATATGTGCAAGTCTTGGAGCGTCTTTTGCAATTAGGTTTTTATTTTTCTTTTATGCACCATGCTGGTAAGAGATGGTCCTTGGTTGATTTATAGAATGCTCATTACACTTCACTTATATCTTTTGAGCATGGCTTTATAGAATGCTTCATGTGCTTCACTTATATCATTTGAAGTTTGGATTGCCTGTTTCTCTTTACATATACAACCGCCATTTGTAGAATGCTCTTTTGCTTCACTTATATTTGTTAGAGTTTGGGCATATCTTTTGTAGAAAGAATTAAACTCTCTTGCTTCACTTATATCTATTTAGAGAGATGACAGGAATTGGTCATTCACATGGTTAGTCATAAAATCCTACATAAACTTGTAGATCGCTGAATATGATATGTTTGATTCCTTGCAATAGTTTTGCGATATAAAGATGGTGATATTAGAGTTATGCTAGTGGGTGGTTGTGGATTGTAGAGACACTTGTGTTGAGGTTTGCAAGTCCCGTAGCATGCACGTATGGTAACCGTTGTGTGACAAATTTGAAGCATGGGGTGTTTCTTTGATTGTCTTCCTTATGAGTGGCGGTCGGGGACGAGCGATGGTCTTTTCCTACCAATCTATCCCCCTAGGGGCATGCGTAGTAGTACTTTGCTTCGAGGGCTAATAAACTTTTGCAATAAGTATATGAGTTCTTTATGACTAATGTGAGTCCATGGATTATACGCACTTTTACCTTTCCATCATTGCTAGCCTCTTCGGTACCGTGCATTGCCCTTTCTCACCTCGAGAGTTGGTGCAAACTTCGCCGGTGCATCCAAACCCCGTGATACGATACGCTCTATCACACATAAGCCTCATTATATCTTCCTCAAAACAGCCACCATACCTACCTATCATGTCATTTCCATAGCCATTCCGAGATATATTGCCATGCAACTTCCATCATCATCATATACATGACTTGAGCATTCATTGTCATATTGCTTTGCATGATTGTAAGATAGCTAGCATGATGTTTTCATGGCTTGTCCGTTTTTTGATGTCATTGCTACGCTAGATCATTGCACATCCCGGTACACCGCCGGAGGCATGCATATAGAGTCATACCTTTGTTCTAGTATCGAGTTGTAATATTGAGTTGTAAGTAAATAAAAGTGTGATGATCATCATTTTTAGAGCATTGCCCCAGTGAGGAAAGGATGATGGAGACTATGATTCCCCCACAAGTCGGGATGAGACTCCGGACGAAAATAAAAAAATAAAAAAAAATATAAAAAAAGAGAGAAAGGCCAAAAAAAGAGAAGGCCCCCAAAAAAGAAGAAAACAAAAAAAAGAGAAAAAGAGAGATGGGGCAATGTTACTACCCTTTTACCACACTTGTGCTTCAAAGTAGCACCATGTTCTTCATTTAGAGAGTCTCTTGAGTTGTCACTTTCATATACTAGTGGGAATTTTGATTATAGAACTTGGCTTGTATATTCCAACAATGGGCTTCCTCAAATGCCCTAGGTCTTCATGAGCAAGCAAGTTGGATGCACACCCACTTAGTTTCTTTTGTTGAGCTTTCATACACTTATCGCTCTTAGTGCATCCGTTGCATGGCAATCCCTACTCCTCGCATTGACATCAATTGAGGGGCATCTCCATAGCCCGTTGATTAGCCGCGTCGATGTGAGACTTTCTCCTTTTTTGCCTACTCCACATAACCTCCATCATTATATTCTATTCCACCTATAGTGCTATATCCATGGCTTGCGCTCATGTATTGCGTGAGGGTTGAAAAAGCTGAAGCGCGTTAAAAAGTATGAACCAATTGCTCGGCTTGTCATCGGGGTTGTGCATGATGGGGGCATTTTGTGTGACGAAAATGAAGCATGGCCAAACTGTATGATTTTGTAGGGATAAGCTTGCTTTGGCCTTGTTGTTTTGAAAAGACATGATTGCTTTATTGGTACGCTCGAAGTATTATTGTTTTTATGTCAAAGAATAGACTATTGCTTTGAATCACTCGTGTCTTAATATTCATGCCATGATTAGACATATGATCAAGATTATGCTAGGTAGCATTCCACATCAAAAATTATTCTTTTTTATCATTTACCTACTCGAGGACGAGCAGGAATTAAGCTTGGGGGTGCTGATACGTCTCCGTCGTATCTATATTTTTTGATTGTTCCATGCCAATATTATTCACTTTCATATAATTTTTGGCAACTTTTTATATTATTTTTGGGACTAACATATTGATCCAGTGCCCAGTGCCAGTTCCTGTCTGTTGCATGTTTTATGTTTCGCAGAATATCCATATCAAACGGAATCCAAACGGAATAAAAACGGATGGAGCTTATTTTTGGAAAATATGGAAAATTCCAGAAGAAAAATCCACGCGAGACGGTGCCCGATGTGGTCACGAGGCAGGGGGCGCGCCCCTCCCCCCTGGGCGCGCGCCCTACCCTCGTGAGCCCGCCGTAAGGCGGTTGATGATCTTCTTTTGCCGCAAGAAAGATAATATTCGGAAAAAAAATCTGGGCGAAGGTTTCAGGCCAATCGGAGTTACAGATCTCCATATATACGCGAAACGGTGAAAATGAGCCAGAGGAGAACGCAGAAACATAGAGATAGATCCAATCTCGGAGGGGCTCTCACCCCTCCCAAGCCATGGGAGCCAAGGAACAGAGGGTAAACCCTTCTCCCATCTAGGGAGAGGGTCAAGGAAGAAGAAGAATAAGGAGGGGGCTCTCTCCCCCCTCGCTTCTGGTGGCACCGGAGTGCCACCGGGGGCCATCATCATCACCGCGATCTACACCAACACCTCCGCCATCTTCACCAACATCTCCATCACCTTCCCCCCTCTATCTACAGTGGTCCACTCTCCCGCAACCCGCTGTACCCTCTACTTGAACATGGTGCTTTATGCTTCATATTATTTTCCAATGATGTGTTGCCATCCTATGATGTCTGAGTAGATTTTCGTTGTCCTATCGGTGGTTGATGAATTGACTATGATTGATTTAATTTGCTTGTGGTTATGTTGCTGTCCTTTGGTGCCCATCATATGATGCGCGCGTGGATCACACCATAGGGTTAGTTGTATGTTGATAGGACTATGTATTGGAGGGCAAGAGTGACAGAAGCTTCAACCTAGCATAGAAATTGATGCATACGGGATTGAAGGGGGACCAATATATCTTAATGCTATGGTTGGGTTTTACCTTAATGAACGTTAGTAGTTGCGGATGCTTGCTAATAGTTCCAATCATAAGTGCATAGAATTCCAAGTAAGGGATAACATGCTAGCAGTGGCCTCTCCCACATAATACTTGCTATCGGTCTAGTAAAGTAGTCAATTGCTTAAGGGACAATTTTCGCAACTCCTACCACCACTTTTCCACACTCGCTATATTTACTTTATTGTTTCTTTATCTAAACATCCCCTACTTTTTATTTACGTAATCTTTATTATCTTGCAAACCTATCCAACAACACCTACAAAGTACTTCTAGTTTCATACTTGTTCTAGGTAAAGCAAACATCAAGCGTGCGTAGAGTTGTATCGGTGGTCGATAGAACTTGAGGGAATATTTGTTGTACCTTTAGCTCCTCGTTGGGTTCGACACTCTTACTTATCGAAAACTGTTGCGATCCCCTATACTTGTGGGTTATCAACTCCAAGCAGAACTACCAGCACTACCAGAAGATGTGTTACGGCGTGTACCTCACCGCCAAGAAGCTGAAGCAATATTTCCAAGAGCACGTTGTCACCGTGGTCAGCACGGCGCCTATCGGAGAAATCATTGGGTGCCATGACGCCTCTGGCCGGGTTGCCAAGTGGGCAATCCAGCTAGCCGGCCACACCATCCTCTACGAACCCTGCACCTCGATCAATTCTCAGGCCTTGACCGACTTCCTCGTCGACTGGAGCGAGACCCAGTACTTGCCACTGCCTCCCGACTCGACGCATTGGCGCATGCACTTCGAGGGTCCAAGATGTGACTCGACTTAGGGGCCGGCATCATACTGTCATCCCTGAAGGGCGACCGGCTCCACTACGCGCTCCAGATCCACTTCGCCCTCTCCAACAATGTCGCCGAGTACGAAGCCCTTGTGCACGGCCTTCGGCTTGCCAAGGAACTCGGCATCCGGCGCATCCTGTGCTACGGCGACTCGGACCTGGTGGTACAGCAGTGCTCCGGCGAATGGGACGCCCGCGACTCCTACATGGCAAGCTACCGCTTCCTCGTCCAGAAGCTGTCCGGATCCTTCGAGGGCTGCGAGTTCCTCCACGTCCCGCGTGCGGAGAATGAAGCAGCCGACACGCTCGCCAAGATCGCCTCGTCACAACAAGCCATCCCATCTGGCGTCTCCCTCGAGCACCTGTGCAAGCCATCCGTCAAGCCATCACCGGACTCTGAGTCTATCCACGTTCCAAACAACCCGGCCGCACCTCAACCCGGCCCGGGGACTGCTCAACCTGGCCCGGGGACTACTAAACCCGGCCCAGGGGCTGCCCAGCTCAACCCGGCGACCATCGTCCCATACCCGGCCGTTGCCATACCCGACCCGGGGACTGCTCAACCCGGCTCGGGGGCTGCCGACTCGGAACCCACCCTAGTGGCCATCCTCGTCGTGGTTACGGATCCATCTTGGGCCCTTCGAATATCAGAATTTTTGGAGAACGGGGTTCTCCCCATGGACGAGACCGAAGCTCGGCAAGTGCAGAGTCGGGCGTCCGCCGACAGCATCATCAACAACGAGCTCGTCAAGCGCAGCTCCACCGGCGTGTTCTAGCACTGCGTCGAGTAGGAACGGGGCATCGACATCCTCCGCGACATACATCAGGGCGAGTGCGGGCACCACGCCGCATCACGATCCCTGGTGGCCAAGGCGTTCCGCCATGGTTTCTACTGGCCCACGACCTTGAAGATGCCGAGTTGCTCGTCCTCAGGCGCGAGGGATTCCAGCGCTTCAGCAAACGCAGCCACCAGCCGGCGTCAGCACTCCGCACTATACCGATCGCCTGGCCCTTCGTGGTCTGGGGACTCGACATGGTGAGGCCCTTCAAAACCGCTCGAGGTGGCATGACGGACTTGCTAGTGGCAGTGGACAAATTTACCAAGTGGGTCGAGGCAAGACCAATCAAGAAACTAGACGGGCCAACAGCCGTCCGGTTCATCAAAGACATAGCAGTGTGCTACGACATGCCAAACAGCATCATCACTGACATCGGCACCAACTTCGCCAAGGGCGCGCTCGAACAATACTGCTCCATCTCCGGCATCCGCCTCGACCTGGCCTCTGTTGCGCATCCGCAGTCCAACGGGAAGGTCGAGCGGGCCAATGGACTCATCCTGTTCGGCATCAAGCCGCGACTCGTCGAGCCACTCATCCGCTCACCCGGTAGCTAGCTCGATGAGTTGCCAGCCGTTCTCTGGAGTCTACGCACCACACCGAATCGGTCGACCGGGTTCACCCCGTTCTTCCTCATCTACGGAGCCAAGGCCGTCATCCCGACCGACGTCGAGTTCGACTCGCCACGCGTCGCGATGTACACCGAAGCCGAAGTCCGAGAAGCCCGCGAAGATGGCGTCGACCTGCTCAAAGAAGCACGCCTCCTGGCGCTCAGTCGCTCGGCCATCTATCAGCAAGGCTTGAGGCACTACCACAGCAAGAATATCAAGCCCCTCGCGTTCCGTGAGGGCGACCTCATCCTCCGACTCGTCCAAGAGCAGGTAGGACAGTACAAGCCGTCCCCTACATGGGAGGGCCCATTCATCAAGAGCAAGGCCTTGCGCGACCGCAACGCCTACTACCTCATCGACGCGTGCAAGTCAAGCAAGCGCAAGAAGGACACCGCCGGCGAAGAAACGACCCGGCCGTGGAACGTGGAACTCCTTCGCCCATTTTTATAGTTAGACGCACGAGCGTATGTATCGTCGCCTTTTGTATACACATGAAACTATGGGGTTCCCGAACAAGACTCGGGGGCTGCCTTTTGCCGACCAATTTATTGTGTCCCTTTTTCCTTGCATCACTATACCACTGAACCCGACCACCGGTCCGACTCGCTCGACCCGGGGGCTCGGGGGCTGGCTGGCTCGGTCGCCACCTCGTCGCCTTACTTGGTGATTCCTGATAAAGTTAGGATGCCACGGTCCCCCACTTAGCCCTAAAGCCACAGATCCAGCTTTGGCTGTCGGCTGGCTAGCACAACGGGCCAAAGCTCCTTTACGCTTCATACACTAAGTCAAAGGCTTCTGGGTCGATCAACCCGACCCACCATTCATCAAATGAACAGTCGCACGACCGGCTGCTCGCCAACCGGCTTCGCCAGATTGCTGCCAGCCGGCCCAGTGGGTGTTTCGCTCGCGCTCAAACGTTTTGAGGGAACCAAGTCCTGCGCGCTCCTCTCAAAGAACCAAGCTCCTTGTCAAGGACCAGAGCCTCAGCCGTCTGACTCGCGGGGGGGGAGGTTTGAGAAAGGAAAAACGCATGAAATTGGTCCAAAAACGGAAGGCAAAAAAGCAAAAGCACCCACGACATCCACACAAATATTTAAATAAAGGTCCACGGCCCGAGTTCATTACACCCTAAAAACCCCTAGTGGGTGGGTGGACCTGCTATTTAACAAATTCTATAAAGTGTCTCAGGCATCTCCAGCGCCGCGTCGCGACGTCGATGGCTCTCCCCTGGCGGCCTCCGGGACCGCCGTGGCGCCGGTGTCCTCCTAAGCACCCGCGTCGCGGTAGACGCCCGTCTCCTCCGAGCTCCCCTCCAGATCGTGGAGGAGCAAGACGTAGTTGTCGCCGTCCACGGCCCTGCCGTCTTCCATCTGTTCCGGATGGAACTCGTCGTGGAAGGCGAACTCGGTGATGTAGCTGGCCCGGGAGGCGATCCGACCGGCTTGCTCCTGCAAGTGCTGCTCCAAACCGGCCCGCTGGCCCATCAACGCGTCCAGCTGCAGGTCCGGATGCCAGGACAGTGCGAACCGGAGCACCATCTCAGCACCAGTGCGAGCGGCGGAGACGCGCCACTCGCCAAGCCGGTTCGGCCCCATCTCCAACCAACGCACCAGGCACGAGAAGCTGCTCGGCTGGACGGAGCCCGGCCGTAGGGCCGCCGTCATCGCAGTGCCGGCCTGGGACAGCCGCCCCAACTGCATCCCCAAGGCCTCCAGACGGGCCTCGGCAGTGGCGATGATCTCTGGGAAGGTCCAGGCCACCCGCGGATCCGTCCCGGACCCAACCACGCCGGCCGAGTCACGCTGATGGCAGACGGCTTCCTCCGCCAGCCGCTGCGTCTCCAGGAAGGCCCCTGCCGCAAAAGAAGAAGCAAGTTAGAAAAAGAACAACAAGGAAGAAAGGCCGGATCTCGACACGGCGAACAACAAGAAAAAAGCACTTACTGGAGAAGGACTCTTCCAGGTGCTGTGATACATCTCCAATGTATCTATAGTTTTTGATTGCTCCATGCTATATTATCTACTATTTTGGACTATATTGGGCTTTATTTTCTACTTTTATATTATTTTTGGGACTAACCTATTAACCGGAGGCCTAGCCCAGAATTGCTGTTTTTTTTGCCTATTTCAGTGTTTTGGATAAACAGAATATCAAACGGAGTCCAAACGGAATAAAATCTTCGGGGACGTGATTTTCTCACCAAACGTGATCCAGGAGACTTAGACCCTACTCCAGGGAGTCAAAGAGGCGGTCACGAGGGTGGCGGGCACCCCCCCTAGGGCGCGCCCCCTGCTTCGTGGGCCCCTCGATGCTCCACCGACGTACTCCTTCCTCCTATATATACCTACGTACCCCCAAGCGATCAGAACAGGAGCCAAAAACCTATTTCCACCGCCACAACTTTCTGTATCCACGAGATCCCATATTTGGGCCTGTTCCGGAGCTCCGCCGGAAGAGGGCCGTCATCATGGAGGGCTTCTACATCATCATAGCCTCTCCGATGAAGTGTGAGTAGTTTACCTTAGACCTTCGGGTCCATAGTTAGTAGCTAGATGGATTCTTCTCTCTTTTTGAATCTCAATACAAAGTTCTCCCCCTCTCTTGTGGAGATCTATTCGATATAAACTTCCTTTTGCGGCGTGTTTGTTGAGACCGATGAATTGTGGGTTTATGATCAAGTCTATCTATGAATAATATTTGAATCTTCTCTGAATTCTTTTATGTATGATTGGTTATCTTTGCAAGTCTCTTCGAATTATCCGTTTGGTTTGGCCAACTAGATTGGTAGTTCTTGCCATGGGAGAAGTGCTTAGCTTTGGGTTCGATCTTGGGGTGTCCTTTCCCAGTGACAGAAGGGGCAGCAAGGCACATATTGCATCGTTGCCATCGAGGATAACAAGATGGGGTTTATTTCATATTGCATGAATTTATCTCTCTACATCATGTCATCTTGCTTAAGGCATTACTCTGTTTTTTAACTTAATACTCTAGATGCATGCTGGATAGCGGTTGATAAGTGGAGTAATAGTAGTAGATGCAGAATCGTTTCAATCTACTTGTCACGGACGTGATGCCTATATACATGATCATACCTAGATATTCTCATAACTATGCTCAATTCTGTCAATTGCTCAATAGTAATTTTTTTCACCCACCGTAGAATACTTATGCTCTTGAGAGAAGCCACTAGTGAAACCTATGGCCCCCAGATCTATTCTCATCATATCAATCTCCATCACTTTAATCTTGCTTTGTTTTTACTTTGCTTTTACTTTTTACTTTGCATCTTTATACCAAAAATACCAAAGATATTATATCTATCAGATCTCACTCTCGTAAGTGACTGTGAAGGGATTGACAACCCCTAATCGCGTTGGTTGCGAGTAGCTATCGCTTTGTGTAGGTACGAGGGACTTGAGTGTGGCCTCCTACTGGATTGATACCTTGGTTCTCAAAAACTGAGGGAAATACTTACGCTACTCTACTACATCATCCTTTCCTCTTCGAGGAAATCCAACGCAAGCTCAAGAGGTAGCAAGAAGAATTTCTGGCGCTGTTGCCGGGGAGTCTATGCAAAAAGTCAACACACCAAGTACCCATCACAAATCCCTATCTCTCGCATTACATTATTTGCCATTTGCCTCTCGTTTAACTCTCCCCCAATCCGCCCTCTCTCTCTCTCTCTATCCTCCCTCTCTGTTTGCCTCTTATTTGCTCGCGTGCTAGTTTGTTTGCTTGTCGTCATGGCTAGTCCTCTTTCTGCTCCTATGTCTCCCGAGTTTGAAGTCCTTCACTTCAAACAAAAGCAAGGAGAAAACTTAAAGGATGCTTGGTTTATAATGATGGAATCTTCTCGTAAATGCACCCTAGAAGTAAATTTCAGAATTTTGCTTCGCAACTTTTATGTTGGGCTTAGTATGTCTCATAGACAACTTTTGGATTGTGTTGCCAAAGGCAATTTTATTGAAATTGATCCCAGTATCATGCATGAAATTATAGAAGGTATAGTAGGAACTTTACCTCAACAAAAGGAGCCCCATCATACGCAAGAGAAAACGCAAGTTTTTGAGAAAATTTGCGAAGTAACTAAGATTTTACAGAAATCTCTTGAACCTCTTAAGAGCGTTAGCGTAAATCTTCACCGCATGAATATGTTGATTACTCTTTGCAATAAGCGGTTGGATTCTTTAGATCTCAAGATCTCTGAATATGAAGGGAAACATAAGGAACCTCCCAGATTCGAGCATAACATCGCTAAAAGAATTAAGAATCAAGATGGCAATACCTAGATCTATCCTCGCTTTTATGCCTAGCTAGGGGCGTTAAACGATAGCGCTTGTTGGGAGGCAACCCAATTTTATTTTTATTCCTTGCTTTTTGCTCCTGTTTAGTAATAAATAAATTATCTAGCCTCTGTTTGGTTGTGTTTACTTTTGTGTTTAATTAGTGTTTGTGCCAAGTAGAACCGTTGGGAAGACTTGGGGAAAGTCTTGTTGAACTTGCTGTAAAAAACAGAAACTTTAGCGCTCACGAGAACTGCTGTCATTGTTATTTGAAGAGTGCTATTTAGTCAATGCTTTTTGTAGATGATTAATAGATAAATTCCTCACGTCCAGAAATTTATTTTAGAATTTTTGGGGTTCCAGATCTTGCGCTAGCTGCAGATTACTACAGACTGTTCTGTTTTTCACAGATTCTGTTTTTCGTGTGTTGTTTGCTTATTTTGATAAATCTATGGCTAGTAAATTAGTTTATAATTCATAGATAAGTTGGAATACAGTAGGTTTAACACCAATATAAATAAAGAATGAGTTCATTACAGTACCTTGAAGTGGTCTTTTGTTTTCTTTCGCTAACGGAGCTCACGAGTTTTCTACTTTAAGTTTTGTGTTGTGAAGTTTTCAAGTTTTGGGTGAATTCTTTTGATGGATCATGGAACAAGGAGTGGCAAGAGCCTAAGCTTGGGGTGCCCATGGCAACCCCAAGATAATCCAAGGACACCAAGAAGTCGAAGCTTGGGGATGCCCCGGAAGGCATCCCCTCTTTCGTCCACTTCCATCGGTAATTTACTTGGAGCTATATTTTTATTCACCAACATGATATGTGTTTTGCTTGGAGAGTCTTGTATTATTTGTGTGTTTGTGTCTTAGTATACCACAATCATCCTTGCTGTACATACCTTTTGAGAGAGCATACATGAATTAAAATTTGATAGAATACTCTATGTGCTTCACTTATATCTTTTGAGCTAAGTAGTTTTGCTCTATGTGCTTCACTTATATCTTTTGAGCTAGATAATTTTGCTCTATGTGCTTCACTTAGATCTTTTAGAGCATGGTGGTGGATTTGTTTTAAAGAAACTATTGATCTCTCATGCTTCACTTAAATTATTTTGAGAGTCTCTTAATAGCATGGTAATTTGCTTAATAATAATATGCTTGGTGTTCATGATTTGTGAAATTTCTTTTGAGTGTGTTGAATACTAAGAAAAGATTGAAGCATGATAATTGTTTTGAGATATGGAGGTGATAATATTAAAAGGCATGCTAGTTGAGTAGTTGTGAATTTAAAGAATACTTGTGTTAAGGTTTGTAATTCCCGTAGCATGCACGTATGGTGAACCATTATGTGATGAAGTCGGAGCATGATTTATTTATTGATTGTCTTCCTTATGAGTGGCGGTCGGGGACGAGCGATGGTCTTTTCCTACCAATCTATCCCCCTAGGAGCATGCGCGTAATACTTTGCTTTGATTACTTCTAGATTTTTGCAATAAGTATATGAGTTCTTTATGACTAATGTTGAGTCCATGGATTATACGCACTCTCACCCTTCCACCTTTGCTAGCCTCTCTAATACCTCGCACCTTTCGCCGGTATCATACACCTAAAATGTACCCTTCCTCAAAACAGCCACCATACCTACCTATTATGGCATTTTCCATAGCCATTCTGAGATATATTGCCATGCAACTTTTCACCATCTAGTTCATCATGACACATTCATCATTGTCATATTGCTTAGCATGATCATGTAGTTGACATAGTATTTGTGGCAAAGCCACCGTTCATAATTTCTTCATACTTGTCACTCTTGATTCATTGCATATCATGGTACACCGCCGGAGGCATCCATAGAGAGTCATACTTTGTTTTAGAATCGAGTTGTAATCATTGAGTTGTAAATAAATAAAAGTGTGATGATTATTATTTAATAGAGCATTGTCCCAATAAAAAAAGAGAAAGGCCAAAGAAAAAAAGAAGGCCAAAAAACAAAAAATAAATAAATAAAAAGGGGCAATGCTACTATCTTTTTCCACACTTGTGCTTCAAAGTAGCACCATGATATAACGAGTCTCATATATTGTGCTTCAAAGTAGCACCATGTTCTTCATATACAGAGTCTCATATGTTATCACTTTCATATATTAGTGGGAATTTTACATTATAGAACTTGGCTTGTATATTCCAATGATGGGCTTCCTCAAATTGCCCTAGGTCTTCGTGAGCAAGCAAGTTGGATGCACACCCACTAGTTTCTTTTGTTGAGCTTTCATACATTTATAGCTCTAGTGCATCCGTTGCATGGCAATGCCTACTCACCCACATTGATATCTATTGATGGGAATCTCCATAGCCGTTGATACACCTAGTTGATGTGAGACTATCTTCACCTCCTTTTTGTCTTCTCCACAACCACCATTCTATTACACCTATAGTACTATATCCATGGCTCACGCTCATGTATTGCGTGAAGATTGAAAAGGTTTTGAAAAAGTAGAGTATGAAACAATTGCTTGGCTTGTCATCGGGGTTGTGCATGATTTAAATACTTTGTGTGGTGAAGATGGAGCATAGCCAGACTATATGATTTTGTAGGGATAACTTTCTTTGGCCATGTTATTTTGAGAAGACATAATTGCTTTGTTAGTATGCTTGAAGTATTATTATTTTTTATGTCAATATAAACTTTTGTCTTGAATCTTTCTAATCTGAATATTAATATCACAATTAAGAAGATTTGCATTGAAATTATGCCAAGTAGCACTCCGCATCAAAAATTCTCTTTTTATCATTTATCTACTCGAGGACGAGCTGGAATTAAGCTTGGGGATGCCTGATACGTCTCCAACGTATCTATAATTTTTGATTGCTCCATGCTATATTATCTACTGTTTTGGACTATATTGGGCTTTATTTTCTACTTTTATATTATTTTTGGAACTAACCTATTAACCGGAGGCCCAGCCTAGAATTGCTGTTTTTTGCCTATTTCAGTGTTTCAGATAAACAGAATATCAAACGGAGTCCAAACGGAATAAAATCTTCGGGAACGTGATTTTCTCACTGAACGTGATCCAGGAGACTTGGACCCTACTCCAAGGAGTCAAAGAGGCGGTCACGAGGGTGGGGGGCGCCCCCCTCCTAGGGCGCGCACCCCTGCCTCGTGGGCCCCTCGATGCTCCACCAACGTACTCCTTCCTCCTATATATACCTACGTACCCCCAAACGATCAGAACAGGAGCCAAAAACCTAATTCCACCGCCGCAACTTTCTGTATCCACGAGATCCCATCTTGGGGCCTGTTCCGGAGCTCCGCCGGAAGAAGGCCGTCATCATGGAGGGCTTCTACATCATCATAGCCTCTCCGATGAAGTGTGAGTAGTTTACCTTAGACCTTCGGGTCCATAGTTAGTAGCTAGATAGCTTCTTCTCTCTTTTTGGATCTCAACACAAAGTTCTCCCCCTCTCTTATGGAGATCTATTCGATGTAATCTTCTATTTGCGGTGTGTTTGTTGAGACCGATGAATTGTGGGTTTATGATCAAGTCTATCTATGAATAATATTTGAATCTTCTCTGAATTCTTTTATGTATGATTGGTTATCTTTGCAAGTCTCTTCGAATTATCCGTATGGTTTGGCCAACTAGATTGGTAGTTCTTGCCATGGGAGAAGTGCTTAGCTTTGGGTTCGATCTTGCGGTGTCCTTTCCCAGTGATAGAAGGGGCAGCAAGGCACGTATTGCATCGTTGCCATCGAGGATAACAAGATGGGATTTGTTTCATATTGCATGAATTTATCTCTCTACATCATGTCATCTTGCTTAAGGCATTACTCTGTTTTTAACTTAATACTCTAGATGCATGATGGATAGCGGTCGATGAGTGGAGTAATAGTAGTAGATGCAGAATTGTTTCGATCTACTTGTCACGGACGTGATGCCTATATACATGATCATACCTACATATTCTCATAACTATGCTCAATTTTGTCAATTGCTCAATAGTAATTTGTTCACCCACCATAAAATACTTATGCTCTTGAGAGAAGCCACTAGTGAAACCTATGGCCCCGGGGTCTATTCTCATCATATCAATCTCCATCACTTTAATCTTGCTTTGTTTTTACTTTGCTTTTACTTTTTACTTTGCATCTTTATACCAAAAATACCAAAAATATTATATCTATCAGATCTCACTCTCATAAGTGACCGTGAAGGGATTGACAACCCCTAATCGCGTTGGTTGCGAGTAGCTATCGTTTTGTGCAGGTACGAGGGACTTGAGCGTGGCCTCCTACAGGATTGATACCTTGGTTCTCAAAAACTGAGGGAAATACTTACGCTACTCTGCTGCATCATCCTTTCCTCTCCGAAGAAATCCAACGCAAGCTCAAGAGGTAGCATGCTGCGCTTCAAGCAACATACCGCGCCGCTCCCGTTCGACGGCGCGATCGCGCTCCTTGAGCACCTTCTCCAGATCATCTGCCTTGGCAAGGGCCGCCTTCAGCTCGGCGCCCTTGTCCTCGGCCACCTTCTCGGCCGCCTCGCGGCGACGGGCCTCATCTTGATGAGCCCCTCAGCCGTGGCAACCTGCTCCCGCAGGCGGTCCACCTCGGCCTGGAGTCGGCCCTTGCCGTCGGCCAGCTGGCCGCGCTGCTGGTCCGCCTCCACCAGGGCCCGCTACGCCTCTGCCCCTTGGCGGCCTCCGCCTTGAGGAGCTCCACCTCGGCCTCGAGGCTGCTCTTCTGACCCGCCAGCTGCTCATGCAGCCGGTTGGCCTTGTCGAGAGACCGCCGAGCCGCGGCCTCTTCCGCCCTCGCCTGCGCCGCCTCAACGCCAAGATGGCCAGTATCGGTGACGAGCTGGTCGTAGTGATGACCAGCCCAGAGCAGACGAGTCTGCCAGGACAGCACCTCGGTTGCGAAGAAGAAGGGCTCAGCAGAAGAAGAGATAAAAGCAAGACTTAAGATTTGGCCCAACTACTACATAGTTGGCCCGAATCTCGGGGGCTACACCCAGTGGGTGCGCTAGCGCGCCCCCACTTGAAAAAAGCACAAGAAGTACCTGCGGCGATGCGGAGCTCCTCCTCCTTGGCGGGGAGCTGCTCCTTGAGCTCCTGATGCTTGCCCAGGAGGCGATTGAAGGCGGCGACCCGGAAAGCGTCGAGATGCTGAAAAAAGAAGAAGTCAAAACAAGGCCAACACTCCAAAGATTCGACCCAACTACTATGTAGTTGGCCCGAACCTCGGGGGCTACACCCAGTGGGTGCGCTGGCACGCCCTCGGAAAGAAGAAATTACAAAGAAAACTTACCAAAACGGCGCGCTCCAGGTCGCGCGTCCGGTCCACCTCGGCATCGAGCCGTTCCGTCCGGCCTCGCAGGCGGCGACTGACAGCGTCCATCGCCGCCTCCTCCTAGGTTTGGGGCCCGAAGACAACGGCGCTCCCGCTGCGTGCCGGTGCGGCACGGCAGCTCGGTGCCCTCCCTGCCAGGGCACCAAGGCGTGCTCCCCGCTGGCCGCTTGCGACGCGGCCAACACCTCCTCCGATGCCCCTCCCGGCGCCGACGACGACCCGGACGCCGGCACGCCCTGCGTCGCCATCTCCAACCGGACGCCGGGACGCCCTGCGTCGCCAGCTCTGGCCTAGCTGCCGGGGTGGCCTCCGGCACCATCGCCCGTGGCGTCTCCTCCGAAATGGCGCCACCTCCACCACCATCGGTCCCCGCCCACTCGACCACGTCGGCCTGTGGCGGGGAGTCGTCCGCCACTTCCACGAACGCCCGGTCGGGGGTCACCACCACAGCCCGGCCTCCACGGTGGCGCTCCCTCACCTGCGACGGCTGAAAGACCGTCGCCGCCACCACCGAGCCCTCTGGCATCTCGTGCCAGGCCGGCTTCGCGCCGCCTCGCGCCCATGCCGCCGCCGCGTCGGTCCAAGCGCGGACCGACGTCGCCTTCAGCTCCGCCTCGGCCCGGTTCCTGTCCCGCCAGGCCACGGCTTCGGCGTCGTTCGGATCCAGGCCGAGGTCCGAGTCGGCATGTTCCTCCACCTCGTCCTGGTCGGCGAGGTCGGACCGGCTCTTGCAGAACTCGGCCCCTTCGGCGGCCGTGGCATCCGCCACCGCCCTCGCCAGCGCGATTGGCGACCTGAAGAAGAAGATTGAATAAGCAGAAAAGAAACAAGACCAGCTCAAGAAAAGAAAAGCCAAGCGCTAACAAGAGATGAGGCTTACCCCGCCAAGACTGGGACCAGGGTTGGCCCCCCGGGCCTGCTACCGCGCTTCCTCTTGGCCGGCCTTCCGGCCCCGGCCGGGTCCGCCACGCACTTCGGGGCCTGGGGCCGCGGCGCGACGCTGTCTTTCCCATGCGGGCGGCTCGGCGGCGCCCCATGTGAGGATCCGGCTCCGCCCGCGTCGCCGCCTCCCCCGCCTGATGCCGCTACACCAACAACTGGCGTCGGCATCAACCGTTCCGAGCCGCGATCAGCAGTTCAAGACACATGAGGAAGAAATGAGACTTACCCGTACGACGCCCAGCGCCGGCGTCAGACTTGGCCTCCTCCTCCCCGCCTCGAGCCGCGGGCTCCTCTAGCGCCACCTGCGACGAGGCCCAGGCGTAAGTATGCCGAATTGCATTCAGAAGTACCACCCGCGTCGCATCGGGACAGACGAGAAGGTGCACGGCGGAAAAATAAGAAGACCAGATGCTCACCTGCGGCGCCGGGTTCGACCGGCTATACAGCACCTTGCCGAACTCCCGGTCCTCCCCAAGGTTGGCCTTGGAGATATCGTTCACTCCACGCGCAACCTGCACCGTGGACAGCCGCGTCGACCCCATGCGGTTGGGGTCTTGAAGGCCGACCATCTTGCCGATGAGGCAGGAGTGCCCCTAAAGCGGAAGAACCCGACACTTGATAAATGCGGTGAGGATTTCGATGTCGGTGAGCCCCTCCTGCGTCCTCATGACCGTCACCCCCTTGCAGAGATTGATGATCTCCTGCGACGGGCGCCGGGGCGAGTAACCCCAGTTCGTCTTCACCCGCGGCGGTGCGATGGCGAAGGCTGGAAGATTGATGCGGTCCGCGCCAAGGTTGCGGACGTAGAAGGAGTTCTGTCACTTCTTGGCAGAATCCTCCAGCGGGATCTTGGGGAAGTCTGCCCCCGACCGCTTCGAGATGACGGCGGCGCCGCAGTCGGCGAACTCCCCGGCCGACGGGCCCTGCTGCTTCAAGGAGAAGAAGTGCGCCCAGAGGTCGATCGTAGGCTCGACCCCCAGGTACCCCTCGCAGAGGGTGACGAAGCCGGAGAGCTGGACGATAGCGCCGGTGCCAAGATGATGCGGCTGGAGCCCGAAGAACTCCAGGAACGCATGGAAGAAGGTGCTCACCGGCAGCCCGAATCCGCGCTCAAAATGCGTGAGGAAGACCACGCGCTCCTGCCCCTCGGGCTGAGGCCTCTACTCGCCCCGTGGCAGGTGGACGCTGACGTCCATCTCCCGCGGCAGGCGCCGCAACGCCCGGAGATGGGTGATATCCGCGGAGGTGACGTTCGAGCCCATCCAGGAGCCCGATGGCAGCAACATGATCGAAGGAAGAAGGAGAAGAAGGAAGACGGACGGCGAAGGAGTTCTGCTCGAGCAGCGGGCACCATAGTGCGTCGGTTGCAAGAGGCAGAGCGAGAGCAGGGGGACAGGCGGGCGCGAGCGAGAATAAAGTTCGCCACCCCCCTTGCCCCCCAATTTATAACCCTCGGTTTGAACAGGGGGAAGTGGGGAGGTGGGATCGTCTGCACGCACCCGTTCCACTATCCCGCAATAAGTGCGCATGTACACGTGCATTAACTGCCCGGGGAAGAGCAACCGGCCCCCAGATGCCGCAATAAATCCGCGAACTTGGGTTGAGGGCACGCGGCGGTGGGCCCCAGCCCGTCGCCCGGTCCTGTCACGTGCGTGGCCTGTCAGGCCCCTCCGGCTTCCAAGCACCACGTAGCGACCGCGCGAAGCCCAAGGGATTGCCCCAAGATTCAGCGAACTTCTCGGTCCCTGCCACGGCCGGGATGTCATGATCCGGTTTCCGAGAAACCCGGCACACAATGGGGGTTGTCGGACCCGGCGCTCGCAGAATCTACCTTGCTAAAGGGGAAACTGCGAAGGCCCGCTCATCTGAATATGGCGGACCTTCACAGCTTCGGGGACTACTGTCGGGGGGATGGACCCCGGGTAGGCAATGGAACCCGGATCTTCTTCAAAAACAACGGGGTCAGCACTGCCCCTCAATACCGGCACGCGCTTGGCCGGGTCGCTCGACCCGGCCAAGCCCCGCAACCCGGCCAGACTAGCCGACCCGGCAAGACACGTCGACTCGGCCTCAACAACTAGCGCAAGACAGTCGAACCCGGCACGACCAAAGCTTCCTCAACAAGACAGCACCACCCCTGGCGTGCTACGCAATCTAGCCGCGGGTCAGCACCCGTCCCATCTAGGCCGTGTGATGGGACAAGGCTTCAATCAATGATGACCGAGGCGACAGTGCCCCGCCCATGCCTCTGGTCAGCGAGTAGATAGCAACAGTGCTCCTCACCTACCCGCTGACCAAGGTCGGCGTGGCTACAGTGCCCTCGCGCCCGCCGCTGACAACAGCAAGCGGCAAATTGACGGAGAGCATTGTACGCGACTCGACTCGGCCTCGTCCTGACGATTGACAAGACGGTGCACAGCCCCCCTAGGAACGCAGGGCCCGCACCTAGGGGAACCCAGCGAACCACAAGCCCTCAGTTCGCGGGCTAGGGTTTCCTCTCCACCCTTTCGTCCATGGACTCATGTACTATTACGAGCTAGATTTCCATGATCTAGCCCCAAATTCATTCCTTCACATCTCGGCGTTCATCGTCGTGTGTGAGGCTTTCCTCCGCATCCCCCCCCCCACTTCGGCCTATGGCTCAAGGTCTTCAACGTGAAGCCGAAGGTGGTTGAGGGTCAACACGTGGAGTGCGGAGCCGCCATGGTGAGCAAGCTCCCGAACGTCACCTGGCCCAAGGGGGCCTTCGTGGAGACCATGAAGGGGTGGCAACAGGAGTGGTTCTATGTTACAGAACCTCGCGACGCCTCATGGGCCGCCACTCCTGAGTTCAAAACCGGTCCGCCAATGCGGCTCACATCATGGCTCAAGAAGAGCCTAGATTGGGCGTCATCCGATGAGGTGTTGACGCTGCAAAAGCGCGTCAAGAGCATGGTGGACAAGAGCACCAACCTTGTCAGCGTGATCCAGGTGATGCTATTTCGCCGGATTCTCCCCTGCCAATGCCAGACTCTCCATATGTGGGAGTTTGATCCGGCAAGTCCCCGGACCTTGCAGCATGGTTCTTCGGCACGAAGCACGAAGATATATGGACGCTGCTTTTTAAGTCCCAAAAGACGTGGCCGCCGACGACCGAAGACCTCGGCCACGACTGCGCTCATCCAACCACTCCAGTGAAATTTTCAGCTTTCTAATCATGTCCTTGATTTGTAGATCCAAGAGGTAAGTTTAAACCTTCCTCTTGTTCCCCAGGGCTGGACGGAGAAGGCAGAGCGGATCAAGTGTCCGGCTCCCCTGCCTCAAGACCCAGCTATTCCTCTTCTGACAAAGATACTGGTTCCGGCGCCGTACCAGGCACCAGAAAAGAAGGCCAAGAAGAAGGGCAAGGAGCTCCGAAGTGGCCTTCACCGCAAAGGTGCTTCGGACATACCATCCAAAGATACCGAAGCTCTTTCCTACCATGATGAAGATGAGGAGGAAGAGGAGGAGCACAATTCTCCCACTAAGGGGGGGAAGAAGAAAAGGGGAGCTTCGACAGATCTAGAAGCGGAAGCGTCCAAGAAGGGGAAACTCTCCCTTTCAGATGATTCGGAATCGGACGCTGAAGCCGTCCCCGAATGGAACCCCAGGCCAAAGCCTTCGGCCGAATTGTAAGTATTTAAGGATAATGTATGTATCCGGCTTTATGCCTTGTGATCCTAACACACAAAATCACGTATTGTAGTTCGGCCCGCAATCTTCCCCGAGAATCATCGTCCTCTAGGAATTCGTTGGGCTCACACATGATGGAGAGCGAGTCGCCTCCGCCGACGTCCCCACCTACTGCTACGGACAACACCGAAGTGTTGTCCCGAGGGACCTTTCCAGGACATGGGAAGGTGCGGGAAGCCGTCAAGGCGGCATCGGAGGGTAATACCTCTGCTGCCGGAAACATGGGGGAACCGACCCCCATGAAGGCCGGCGACGGGGGCCATTCCCAATTCGGCCCCCAACCGACTATCATTTCGGAGGCCGATACGTCTCCAGAATCAGGCGAGTAACCTCCTTCAAAAGAAGGGGGCGCGCCGACTCCGTCGGCGACCTCCGTCAATCCAGAGGCGTCGGACACTCTGATGGAAGCGCTTCAGAGCGCCTCCATTCTTGAGGAACATCGTGCCCTTATGGGTACGGTGGTTGAAAAGGTTCGTTCCGCTAAAAGTGGATTGAATGAGGCCTATACTAGCCTTATGACAGGCTTTGAGGAACGTGATTTAACTATAAAAGGAATGCATGTGCATAGTCAGTAGCCCCTAAGACTCTGTTCGGCGTTCGCGAGGAAAGGCCGAACAGAGGATTGAATATCTCACAAGAGACGACCATACATGTCTACTTGAACAAACAGGCTTCGAAGTTAGCGACCGCTCATTCCGCCGAGGTATCCGAACTAAAGCAGAGGCTGCAGCGGGCCGATGAAGAGCTCATCCATACCAACAAACAGTTGGAGGAGAAGCAAGGTATGTGATACTTGTTCACATCTAAAATGATATGACTTGCTCATTTATTATCTTGCTGAGTTTTGTGATTATGCTTATAGTTGACGCATGTGAGGTTGAGTCCCTAAAGAACGTGCTAGCCGAGGCCAAGAAGGAGGCGGAGGGGGAACGAGCCACCCGCCAAAAGCATGAATCATGGGTGGAGGAAGTCGAGCAAGAGCTCCGGGATGCCATAAACAAATGTGAGTCCTTGGAGGACAAGATTACGGATCAAGATGCCGAACTTGCTAAGGCCACCAAAGAGCGCAGGAGGCCCGGGTTGAAGCCCAAGGCGCCTACCGGAAGATTCAAGAGGCAAGAAGATTGCGTCGGGTAAGGCCTTTATTATGCAGAGCAAATTTGTGAGGAGAAGGTACATCTTACTGACCCGGGATTGGAGTTCTCCGGGAGCATTTGTGGATCTACCCCGGAGTATTGCTGATGCTACGGAGTTCTTCCGAGCCGATGAGGGGAGCTCGATGGAGAAGTTGTTCTGGTCGCAGTACCTTGCGCCAGAGCATCCGGTGCCCCTCAGCGATCAGCTGACACAGTTGACCGAACTGCATAGGGTGGCCAGATTATCTATGAGGGATATTATAATCCATCTCTGGCCCGTCGAGCCCATACCCGGCAGCTACTTCGGACTCGTGAAGCGGCTTGTCAGTGCCTGCCCTCAGCTGGATGCCATAAAGCGGTCGGTCTGCATCGAAGGTGCACGGATGGCCTTCGCCCGTGTCAAAGTAAAGTGGGCAAAGATGAACGCCGTCAAGCTTGCCACCAAGGGACTGCCCACGGGCAAGGAGCACTGCACTCCGGAGCGGTATTTTGACGAAGTCTTGGAAGGTTCCCGCATTATAGAGGGCCAGTGTTCGAAGGACATTATCTTCGAATGAATGTATCCGTGCCGCCCGAACTTTGCATTATGAAACAAGGCTTTATGTATAATATGTTGCTTGTTTTACCTCTAATTCTTTCCTCCTGTGCGGTCATTTACGGTATCTGAGAGTTGGCCAGTCATCGACTTCAGCCCCCACGTAGGTAGTACGGGGGTGCTCAGAATGGCACCTAGACACACTTGACCCAACCAGCATGGTCCTTGAAAGAGGTGTCAGTGCAGCGAACCAGGAAATCAGACTATGTGGCTTTATCGCTCTCGCTTAGCCATAGGAGTTTTATGACGAGGTTATAGGCATAGCCCCTGGTGTCGCTCGATTATCCTAACTTGGGTGTTGTAGACGCCTTACCGGGCATAGACCGGTCCTTCGCATAATGCGGGCAAAATCGCAAGAGATTTGTAGTTAGTCGCCGAATAGCTAACCAGCTCTCGCCGCACCATGATAGTCAGTTTTTGTCTTTCTCTACTGAGGTCTTTATCCGGATGAGCCGGAAACACAATTGCAGTAGTTCTCCCTTTACTGCCTTAGCCGAATAAGCGGAACGTAAGGCAATAATCACAGGAGCCAAGCAACCCAACTATTGAACAAAGACATGATTCAGAGCCGATGCATATAATGTTATATTCGTGACACCGAATTTGCACTGTAAAAGTGTTTTGGACTAATTTTATTTTTAAGACACGTACGTGGTCGAATGGCGCCCTTGGCGATTTAGGTTGTACCAAGGTGTATATGGCAATCAGACGAGAAAAAAAAGAAGGAATACATATTAGGAAATAAGCCAGTACCGAATACGTTGGGCGAAAGATTGTTTCCATTATAGTCTGATTGATATGTCAAAACATATTTTTACAAATGATGTGACAAGCATCGAGGCTATTTTACATGCCGAATACCAGGGAAAGCTGTGTGCGGGTCCTAAAGAGGAAGAGGCGATCTTTAAAGATCCTTTAGATACTATGCCGCACGTTCGCGTCGCATTGATCCTTGGTGTGTGATCCTTCAAGAGGATCAACAATCGGTTTTTCATAAAGGGACTGGAAACGGTGCCCTAGGTACCATCAAAAGTTGACGTGGGTTTAAGGAACCTAAAAAGGAAAAAAATAAGGAAAAGAGAAATGATATGGGGGTCCACATAGGGTTGAGCCGTATTGTGGATTTTATTTTTAATATGCCTCCGTCTTTGCCCATGGTATCTTCAGTGCGTAGTTATGTATGTGTGGTACATATGCCGCGATGCGGTTGGGGCTGAGACGGAGGACTAACTGCTAATCGAGCTCCTGACGGTCTTGATCGTCGCTCTGCAGGGTGGTCTGGACGCGTTTAACAGTGTCCGGGGGCTTGGCTGCCGATGTAGTATTTGGCTTGATAAGGCCATTCTGGACTTCCGCTGCAAGGGTCGCGGTGTGCTCCTCAGTACGGAGGGAGCACTCTGTGTTTCCATTGATTGTTATGACACCGCGGGGTCCGGGCATCTTGAGTTTGAGGTAGGCATAGTGTGGGATCGCATTGAAGCGGGCGAAGGCGGTTTGTCCGAGCAGTGCATGATAGCCACTGCGGAAGGGGACGATGTCGAAGATCAAGTCTTCGCTTCAGAAGTTGTCTGGCGAGCCGAAGACAGCTTCCAATGTGATTGAGCCCATGCAACGGGCCTCTACTCCAAGTATTACTCCTTTAAAGGTAGTTTTGGTGGGTTTAATTCTTGACGAATCAATACCCATTTTACGGACCGTGTCCTGATAGAGCAAGTTAAGACTGCTACCGCTATCCATGAGGACTCATGTAAGGTGGAATCCATCGATAATTGGGTCAAGGACCAATGCGGCCGAGCCTCCATGACGGATACTAGTCGGATGGTGTTTGCGATCGAAAGTGATCGGGCAGGCTGACCATGGGTTGAATTTCGGGGCGACTGACTCTATCGCATAGACGCCCCTCAGAGCGCGCTTGCGCTCTCGTTTGGGGATATGAGTAGCGTATATCATATTCACCATTTTTACTTTGGGGGGGGGGGGAATTTCTTATACCTCCCCCCTGTATTCGGCGGATGAGGTTCGTCGTCGTTGTCCTTGCTGGTCGACTCCTTCTCCTTATGTTCGGTATTCAGCTTACCGGTCTGTTTGAAGACCCAACAACTTCTGTGGGTATGGTTGGCAGGCTTGTCGGGGCTGCCGTGAATTTGGCAAGGTCGATCGAGTATTCGGTCCAGGCTAGATGAGCCGTCTTTATTTCTTTTAAATGTCTTCTTCCGTTGACCGGATTCGGAGCCACTGAATCCAGCATTAACCGACGTGTCTTCGGTATTATCATTGTTACTTCGACGCTTGTGTTTGTTGTGTGGAGGTATGCCGCTGCCGTTTCTGGTTTCAGAGGTACCTGCGTTGCTGGTACCATTGTTGTTGCGGGCTAACCAGCTATCCTCTCCCGCGCAAAAGTGGGTCATGAGTGTTGTAAGGGCTGCCATGAACTTTGGCTTCTCTTGGCCGAGGTGTCGGGCGAGCCATTCGTCCCGGATGCTGAGTTTAAAGGCCACTAGGGCTTCGGTGTTCGGACAATCGACAATTTGGTTCTTTTTAGTTAAGAACCTTGTCCATAGTTTCCGGGCTGACTCTCCGGGTTGCTGAATTATGTGGCTGAGGTCATCAGCGTCTGGGGGCCATACATAGGTACCCTGGAAGTTGTCTCTAAAGACATCTTCCAGATCTTCCTAGGTGCCAATAGAATTTTCTGGGAGGCTATTTAACTAGTGCCGAGCTGGTCCCTTAAGCTTTAGGGGGAAGTATTTGATGACATGTAGATCGTCACCGTGGGCTATGTGAATGTGGAGAAGAACATCTTCAATCCATACCACGGGATATGTTGTACCATCATATGATTCAACGTTCACGGGTTTAAACCCTTATGGGAATTGGTGCTCCATTACCTCATCGTGAGGCATAGGGGGTGTGCGGCGCCTCTATACCGGGCGGCATCGCGGCGTAATTCGGACGAGGGCAGTATGCAGTTTTCAGCCCATGCAAGGTTGTGTCTGTCCCGCCAAGTCTGAAGGCCTCCCTCGCACGTTGGAGCACGCTGATACGTCTCCAACGTATCTACTTTTTCTCACACTTTCCCTCTTGTTTTGGACTCTAATTTGCATGATTTGAATGAGACTAACCCCGGACTGACGCTGTTTTCAGCAGAACTACCATGGTGTTGTTTTTGTGCAGAAATAAAAGTTCTCGGAAAGGAACGAAACTTTCTATTTTTTATACCAATAATAAGAATTTCTGGAGCCAAGACCCACCAGAGAGGGGCCCCTGGGTGGGCACAACCCACCAGGGCGCGCCCCCTCTCCTGGCGCGCCCAGGTGGGTTGTACCCACCTGGTGTCCCCGCTGATGACCCCCTGATACTATAAATTCACATTATTCCAAAAAAAATCAGGGAGAAAGAATTATGACAATCTACGAGACGGAGCCGCCGCCAAGCCCTGTTCTTCCTCGGGAGGGCAGATCTGGAGTCCGTTTGGGGCTCCGGAGAGGGGGATCTTCGATCTTCGTCATCACTAACTTGTCTCGATCGCCAATTCCATGATGCTCCCCACCGGGAGTGAGTAATTCCTCTGTAGGCTCGCTGGTCAGTGAGGAGTTGGATGAGATTCATCATGTAATCGAGTTAGTTTTGTTAGGGCCTAATCCCTAGTATCCACTATGTTCCTAGATTGATGTTGCTATGACTTTGCCATGCTTAATGCTTGTCACTTTGGGCCCGTGTGCCATGATTTTAGATCTGAACCGTTAATGAATTCATCATTATATCCATGTTTTAGATCTGATCTTGCAAGTTATAGTCACCTACTACGGTTATGATCCGGCAACCCAGGAGTGACAACAACCGGGCCCACTCATGGTGATGACCGTAGTTTGAGGAGTTCATGTTTTCGCTATGTGTTAGTGCTTTGTTCCGGTTCTCTATTAAAAGGAGGCCTTAATATCCCTTAGTTTCCAATATGGACCCCGCTGCCGTGGGAGGGTAGGACAAAAGATGTCATGCAAGTTCTTTTAATAAAGCACGTATGACTATTTACGGAATACATGCCTACATTATATCGATGAACTGGAGCTAGTGCCGTATCGCTCTAGGTTATAACTATCTCATGATGAATATCATCCAACAAGTCACCGATCCAATGCTTACGAATTTATCCTTATTGATCTTGCTGCGTTACTATTGCTATCATCACTGTTACACTTGCTACAAATTACTGCTTTCAATGTTACTGTTACCATTGCTACTATCACTACTATCAAAACTATCAAACTACTTTGCTACTGATCATATTGCTGCAGATAATTAATCTCCAGGTGTGGTTGAATTGACAACTCAGCTGCTAATACCTTCAAATATTCTTTGGCTCCCCTTGTGTCGAATCTATAAATTTGGGTTGAATACTCTACCCTCGAAAATTGTTGTGATCCCCTATACTTGTGGGTTATCAAGACCTTTTTCTGGCGCCGTTGCCGAGGAGCATAGCTATATTTGTTGAGTCACTTGGGATTATTATCATTTTATTATGAAGAATCTGAAGGATCCAAAGAGTAAGATTTATCCCTCAAAGACAAGGGGAGGTAAGGAACTGCCATCCAATTCTGCTTTAGATTCACCTTCTGTTATGAGTAAACTTGCAACACCACCACATGCTATTAATTCTGATATGTCGCAAGTTATTCATGATGCTACTTCTCCTATGAATGATTCTTATGATGATGCTAGTACCTTGCTTGATAATGATGATGTGCCACTTGGTGAATTTCTTGATAAACAAATTGCTAGAGTTATACAACATATGTTGTTGAATCTGATGATGAGCTTGAAACTGAAACTCCTGAAACACCTGCTAGAACTAGGCTTCCTAGATATGAATTG
The DNA here is from genome assembly GCF_018294505.1 of Triticum aestivum. Taxonomy (NCBI): domain Eukaryota; kingdom Viridiplantae; phylum Streptophyta; class Magnoliopsida; order Poales; family Poaceae; genus Triticum; species Triticum aestivum. The sequence continues at coordinate 82,870,908 of NC_057797.1, forward strand.
CCTAAGATACCAGAATGTTATGTTATGAGTGAAGAAGCAACTAGAGATATTCTTGCTTGTAATGATAGAGATGATGTAGAGAAATTACTACAAAAGTATAAAGAAAAATCTCCGAATGCTAGAATGAAATGTGATCCTAAGTTTGCTACTTCACCTATCTTTATTGATGATAAGGATTATGAATTCTCTATCGACCTAGAGCTAATTACTCTGGTTGAATCTGATCAATTCCCTGGTTACGAAACTGAAACTGTTGTGGCACATCTTACTAAGTTGAATGACATAGCCACCCCTTGTACACATGATGAGAAAACTCGTTATTACTTTATCCTCAAATTATTTCCTTTCTCATTAAAGGGTGATGCTAAAGCTTGGTACAATACCCTTGCTCCTGGTTGTGTGCGTAGTCCCCAGGATATGGTTTATTACTTCTCTGAAAAATATTTTCCTGCTCATATGAAACAAGCTGCCTTACAGGAAATATTTAACTTTGTGCAAACTAAAGAAGAGAGTCTCCCATAAACTTGGGTAAGGCTTTGCCAATTACTTAATGCTTTGCCTGATCATCCTCTTAAGAAAAATGAAATACTTGATATCTTCTATAATCGACTAACCGATGCTTGTAGGGACTTCCTAGATAGTTGTGCTGGTTGTGTTTTTAGCGAACGAACTATTGCTCAAGCTAAAGAATTATTGAATAACATATTGAAAAATTATGATGATCGGACTATTCTTGAACCACCGCCTAAACCCACTATGAAGAAGAGGGGTATATTATATCTCAGTCCCGAAGATATGCAAGAGACAAAGAAATCTATGAAGGAAAAAGGTATTAAAGCTGAGGATGTTAAAAATTTACCTCCTACTGAAGAAATACATGGGCTTAATACACCACCACTGCCTAAGGTGGTAGAGGTAAATTCTCTTGTGAAGTTTAAATAAAATGATAATCCTCACAATATGCATCCTAGTCAATGCCTTTATGAGTTTGAAAACTACATTAGGAAACAACATCACTTCAATGCAAATGTTATGAAACAATTGAAATATAATTCTGATATGATTGCTCGCTTGAGTGACTTGTTATTTAGAATCTAAAATGATGTTGGAGGTGTTGGAATACATGCTTCTATGGTTCAAACTCAACTAGAACAATTTGCTAAATTTCAAAGAGAAATGCTTGACGAAATGAATCACAATGTGCATGACTTTGCTGTTAGAGTTGCAACTAGAGGAGGCAAAATGACTCAGGAACCACTTTATCCTGAGGGACACCCTAAAAGAATTGAAAAAGATTCACAAAGAGCTAACACTAGTGCACCTAGTCCTTCTAGGAAGAAAAATAAAAAGAAAAATGATAGAACTTTGCATACTCCTAGTGAACCTGAAATAGAAAAACCTCCTGATGAGGAAAATCAAGTTTCTATCTCAGATGCTGAAACTCAATCTGGTAATGAACACTCACCTAATGATAATGAAAAAGATAATGATGAGGTTCATGAAGACTCTCAACCAACCAATGATAAAGAACCAGATAATGGTGTTGAGATAGAACCACCTGTTGATCTTGATAACCCACAACCTAAAAATAAAAGGTATGACAAAAGAGACCTTGTTGCTAGAAAACACGGTAAAGAACAAGAACCGTGGGTTCAAAAACCTATGCCTTTTCCACCCAAGTCAACTAAAAAGAATGATGATGAAGAATTTGAACGCTTTGCTGAAATGCTGAGGCCAGTCTTTTTGCGTACTCGCTTGATTAATATCCTGAAAATGCCTCCTTATGCAAAGTATATGAAAGACATCATCACAAATAAGAGAAAAATACCGGAAGCTGAAATCTCCACTATGCTTGCTAATTATACTTCTAAAGATGGAGTACCGAAAAAACTTGGAGATCCGGGAATACCAACTATACCTTGATCTATCAAAAAGAATTATGTGAAAATTTCTTTGTGTGATTTAGGAGTTGGTGTTAGTGTTATGCCTTTCTCTTTATATAAAAGACTTGACTTGAATAAACTCACACCTACTGAAATATCTTTGCAAATGGCTGACAAATCAATTGCCATACCTATCAGTATCTGTGAGGATGTGCCCGTTGGTGTTGCTAATGTTACTATTTTGACTGACTTTGTTATACTTGAGATGCCCGAGGACGACAACATGTCGATTATCCTTGGTAGACCATTCTTAAATACTGCAGGGGCTGTTATTGATTGCAATAAAAGCAAGGTCACTTTTCATATCAATGGTAATGAGCATACGATGCACTTTCCGAAGAAACAAATCCAATTGAATGGTATTAATGTTATTGAAAAATCTCCGACAATCACTATTGGAAGTTTTCAAATACCTCTACCTACTGTCAAAAAGAAATATGAAACACTTATTGTTGGGGAAATGCATATCCCTATTGAGGTAACTTAGTGATTTATGAAAGTTCCTCGGTTTCATGCTAACTGAAAGTGGTTGTTAATAAGACTTGATCAACCTTATTAATGAATCATTTTTGAACGGTATGAAGTTGATGAATTTAGTAAGCACTACTTTTCGTCCCTACCTTTTGTTTTCTGTTTTTATTAGTTAAATAAAAAATGCCATGTTTTGTCTGTTTTCTGAATTTCCCGTGCAATAAAAAGATGGCCCAAAAATAAAAGTTCTCAGAATGCCCTAAAAATGTTATATGATTTTCTCCTAAATATTTAAGAACTTTTGGAGAAAAAATAACCAGATGGGGTGCACCAGGTGGGCACAACCCACCTGGGCGTGCCAGCACCCCCTGGCGCGCCCTGGGGGGTTGTGGTCCCCACGTGGGCCCCTCACTTATCTCTTCGTCCCACATTGTCACCTACCTCTAGAAAAAATATTCACTCTCCCTCTCTCTCCTGAGTTCTTGCTCATTTTGCTACCAATTTCGATCTCTTTGCTCGAAGCTCCATTTCCGAAACTGTTTCGCGAGATTGTTGCTTGGTATGTGACTCCACCATTTGTCCAATTAGTTTTTATTTTAGTGGATTATACTTTGAATAATTAGCTACTCTTGCTGCTGTTGTAGATGTGCTTGCATGTTGAATTCTTAGTGTTCTAAGTAGTTTGAATGCTTGCTATGGCCTCTATGTATCCCTATGAGTAGTTGCTATTAGTTTTTTGAAGTTCTGTTGGAAAATTTTGTGAAGTAAAAATTCAGATTTTTGTTAATAGGAAAAATTGTACGCAGACATGAATATCTTTAGGAAATACGGCTCAAGGAAGAACTCCAAGGGTGTTATTGGGGAGTCTTCTGACAATGATCTCCACCCTCGGAGGTTGGCAGAGGTACGGCCGTGCGAATGGACACACATCCCGTTCCTGCAAGAAGCTGGAATTCATGATGAGTTCATGCAATTCATTGCCAATGCCGGTCTCACTGACTTCGTCGCAGATGACTGTGACCAGCACCAAATCCTCACAAATATGTTTGTTCAAAGCTTTACTTTCTTGCCTAGAAATAATCCTCCTGAAGTGAGCTTTGATCTATAAGCTGAAAATCATCAGATATCACTTATTGAGTTTTGTGACATATGCTTGATCCCTTCTGACGGGAACTTGGCCGATCCTGGGCCGGCTTAGTTTGAGGATTTCTGTCACACTTTGACAGTGGGTGATGATAGGAGAGTGTCAGCCATCACTGTCGGTGGTTTACATTTTCCTGCTGTTCGTTACTTTGCATATTTCATTACCAAATGCTTGCTTGCTAGGGAAAAGGTGGGTGCACATAGTTCACCAGACCTTGCTATTTTACATCGTGCCATTGAGGGCGACAACACGTATAGCTTGGGGGCTATCGTGGCTCGTCACCTGCACCTTAATAAATCTCAGGAAAAAATACATGGTGGGATTTATGCTACTCGTTTGGCGGCTCACTTTGAGGTTGAGATACGCCCTCATGATTTCCCTCTTACCAAAGTTTACCTAGACCATGCAGCCATGGATCACCATCACTTTCTTGCACATGATCGTCCTGACATTGACATTCCTTATAACTTGGACATTAACACTCCTGATGTTATCCCCTTGTCTGCACTTGCTTTGTTTGATTCTGTTGCTGGGGGCGGATACCGGATTATGCCTGTAGACATCCTCGCCTACTAGAACGCTCACGCTGCTGCAGAGGCTGCACAGGCACCTCCACAGTGGGATCAGTAGATGCCCGCTCCACAGTAGTGGGATGAGTGGATGCCTGGTCCTCAGGACCCATACTACCCTCCAGGCTACTGATCACTACCAAGTTAGGCCAAAAGCCTAAGCTTGGGGGAGTACGTGTTTCGCACCAACATTATATTCATGTTCACATATCATTCCATTTGTTGGTGTTCACACTTTTTCATTGTATCATCCATGCTTAAATTTATTTTTCTTACTTTCTTCTTGTGTGTTTGAAAAACTTTAGAAAAACCAAAAAAATTGGTTGTAGCTAGTTTACTTTCTATGCATGCTTAGTAGTAGTACTAATAAGAAAACCCAAAAAGATTTCCTTGTTCTTCTTTTTCTTGTTGGGAGCTTTCCCGTGTAAATAGTTTTTCTCGTTTTTGCTTATTATTTGCTTGTTGAAGAAAAAACCAAAAACTCCAAAAACATTTCAGTGTGTTTCTCTGAAATTCTTTTCTTTCATTCGAGTTGTACCAAGGAGAAGACCACGATGAAAATGTTGAGTGGTTCTCATATGAATAACTGTTGAACTAATAAGAGCCCATTTTACCTTGTCTTCTCCTGTTGAATAAAATGTTTTGCAGATTCCAGCTTCGTCCATGGCACTCTTGCACTATTATTATTTTCATATCATTCGGTCATGCAAAGTGAAAGGCAATAATGACGATATTCGATGAGCTGGCCGTGGCAAAGAGAAACTGGTATGAACTCGGCTTGTCTTGTCTGTGTAAATATGTTTAACCTAGTGCCCATGATTCAGCCCGTTATGATTAAACATGTTTGCAATGACAATTAGAGATTATAGTTTCTCATGCCATGCATAAGTAGCTGGGAGTGGATAATGATTTATCTTGGATATCAACATAGCGTTAAAATGATTGTGATGTAGTATGATGATATGGTATCCTCCTCTGAATGTTCGAGTGGCTTGACTTGGTACATGTCCATGCATGTAGTTGAATCAAAACCAACATAGCCTCTATAATGTTTATGTTCATGGTGTTCATATCCTACTCATGCTAGTGTATAATGTTACTTATGCATAATGCCTGGTCATGATCATTGTTTCTCTCTAGCTGGCCGCTTCCCAATCTTAAATTGCTAGTCTTCGCTTGTACTAAGTGGGGATTCTGCTTGTACATCAAAAACCTTGAACCCAAAGTTATTCCAGATGAGTCCACCATACCTACCTATATACGATATTACCCTACCGTCCTAAGTAAATTTGCATGTGCCACCTCAAAAAACTTCTAAAAAAAATTATCCGTATTGTGTGCCTGGATCGTTCATGGAATGACAGGAGGTGGTCGATATCTTTCGTGCTAAGCATGTTACCCTCAGGTCGAGTGTTTATTCACTCGCCATCGCACAAGGTAATGGGCGGTAATAGGGATGCCCAGTCCCAAACTGCAAAATGCAAAAAGAGTTCATCTCTTACATAATCAAACAAGAACTCTCAATAGAGTCAAAACCTTTAGTTTCTACTTGGGAACCGCCACTAGCGTGCTTAGCATGGAAGATGTTGATAACTAATGGTCATGAAGTGAATAAGAAGGGTGCATGTCTCAAAATATCATTTATCTCTGTTTTAAAACTGAGCTCTGGCACCTCTGCAAATCACTGCTTCCCTTTGCGAAGGGACTTTCTATTTACTTTTATGTTGTGTCATCACCTTGTATAAACAAGCGCCAGAAACTGAGTAGAGCATAGCGGTCATGATTTATGCATTGTGTGTAGCTAATGTTGGGTGCATCATGACTGGATCTTTTCTACTATGAATTACAATGTTTAGTCGCTGCTTGAACTTTGGAGGTGCTCTGCATTAATGTTTTGCGGTCTCAGAAAGGGCTAGCGAGATACCATTATTTCCATATTATATCATGGTTGTTTTGACAATGTGTTGCTGTTTGAGATATCTTATTATTGCTCGCTAGCTGATTATGTCATTGATATGAATCATTATAATCTTTAAGAGTTATTGTTGACATGGTTAGTTATAATATTAGCTGAAAACATGAGTCCTGTTTAAGCTTATTTATGCAAATAAGAGCAAAAGAGTTTGTAAAAGTTTTTCTTTCTCACTTTCAGCTTATCAACTGAATTGCTTGAGGAGAAGCAAAGGTTTAAGCTTGGGGGAGTTGATACATCTCCAACGTATCTACTTTTTCTCATGCTTTTCCACTAGTTTTGGACTCTAATTTGCATGATTTGAATGAAACTAACCCCGGACTGATGTTGTTTTCACCAGAACTACCATGGTGTTGTTTTTGTGCAGAAATAAAAGTTCTCAGAATGGAACGAAACTTTTTGAGAATTTTTATACCAATAATAAGAATTTATGGAGCCAACACCCACCGGAGAGGGGCCCCTGGGTGGGCACAACCCACCAGGCCGTGCCCCCCTCTCCTGGCGCGCCCAAGTGGGTTGTACCCACCTGGTGGCCCCGCTGATGACCCCCCTGATACTATAAATTCACATTATTCCAGAAAAAAATCAGGGATAAAGAATTATCGCGATCCATGAGACGGAGCCATTGTCAAGCCTTGTTCTTCCTCGGGAGGGCAGATCTGGAGTCCGTTTGGGGCTCCGAAGAGGGAGGTCTTCAATCTTCATCATCACCAACCTATCTCCATCGCCAATTCCATGATGCTCCCCACCGGGAGTGAGTAATTCCTTCATAGGTTCGCTAGTCAGTGAGGAGTTGGATTAGATTCATCATGTAATCGAGTTAGTTTTGTTAGGGGTTGATCTCGAGTATCCACTATGTTCCTAGATTGATGTTGCTATGACTTTGCCATGCTTAATGCTTGTCACTTTGGGCCCGGGTGCCCTGATTTCAGATCTGGACCATTTATGAATTCATCATTATATCCATGTTTTAGATCCGCTCTTGCAAGTTATAGTCACCTACTATGGTTATGATCCGACAACCCCGGAGTGACAACAACCAGGCCCACTCCCGGTGATGACCGTAGTTTGAGGAGTTCATGTATTCACTATGTGTTAATGCTTTGTTTCCAATATGGACCTTGCTGCCACGGGAGGGTAGGACAAAAGATATCATGCAAGTTCTTTTAATAAAGCACGTATGACTATTTACGGAATACATGCCTATATTATATCAATGAACTGGATCTAGTGTCGTATCGCCCTAGGTTATAACTGTCTCATGATGAATATAATCCAACAAGTCACCGATCCAATGCCTACGAATTTATCCTTATTGATCTTGCTGCGTTACTATTGCTATCACATCACTGTTACACTTGCTAAAAATTACTACTATCACTGTTACTGTTACCGTTGCTACCGTCACTACTATCAAAACTATCAAACTACTTTGCTACTGATCATATTGCTGTAGATAATTAATCTCCAGGTGTGGTTGAATTGAGAACTCAGTTGCTAATACCTTCAAAAATTCTTTGGCTCCCCTTGTGTCGAATCTATAAATTTGGGTTGAATACTCTAACCTCAAAAATTGTTGCGATCCCCTATACTTGTGGTTTATCACACGCCCGCTGGATCCGTAGATTGATCTTGTCAGACCGGCTCTATTGTCCAGGTCCTTGCGTAAGTCGTAGGTATAGCCCGGGGCAGTTACCTTCCTGCCTCGAGGGCGGGGTGGTGCGGGGTGGTGTTCGGCATGAGTAGCCGGTCTGTCCCGTCCCCGTGGGGGTCAGTTAGGCTCGTCAGCAGCTTTATGCTTTGCCGGTATGGGCTCAAGGGCCTCGTCACCGAATTGAGGCAGTAGCTTGAGTTTTGGGTAACTCTTAGTTGGGCGCTCGAGGCCGTATTCCTCGACCGCCAGGACGTTAGTCCATCTGTCATTGAGTAGATCCTGATCAGCTCGAAGCTGCTTCTGCTTCTTTTTCAGGCTTCTCGCAGTGGCGATTAACCGACGTTTGAAGCATGCTTGTTTGAGGGGTTCCTCCGACATGATGAAATCTTCATCGTCGAGGCTCACATCCTCTTCGGAGATCGGTAGGTAATTACTGTCCTCCGAGTCTTCGTTCCTGATAGGATTGTCTGGATTAACTTTCCCATCGTCCCAATCATCCTGTTCGGATGTTGGCTCAACAGGGGCTTCTAGGTCTTCAGCATTCTCCAGAGTGTTATTCTCTTCGGTGCCGGTATTGCTGTCTTTTTGGCGGCGCGATTTTGAGCGGCGCCGCTGACGTCGATGTTTTGGAGGTGCTTCGGCAGGCTTGTCCTCAACCGCATTCTCCTTGTCGTTGTCGCCATCCTCTTTGGAGGGTTTTGGCCTTGTTCGTCTCCAGCGTCGTCGTCCATACCGTCGATGTCTTCGGAGGCGTAGTCCAACATGCCAGTTAGATCGTCGACAGTGGCTATGAAGTGGGTGGTGGGTGGGACGTAAAATTCCCTGCTCTCAGCCCCTAATCTGGGCTGGGCATAATTCGGAAGCGATCCTTCCGTAATGGCGAGTGATCGCATTAAGTCCAGAGCATCGTTTAACAGCGAGGGTTGGACAGAGAAGCGAGATTCCGAGGGGCTGTCCGGAGTTGGAGCCACCTGGCGGCGCCCGCTTAACACAGACCTCGAGAGTTCGGACTTAGAGTCTGGTGGAGTGTCCGGTGTTTGAGTGACAAGGGGAGTTCGGTTTGTCTTCGGGTTAGCCGATGACGCCGTCCCCTCCGGATCTCCGGTAATAAGTTCCATAATTGTAGAGGATCCGGCGGGCTATAAACTCTCGTCTTCGGACCCGACAGCCTGCTCCGGATCTAAGGCCGGAGCGGTGATTGGGGCCGCGAACCCTTCGAAGATCAAATCCCCTCGGATATAGGCAACATAGTTTAGGTTTCCGAAACTGATCTGATGACCAGGGGCGTAGCTGTCGATCTTCTCGAGGTGGCCAATCGTGTTGGCACGCAGCGCGAAGCCGCCGAATACGAAAATCTGGCCCAGGGAAAATATTTTCCCCGAAACAACATCATTGTGGTTGATCGAACGAGCCATCAAATCCTTTGTCGACGACACAGAGGAACTCTCAATGAAAGCACCAATGTCGGTGTCAAAACCGGCAGATCTCGGGTAGGGGGTCCCGAACTGTGCATCTAAGGATCGAAGGTAACAACAGGCAGGGGACACGATGTTTACCCAGGTTCGGGCCCTTTTGATGGAGGTAATAGCATGCGTCCTGCTTGATTGACTTTGATGAGTATAGGGGTTACAAGAGTTGATCTACCATGAGATTGTAATGGCGAACCCTAGATGTCTAGCCTGTATGATTATGACTACCTCTACGGATTAAACCCTCCAGTTTATATAGATACCGGAGGGGGCTAGGGTTTGTACATAGTCGGTTTACAGAGAAAGGAATCATCATATCTGAACGCCAAGCTTTCCTTCCACGCCAAAGAGAGTCCCATCCGGACACGGGGGGAAGTCTTCTATCTTAAATCTTCAAGGCCCACCAGTCCGGCCTACGTCACATAGCCCGGACGCCCGGGGACCCCCTAATCCAGGACTCCCTCACTCTTCCCACTCCTCCGGCTCGCCGGCGGTGTTCGGCGTCAAGTCCGAGCCCGCAGCGGAGACGCCGCTTGGCCGGCGCACCCGCAGCGTCGGCATCGTCATCAACAAGGGCAGCGGGCGCGGCTCCTCCTTGGCTCCTCCCCACTATGTCAAACCAAAGACGGAGCCAGGGCTCACCGCCGGCGTCATGGAGGAGCTCGACGACGCGGCGGCCCTGAAGTGGGCACGTGAAGACTGGGCGCGGACGGAGCTGGAGCGCCAGCGCCGCGCCTACGAGCAGTTTGAAGCTCGGGGTCGTGGCCACGACAACGGAGGCGTTGTCGTCCTCGACGACAGCGACGATAGACGCGCCGCCGCCACCGGTCCGCCAGGGCGACACCGGGCAGGGGTCCGGCAGGGGCGGCCGCGTCAAGGAGGAGAAGGCCGATGAGGACGACGACGAGGATGGCGGTGACGTCGGCGACTTTGCCGCACTCAAGGCGTTCTTCGACCCATAGTAGTAGTTGAGACCGTTTTTTTTTAAAAACTTTGTTATGTAATGTCTTGTTTGCCCAGTTTTTACGTAATCGCCAAACTTTAGCCGAATATTTGTCCAGTTTACCGAATTTTAGTCGAACTCTTTTTTTTAAACCGCCTTCTGGAGACGACCCTGGGGCCGGCGGTTGGGGACCCGAAAGCCCCCACGCCGAGTTTAGCGCCGGCTCGCCCTCAGGCGGCGATTTTACGCGCCTCCTGGGGGGCCAACGGCTGGAGATGCTCTAAGTCTGGTTGTAGATGCTCTTATAGATATATAAATCTTTTCAACTGTACGAAATCCTCAAGGAAATTAAGCAAAATGTACAGATCGGATGCGTCAGCCAAGGCAAGTTCATTCACTAGATGGAGCCACATAGCAGTATATGTACAGCGAAGGTCATTGTTGAGAAATGGTATTCACGTGCACGGTCACTGTTGGTCTGTTGCAGAGTGTAGGGGTCTGTAATTTGCATGCATGCATAATACGTGCGCAAGGCCGGCGTCCTACCTCGCTAGCTCATTGGATCCTTTGACCAACCCCAGCAGCTTCGCCGGCGACAGCCGCCGGGGGCTGATCACGACGTCCAGCCGCCTGCGCGCCTTCCGCTCCTCGATCGTCTCCAGCCGTGGCGACCACGGCCGCCCCCTCGCCGCCCCCACCAACAGCTCGTAGTGCTTCCTCAGCTCCGGCGTGCTGCAGATCGGCGACCCGTTGTCCTCCTCATCACCACGACCACCACCGGCGCCAGCGGGCGGCCGTCTCCCCGTGATCGTCTTCACGATGAACTCCTCCGTGACGCTGATCACCGTCCGGCCGTCGCCGTCCTTGACGTACTCGAACGGGCTCCTCCCGCCCCCGGCCAGCGACGGCGCCGACGACGGGGCGCCGCCAGCGCGGCCGTTGTGGCTGTCGTAAGAGAGCGCCGCGAGCGACGCCGCGGTGACCGCGCCCTGGCCCTGAGCCGGGAGCCGGTCCACGGGGACGACGAGGTACGTGCGGCCGGCCTCGAGCCGGTCCTCGACGGCGAGCATTGGCGAGGAGCGGCCGATGCGGAACCCGTCGGCCCGGCACACCACGCGGCCGCCGGCGCCGTGCTCCACCATGACCTCCCCGGCCGTGCTCCCGGGCTCGGCCGCCCGCGTCTCCCCGCCCCACAGCACCAGCTTCACCGCGCGCCTCCGCCTCCGCTGCGTCCGCCCAGGGACGACGCAGAGCCACCGCAGCACGCCGTTTGCCATGGTGCGCGCGCACGATACAGCAGTGATATGATGGAGCTAGCAACCACGACGATCTGCACGTTACCTTATGGCTGGTTGACGCGCGCGGCTGCTAACCCGCTATATATAATAACCACGGTGAGCGAGCTGTGGACACAAGTTGGCAGCGCATGTTTGACATAACCACTCGAGAAAATAAATGTTTGACATGTACGTGCGGGCGCTGCACAGAGTGATGGATGGGTCGTGGGTGGCGGTTGACATGACGCTCGCGTCGGTGGTCAAAGTCCGCAGCGTTTTCGCGATTTCTCGGGGCGACGCTGACAAGTTGCCGGGGAGCAAGTTGGGAGGGCGGCGAGCAAGCCGGCCGCGGCGTCAAATCGACGGATGCAGGCAGGGAGCGGTGCGTGGTACGAGGTGGAAGGGCGGCGCGCGCGCGCGTGGCTGCACCCGCGTCCGAAGCTGCGTGCTTGGCGGGTGGTCGGTACGTCGTCGTTGGTGGTTGCCGTGCCGACGAGGGTTCGCGCGTACTACATCTCTAGAGTAGTCCTCCTTGATCTGTGGAGGAGCTTGTGGACGGCGCATGGGCTGCCAAAGTCACGGAAACCGTTGCCGGATAGGTGAGTTAGTGAACGGGATCGACTGTCCAGAACGTTCTACACGTACGGCCGCCTCCTAGCTACTATGACTGGATCCGCACCGTTCCAAAAGGACGCTTTTTGGATTTATAGCTTGCTTCGCGTGCAGTGCAGGGTCACATCGATCGCTTTGAATCGACCAACAAAATGGTTCGCTTCTTTGCCTGGGAGCAACTCGAGCAGAGGCGTCGTGTCGGGAATCGTCATAAGACTATCCACAGTGAGAGTAATATAGATGTAACATCACACTTATCTAAACAAAATAGATGATGTAGCATGTAATTAATGAAGAAAGAGATACATGTGATAACATAGCTAGTTACTGTAACATCACATATCAAAAAAAGATTAGTCTACAACGTAATAAATGAAATGAACCTACCCATTGTATAGGTACTAACATAGACTAATAACATATGCATGTTACTACTCTAAATTACTCCACATTGTGACTAGTCTAATGTGTATGAAGTGTTTGAAGGCTGGACTACGAGAAATCCAGAGTCACCATATCTTAACCTTCATAAACTTTTTCGTTTCCTTGTTCAAACATTCCAATTCTCTTCAAATTTCAATGTGTAGCACATGAAGCAAACATGAACATATATTTTTTAAGAAGTTTCATGAACAAAAGCATTAGCAAATGTGTAGCACACTGCTCCAACGGAGACGTGCCTCCCCAAAAGGAGAGAACTTCGATAACATATCCTCGTCTTCACCATCTCCACTTGCAGTTACTTCTTACCTTTATTTTGTGCAAGCTTTATTGTGTTTGTATCTTGTGCTTGCTTGTCTATGCTTGTTGTTCTGCTTGTCATATAGGTTGTTCAACTAGTTGGATATCTAAACAACCTATTTTCTTGTCAAGCCATAACTTGTTAAAGCGAGATAAAAATTGTTAGTCGCCTATTCAACCCCCTCCCCCCTAGTCGATCATATCGATCCTTTCAGCCACCATAGCTTCAGCGGCTAATAGGCCGAGGATTAACAACCTACCAAGCTCGGTAGCCTTCCCAGGACCTGAGCGGCGGCGACCTACCATGCACTACTATTCCTCGTTGCTGGCGGCACGCGTGGACGTGCCGACTTCATGGTCGTGGCAGCAGGACGCGACCTTGGCGGAGCCGGCGATGCCCTCCTTGTCGTCGCTCTTGCCCCACACCCCGTCCGCCGCCTCATCGAACTCCTTGTAGGTGGCCATCAGTTCCGCCTGTCACTGGCGGTACAGCCAGCGGTCCATACAGATCTCGCGGACTGAGTGGTAGGACTCGAGCAGTGTCGCCTGCCCCACCATGTCCGCATCCGGTGTGATCGCCCTGCCGGCAACGAGCTGCTCCTTCGCCTGCCGGTGCTCCTCAAGGAGCTGGAGGCCGCGCCGGTCTGCGCCTCCTGGAACTGCTCTTCCCACTCCTCCCGCACCATGTCCATGTAATGGGCACATGCCTCGCCGATGGTTATGGTGCAATGCATCGGCGAGTGTGGTGCCAGATCGTCCTCGATCGTGTCCCCATTGCGACGTCATCAGCCTCCGGCTGCCTGCCGGCCTGCCAGCTAGTAGCAATGACGGACATCTCCTTCTTCTTCTCTGGCAATAGTCCGTCCCAGAGAGTTTTGGAGCACGAGGAGGCCATGGTGGGAGTGGTGCGGAGAGGAGAAAGGGACCGGAGAAGGATGAATGCGGCTATGGCCGGGGCTGCGGTCTAAATAGCGAGCGAATGAAAATGGTGGACGACAGATGGACGGACGGTTGGCGTCGTAGTATGTTCCTCGACAATCGCGTATCATTAATATGGTCAGCAGATGGACGGAGACACGACTGTGGTGTTGTTTGAGTGCGGAGAACTCGTGTGCTCTCGGCCGGCACGCCACTTTAATGCCACCGCCAGTGAGAGGTCGCGTCCGCTCTGGTTGGGCATAATGCGTCACTAACTCTCTGGAGCGTCGCTGACTGTTCTAGACAGGAAACACGCGCGAGCGAGGGAGGGAGTTTGGGTGGGCCAGGGCGGTCAGATGTGGGTGTGGCAGTGGTACAGAGGCCAGCAAAGCCCCTTCGCCTTCCCTACCAAGATGTCCGGACCGCGTGGTCCGTACATATGCGGACGATTTGAGGGTCCGCGTTAGTAATGCCCTAATAACGCGTATTATCTCCCAACGTCATAGAGCTGAGGCATTACAGTCTCTCTTTTTTGAAGATAATATTTACCTCATTCATAAAAATATTATCAAGTCATGTAGATGTCAAGCAAACAAAATTATAAAGATAACAGAACAATAATAACTCCCAAAGACTCTAGCGTAGAAAGAAAATCACAATCAAGACTGAAGATCACCTGAGCTTTATGCGAACACCCGTTATCATCCAGCACAACTAGAGTGGACCGAAAGGAGAGAGGCAGAACACCTCTTTACCCAAGCTCGACGTGGATCCATCACAGATCCATGGCTTTTGGGGCCTACAAAGTAGCTTGTCAAAGACGAAGTCATTTCCTAGAGCATCTCTAGCAGATCCCGCAACCGGGCGGCCCGCAAAAATCTTTTATAGTATTGCGAGCGCTCCAGCGGAATAGATCCCGTAAACGTGTCCCACACGTGTTTACGGGATCTGTTCCGCCGGAGCGCTCGCGGCACTGCAAATTTTGCATTGCATCGAACAAATTATATATTTCAATAATATAAACTGAATGGAATCATAATATAAATCTAACATACGAATATAAATGGTCCGAAAAGCAATTCACAATACAACAATAGTTTTCATTAAAACAAATGTTCAAAATCGAATAAGATTACAACACCAAATTGTTCAAATCACACACGAATAGAAATGATAAAAATGGGGATGTATCTTCCCCCATAGAATTGCCACCGATGCTCAATAAGGCCATGCTGCAATTGGTTGTGTGAATCACAGTTCTCAATCGTCCGATAGGTCTCAAGAAATGCATTGATCTCCTCTGTGTCCCTGGCAGGCTTCACACGGCTTCCAACATTGTCATAATTAAACTCTAACTCCAAATCTCTCTCATCCTCGACAATCATGTTGTGTAAAATTACACAAGCAGTCATGATGTTTCTGAGGGATTTTTTTATCCCATAAGTGAGTAGGACCTCAAACAATAGCAAACCGAGCTTGCAACACACCAAATGCCCTGTCAATATCCTTTCGGCAAGCTTCTTGTGTTTCTACCACCGTTCAAGAATTCATCCGATTAATCAGTTAATGGGCCAGTTAACCGCTACTCGTAGGGTGGCCGAATCGAATAACACCTATTCATCATGTTAACTTGTTAGGCCGATTAATTGGCCTGTCCGACCGACTAATAGGTTGTTAGGCCAATTAGTAGCTATCGGTCCATTAACTAGTGGGCAAACAAAGCCCAAAATTTTGGCCTGTAACTCATCCCATCACCCTCTCACTCCTCAATAGCTAGGGTTCGACCAAACAGTAGCATATATTGGTATATTACATAGCTGAGAGCATGAGAGTATGGTATAATACATAAAAACTAGATATATTACATAGCTCAATAGCTACCGATTATTGGTCAACCGATTAATCTAGTTAATAGGCCGATTCACCGATTAATCGCTACTCCCAAGCAGGCCGGGCAGCTACCAGTTACGGATTTCTTAAACAATGGTTTCAACAAAAAAATTCTTGATTTTGGGGACAAATATTGACCATGCAGGATAAATAACGTCGGCAAGATAGTATCCCCAGGATATAGTCATGGCCATTGACGGTATAGTTGCAAGCCGGAGCTTTGCCACTAGCTACTTGAGCAAATAGATGAGATCACTGGAAAACATTGATATCATTGAGAGACCCCGACAAGCCAAAGAAGCAATGCCACATCCATAGATCATGTGAAGCCACGACTTCAAGCACGATGGTGGGCTTACGTTTGTGGCCGGTGTATTGCCCTGCCCAAGCCACTAGCCAGTTCTTCCACCTCCAATGCCTATAATCAATACTACCTAGCATGCCCGGCCATCGCCTTGCTTCGTTCATTGCCATGAGTTTCTTTGTGTGTTCTTCGTTTGGAGCTCGAAGGTACTCCGGGCCAAAACCCGAATCATTTTCTTCGCAAAGACACAGACACATTTGATGGTGGTATAGTCTCCAATGCGAAGATAATCATCCGCGTAGTCGGTGGGAACAACATATGCAATCGCTCTCATCGCCGCCAATTTTTTGATACGCACTAAAGCCAATCAAACCAGCGGCATTCCAATGTCGAGTGAAAAACGGCAATTTTGCTCGCAAGCCTCAACGATGCGGATGAAAAATGATCTACGCATTCGATATCGCCTACGAAAGAGGTGAGAAGGATATGTCAGTACCTCAGTGAAGTAGTACTTCATGAGCATCTTGTGGCCGAGAGCTCGGTTGCAGAGAAGGCATAGCCGGTCGACAGTGGATCCACGCCGCTTTTTCTTTGGCCTCGCCTCAACTTCTTCCACGAGACGCAACAACACTAGGTTGTCTACATCCTCGTCGAGGATCATCTCGTCTATGTTCGAATCATCAGACGTAGACGATGCAGACGGACTCCAATCCATCTACAAAATGTACACAAAACGCCCATAAATTTCACGCGAACCTACTCCGAGCCAAATTGAGCACAAACCCGCGGGTGTTGGACATACCTCGCCCGAAGCAAAGCCGCACCGCCCCTTTCTTCTCTGCAGCCGACCGAAGCAAAGCCGAGTCGCGCCGCCCTTTTCTTCTCCCTGCCGGCCGAAGCCAAGCTGCGCCGCCCCCTTCTTCCGACACGTGCAGGCAAGCCCCATCGATTCCAACGCCGGAACCAACTGGATGCACATGCTACAAGGCCATGCGCCAAGGTCCGGGCAGATCCATGGCGGAGCTTTCGGGCGGTGTGGGCCGCTGACACATGGCGAAACTTGGTGG
The DNA here is from genome assembly GCF_018294505.1 of Triticum aestivum. Taxonomy (NCBI): domain Eukaryota; kingdom Viridiplantae; phylum Streptophyta; class Magnoliopsida; order Poales; family Poaceae; genus Triticum; species Triticum aestivum. The sequence goes on from NC_057797.1 coordinate 82,887,882, forward strand.
AATGGATCTGGCGCGTGGTGGCAGAGCTTTCGGGCGGTGCAGGGCAGCAAGAATGGGCGGGATGTGCGGCGGCGACGGGAAGTGGAGGCATGAACGAAAACCGTCGAAAGTGCATCCGCCCCAAAGGAAATGGGAGCCCCCAAAATCTGTCAAAATCTTGTTGATATGGAGGAAATGGCCTCACGGATTCGGGGGGGGGGGGGTCTATCGGGCTGGTTTTATGGGCTCCGTCCCGTAAACCGGCGGTTATTTTACCGGATGGCGAGATATGCTAGGGAGATGCTCCAACAATGTGGCCGGGGCACCCGACCCGATCTGCATATCTTTGCACACGCGAACAAGTTGTTAAAACGCGCGCATCCTTTTCCTGGTCTGCCCTATACGCGAACAAATTGTAGGGCAAAAATGGTAAACCCAGGCACTGATCTTAAAGGTTGATCTTACTGACGAACTAACTCCGTCGTGATTCCCCCGTTATCTCAGGCTAAACCGAACCTTCTCTTGCAAGCCACGATCAGCTCCTCCTCCATCGCGAGACCTTCCCCCGCCGCCACCGGCGCCATGTCAATGTCTGCGGTTTTGTCCGCCCTCCGCAGCGCCGGACGGCAACAGCTCTCCGCTTCGACGGCCGGCGTGAGGCAGGCGACCGGGTCACACGTGTTCCGGATCGACACATACACTCAGGCAAGGAGGACGATGCCCAAGGGCTGGAAGATGAGTTCGAGCACATTCAGCGTCGGCGGCCACAATTGGCGTGTCGAGTGCTATCCATATGGCGACCGGCAGGAACATGACAGCTCCATCTCTCTCTACCTCAACCACGCCAGCCACAACAAGACATGCGACGCCATCGCCATAGCGAAGCCATCATGGACTAGATTCTCCGGGGTGCGCCTCTTCTCCGATACCACCGATCCGTCCTGGGGCTGGGCCGACTTCGTAAAACATGAGAATCTGGAGGAGGAGAAGGATCTCTATGTCAAGGACGACTACCTCGCCATTTTGTGCGACGTCACCGTCACAGCTGGGATGCACACCGACGGCCACACCGAGGTTGCCACGCCAAAACCTGAGGCCGTGGCGGCGGCACCACATTTCGACTTACACGCGAAACTCGTCTCGAACAACCAAAAACCGGACGTGCTGATTGAGGTCGGCGGCGAGACATTGGCGGTGCACCGGTGGGTGCTCGAGGCCCGATCCCCTGTCTTCAAGGCAGATCTCTCGCTCGCCTTGGCCAGCGAGGGCGCCGCTGTTGTGCTACGCATCAACGGCATGGACGTCGATGTGTGCAAGGCTCTGCTCCAGTTCATCTACAACAACACACCGGATATGAATCAGCTAGATACGGCGGACACAATAGCTGAGAAGCTGCTCATTGCAGCGGACATGTATAAGCTGGAGGAGCTGAAGCATATCTGTGAGGATGCGCTACGCCAGCGCATCCGGATGAGTTCCGTGGGGGCGACCGTTGTGCTGGCCGAGCGGCACGGTTGTCCCGAGCTGAGGGAAGCATGCATGCAGTTCATGTCTTTTTCCCGGCAACTTGAAAGCACTCATGGCTACCGATGGTTTTGAGGAGATGAAAATAGATTGCCGATGGAGTACTAGTCGGGGGTCCACCATGTATCGATTCGCTAAGAGGCGATTGTGAGGCGATCGCCAGGCGATCTTCTCCCAGCGTTAAGGTTAGGGTTTCGGCGGCGGGGGTGGCGAGTCTACGTTGGTGATGGGGGTGGCGACAGCGCTCCTCTCGACACAGACCGGTGCTATCCTCATCGCCACGGAGCGGTGCTATGGCAGAGAAGGCGAAGGAGAAAACGGCAGGGACTCCGACGGCAAAGGCAACCCCGGCGGTGGCAGCGACCCCGGGGAAGACGGTGAGTGGGGGATCCTCCAAGTCCCCTACTATGTGCAAGACGCCGGATCCAACTGCGAGCCTCTCAGCGAGGTTGGGAGGGATGCTACTCTTGGACAAGTAAGCGGAAGGTTTCATCTTTGAGGAATCAGATCAGATCTTGCCCAAAAACATGAAGTGGTCGGCGGTGGGGAAGGCGTTCTCACCACGTCCATTCAACAAGACGGTGCTGGAAAAAACTATGCAGAGGGCATGGGGTCTTCATCACGAGGCAAGATTAATTCCGAGACATGGGCGATAACATATTCACGGTCCACTTTGGAAGTGAGGGAGATTGGAGGCATGCGATGACGAGCGGACCGTGGCAGTTTGATTTCAACGTCCTGGTGGTAAAGGAGTATGAGAGCAACATTAGACCCTTGGAGATGGTGTTTGACAAAGTAGATGTGTGGGTTAGAGTTATAGACTTACCACCGGGGAAGAGGACGGAGAGCTTTGGCAGAGCCCTCGGCAACTGGCTAGGGGAGGTAATCAAGGTGCATGTGGACAAGGATGGGATGACAAGAGGAAACCGGCTTCGTGTTAGGGCAAGAATTTCAATCTTTGAACCGTTGGTACGGAGTTTCTTCCTCAAGGCCACTCCGGAGGACAAGAACAGTACGTGTTTGATTTCCATTACGAGAAAATTCCTCACTTTTGTTTTGAGTGTGGGAGGCTAGTCCACGTGGACGGAAGGTGTAATCCTCCGGTTGATAAATCGGCACAATGGGGAGGTTGGCTCAGAGCATCACCGGGGAGGAGCACTGGCTCCAAAACCATGTGAAAGAAGGGAAACCCAACGCTAGCAACAGCTTTGCCAGCTCGCACTCGGAAGGAAATTCTAGGGAGTTTGGCAGTTCGGCTCGAGTGAGAGATATCCCGACCAAACATAACTTGAATGCCGATTTTGACAAACCAGAAAGCTCCCGCACTGGTGGGCAGCAAAAACTGGACAAGGGTGAAATTAACAGCCTGAAGAAAGACCGGGTTAGAGGTACATGGCCTGAGGAGAGGGATCTCAGGCACGAGATCGAACGCAAGAAAGAAAGAGATTTAAGAGAATAGCTAAAGGAGTAGCAGAGGAAGAGGGATATGGAAGGAGCGCAACATGAGAGGAGAATGTATATGGAGTGGAATGGTGCAAACAGACCTGCTCATGAGGATTATGCTTATAAACCCCACTACCCCGTACATAGAAGAAGAGGATATTATGTTAGGAATCCTCGGCATGATCAGGAGGAGTACGGGAGAAGAGGGAACAGCCCCAATGCTACTCCAAACTCGAGGAAAAGGATGCCAAGACAAATGTGGGTAGCAAAGAAGGGCAGAGAAAAATATGATTAACCGGGCAACTTTGTGCGAGACACTCGACAGAAGACAGCTTCTGTTTTTGACCGTATGACTATGAATGATGCAACCGCGGACCCTGCCAGGGCGCGGGGCCGCCGAGAGCAATGATTATTTTAGCCTGGAAGTGCCAAGGATTGGGGTTGGACTCGGCAGTTGGCGAACTTTGGGACCTGGTTAGGTCATACAACCCAGAGGTGGTGTTTCTTTCGGAAACGAAGAAACGAGTGGGGGCGATGGAGACATTAAAATGGAGATTGGGGTTCAATCATGGTGTGGCGGTGGACTACAAGGGAAAGAGTGGAGGATTGGCACTTTGGTGGCGAGATCATGTTGATGTTACGGTGCGGCCTTGGTGTCAGTATTACATCGATGCTAAAATTATGGCTGATGGAATTCCTTTTAGATTCACTGGAATTTATGGGGAACCATGCGTTGACAAGAGAAAAAAAATGTGGGAGGTCCTTCGATATCTCAGGGCACAGGATGACCTACCATGGTTATGCGCGGGAGACTTTAATGAAGCGTTGTGACAAAGTGAACAATAGGGTGGAAACCCGAGGAACGTGAACCAGATGGCAATGTTTGAGGACTGCCTGTCTGACTGCGGACTTGCTGTAACACCCCGGATGTAATTTACCTTATTTGTACTCCAACTCTTGCCGTTTCTGGCACTAAGTTATTATTTTTCCTCGTTGTCAGGTTTTTGTCTCCGTGTGTTTTGTCTTTGTCATGCATCTCATATCATGTCATCATGTGCATTGCATTGGCATACTTGTTCGTCTCACGCATTCGAGCATTTTCCCCGTTGTCCATTTTGCATTCCGGCGCTCCTATGTCCTCCGGTGTCCCTTTCTACCTCTTTTCGTGTGTGGGTGTTAAAATTTTTCGGATTGGACCGAGACTTGTCATGCGGCCTTGGTTTACTACCGGTAGACCGCCTGTCAAGTTTCGTACCATTTGGACTTCGTTTGATACTCCAACGGTTAACCAAGGGACCGAAAAGGCCTCGTGTGTGTTGCAGCCCAACACCCCTCCAAAGTTTCCCAAAACCCACCTAAATATCTCCCATCATCTAGGCCGTTCGATCACAATCGCGTGGCCGAAAACCGCACCTCATTTGGAGCTTCCTAGCTCTCTCTACCTATAAAACTAGGCCTTCCCCGAAATTTTCGGGTCATTCTTCCCCCTAACTCTAGCACATCCGCTCCCCTCGCCGCCGGACGTGTCCGATTTGGTCGGACACGTCCGCCCCGCTCCCTCCGGCGAACCAGAGACCGCCACCTGTCCCGCTGGGTCTCCCCCGCCGCGCCGGCCCGCCCGGCCCAGGGAGAGCCCCCGCGGCCCGGCCGCGCGCGCCGCCGCCCATCTCCGCCTGCCTCCACGCCGCCCTCACCCGTACACCGCCCGCGTCGCCCCGTCTCTTCGTTCGGCCGGCGAGCTCCCGGGTCCGGCCAGTCGCAAACTCCAGCGGACCTCGCCGCCCGACGCCAGCAGCTGCGACCCTCGCCGCCCCAGCGCCGCGCCCCGGCGAGCTCCCCGCCTCTCCTTCGACTCCGGCGGCCCAAGTCCAACGACCCGAGCTTCGACTCCGGCGATCTCCTCGGTTCACGCGCCGACTGCTACAGTACCCGATCTGGATCCAGATCTAGATCCCCTCTCGATTGACTTTTTCGTCCCTAAACCGTAGCATTTTGCATTCTTCCACATGCCATAACTCTGCATCCGTAGCTCCGATTCATGCGTGTAGCATATCAAAATGTTCGCCTCGAAGAGTACATCATTTCATCTCATTGCATCATTTTCATTTGAGCTCATCTTGATACCCGAAATGCTGTTGGAAAAGGGCTATGTGATGATAGTTTCAGATCTGTTTCAGCAAATGCACTTTTGTCATTTTTGCCATGATTAATGTGTGCATGCTATTATCCTAAGCTCTACATGTGTTTTGTAGAATGCCATGTCATCTTTAAAGGGGTGTATGCCATGTATTTGTGTGATCTTTGTGGTGACTGGCACAAGCATGCAAAGTAGCTTACTCAATGATGCTGATTTCAGGGACTTGGAATTTCACTAAGTCCTTGCCCTGTCATTAATTTTATGCCATATGTTCATGTTGTTTCCTAGAGATCCGTGCCTCTTTTGTGCATGATCAGTAAAGATGTTTTGTTGATAATATTGTGCTCTATCCATCCATGTCTTTGTTTGCAATTATGGAGCACCGTATCTTGAATCAATCGAGCTCTACTTTTGCTATAAAATGTTCCTGGCAGATTGTTAACATGTTTTGCAATTTTGCCAAGCTTGTTGTTGTTGATCCATGCGTACTATGATGTTCTTTTTGCCATGTCTATTTGCTAGGTGTATGCTTAGTTTGTCATGCAGTGCCTCGTAGTGAGTGCATCGAGCTCGTAAACATGCCTACTCGTTATCTGTTTTGCATGCTCCAGTTTTTCACTAAGTCTGAATCTGTTTATGTTTTTGCTATGTTCACATGCTTGCAATTGTATTTTCTGATCCCTTTTGGCTTATGGTCACTAAGGGACTTTTGTTGTATGTTTTGAGTAGCATCATGCCATGTCTTGCTTTGCCATGATATGTTCCTGTAGCATGTAGTTTTCATGCTCTAAAGATTGCTTCCTGATGATAAATTCATGACATGCTGTTAATTTCACTAAGTCTGAAACCTGTTATCTTTTGCACTTTTGCCATGCTTGTTTGAACCTGCTATTGAGTGAATTAGCCGTAGCTCAGTGTTCATCTTTTGTCAAGCATCATGAGTGGATCCCTGCCATGTAT